>NC_141251.1:4847500-5342500 GCF_054856555.1 Leptonotus elevatus
CCTCCCTTTTTTTTTTTTCTTGCTTTAAAGCATCGACCGCAATGCTGAACAAGCAGAGGAGGGTTTTTTATTGTAAATCAATAGTGATCGATTAGCAGCCTGGGTGTTGAATATGGATCAATATCACACCGGGCTGTGGAGGAGATCTGATTTCAATTGGCAAGAGAAGCCCGCAGCAGGTTTCCATCAAGCGGTAATTCAAGACATGGGAACATAAGTCAGATGGATTGATATAGACTAGCCAGGACCTTTCTTGCCACTGAACCAGCACAAGGAAATTTCTGTCATATATCATTAACGCAGTTTGGGGTCGGCAGTTAAAAAAAAAAAGAGGGGGAGGGAGGGGGTGCTGTGCTGAACACCCCACTGACCCTCTGTGCAGAGCAATGGTCAAACGCTGTGAAAACACGCCATTAATAGCGCCAATGTAATGCATTGGAGCCGAACCGCTTACAGGGACGCACGCCATAAGATGTCCCGTTGCGAGAGCGAACCCATGTGCAAATATTTTCCCTCCTCTTGGATTTTTTTTTTTTTGCGCCTTTTGTTTGAATTCAGCTTCATTCATCATTTGCTTGTGATTTGTGAGTGGGGGCCTGCGGTTACCGTTCCAAACGACAGCATTGTAAACCAATCAAAACACGGCTATAGTTAGAAATAACTTGTCACTTGTAATAAATGACAGCGCTTCACGGCTCTTTCCATCGGGACCTCTGCTCCGATACATCCCGGGCGCCCCTGGGGGCCCCGAGCGGAGCAGCCGGCGGACCAGCTCGTTTCCCCGAGGTAACTGATGACCCTCTCGCTGAATAACCCCCCCCCCCCCCCCCCCCCCAATCTCATGTCCTGTGACCTCACGCCAGCGGGAGCATGTCCGATGGAATCTTACGACTGCTCGGCCCGTCCTAATCTCCACCGTGTCACACTACAAATTGCCACATTCAGAAAATGGAAATAGATGGAGGGGAGGGAGGGAGCGGGCGGGAGTGGGGGGGGTTGTTGTACGTTCTGCTGTCACATGAAGACAATAAAATAGAACAATATTGTACAGGGTTTCCGCAGGTCATTAAAAAGCCTTACAAGTCATTTTGTGGATTTGGGTCAAATTGAGCCTTAAATGGCATTGAAAAGCAATAAGATGTCCAGAGGCATTAAAAATTTAAATACAATTGATGTAAAAACCTCCATGCTTTATTTTTACATACATTTTGCAAAAGAGTCACTATAACACAATATAACAATAATATATGTGACTAAAAAATGAATGTGGCGACTGTTGACTAGTTGTAATTTACAATGAACAAACAAATTGCTTCATGTTCCACATACCAATTCCTCTGAATTTGAAAAAGAAGAAAGGAAAAAAAAAAATGCACCAACGTTCAACATGAAACACTAATGCAAACTAGTGGCAGAAAAATGACCTCAACACAAATCTATGATTCCATTTTTTTCATCTCTTTTTAACTTCCAATAACTATGAATTACGATCAAATTACTGTATCAATGAACGAAAAGATACACCCACATTTTTATTTGGAAACCATATTTGTCCACTTTTATGTTAGGAGTATGGAAAACTTTGAAAAAAATATTAGTGTACATTTAAAGCAGATATAATGTGCGATTAATTTGCAATCAATCATGAGTTAACTATGGAATTCTTGTGATTAATTGCGATTAAAAAATTGTAATCGACTGGCAGCCCTAATATATCAACAGAATGTGTACATATGTATGTGTGAGTGCATGTGTCTATACACAGCACAACATTAATTTTAAGAAGAATGGCATATCGATACCCGCAGAAACCTTTTTTTCTTTTTTACTAATTTTAATGTTATTTAAAGGAGAAAAGGGACCAATTTTGCATCTGCATGACAATTTTTTGTCATTGAGTTTTTATTCACTGTTTGGAATTGGACAAAGGTGTAATTGCATAGATTTTTGTTTTTTGTTTTGTTGGTGTGGATATAGACCCAACCAGTGCTCGACACAAGTCCAGCGGAAAACGACATCACACTCCAAGCTGACACAATTGCGAAAGCGTGAATAGACAAAATGAAGATTGGAGCTTTTGTACCGAGTTCTTAACCACTTCTGCAGACTTGTTGGCTGGTTTCCCCCCCCCAAAAAATAATTTTGCATCATCTTGTTAACATCACAACCCAAATCCAGAAAGTGGAAATAGACGGAGGGGGAGAAATGCGGAGGGGGGGGGGGGGGTTAGAGGTTCTCATTGACAAGCCCACCCCCCCCCCTTTTTTTTTCTCCCCCTCAGGAAAAATACTTGAGGAAAGAACAGGTCGGGAGATCCCGGCAAGCAATCGCATCTCGGCGAACATATTGATCTGATTTACAAAACCTCCCGTCTAATGCGAAACAAATGGCATGGGCGTGAACTGGTACTTAACCATAAAACCCCAGCATTACTCCGCCTCCCATGAAATACCGCATATATCCCTCAGCGTGGCCCGATGTGCTGTTTTACGGCCAGATACGACTGAGGTTGACCCAACAGTTTGTTTGACAATTAGGGGAAACCTAATAGGGACGGAATGGGGAGCGAGAACACGCCAAGAAGAAGAAGAAGAGGGGGAAAAAAAGGAGGGAAAACAAAAACAGCGGTGGCTCTTTACAGACTCTGTTTGGCAAAGCGTCATTAATGCTTCAGGGCACCAAACGACATCCGCGTCAATTATACAGCAGCGCTAAATATTTGAGGAAGAGTGACATGTTTTATTTACTCCAGCTTTAATTTCAATAATGTACGATTTCCACCGCGCCGACTCCTCTCGGTTGCGGAGGGGAAGGAATCTTTTATCGGTTGTTTTCTGTCATAATATCCCAATAAATCACTCGCCCTCGCTCGGCAGCTGGCTTGTGAAAGCCGCAGAAGCACAACAACGAGACGGCGGAGGCGACTTTTAACAAGCCGTCGGAACGCTGCGGGGAAAAAGAAGAAGAAAAAAAAGGACGACTTTCAGGCAAAAGGGGCCGACCCGAGAAGCCGCCGTCATCAACTCCTGCGTACGAATCGAGCTCGGCGTTTTGAGACGTACGGAAAAAAATGTCACCAAATGTCTGACAAGACTCAAAACAAACAAACATATGCTCGCGTATGGAAAGTATTTTACGCAAGATCGCCACAAAGATCCATCATTGCCATGTTTTGCTGTGCTATAAATGAACAATAAAATATAACATAACAACGTAGATTATATATGAATGTTGAAAAATTTCCAATCAAAGCAATAGGAGGTCAAGTTTTGATATCTTGTAATAGGATCCCAGGCACCAATAAAACAAAAACAAACTGTTCAACCAAATGTGATCCGCTAGCTTAATGCTATCATATAATGCAAAACACTACAGACGGGCTAACAGAAATTAGCATAGACGTTACGGTAATTCTAAACCTTAAAACTACTGCTAAACATTATCCACGCACAACTGTCAGACAGAAACCTCCTATGTCTATATTTTTTTATCAATGTCTTATTTTTCACAAATCGACACTCTTGGTCAGTCTTCTTGTGTTATTTTTTGTTTTTTTACAAATTTTTCACCAATCTAAAAAGCTTGCAATGTCAACATGTTTTGGAGAGATGAGGATTCCGGCCGATGCAGCGATATATGACGATTATTGTAGTTGAGTTGGGGACCTTCTTTGCCTCTTTCTCGCATTGTTAATTATGCGGCATCTCTTCCTCCTGGCATGTTGTGGCACTGTCATACTGCACTGAAGTAATGCTGCAATTATTTTAGTAATTAATTAATTAATCTTTTAAGAATTGATGAAAGATATAAAAAACATTTTAATTTCCATTCCTTTATTCAAAATTAATTAATTATGGTTCGTTTACTGGTTTGGTCTGCAATGTGTTAGAAAATGAAAAAAACATTTTTTGATTTTTGTTTTCAAGTAAATGCAAATATTTTTATTTTTATTTAACAAACATAATCACTCCACAGAAAATTGGGGAATATTTGGACAATTTTATATTAAATTAAATATTATATATAAAAAAGAATTAGAGCTGTCAAACGATTAAATTTCTTAATCAGATTAATCAGGTCGTAAAATTGTGATTAATCACGATTAATCGCTTAATTAAAAAAGCTTTTTATCAGCATTTTTTGCCTGCCAAATTTAAAGAGCACCTGTTATATGTTAATTCTTTCGACATTTAATGTTATGAGGACGTCTTGAAAATTTTTTGATCCACTGCACACACTCATCCTCCTCTTTCTAATCAGTTAATTACTTGCATAATTTAAAATGGGGGGTAAAAATTAGCCCGATAGTTTGACATGAACAAATATTCTGAATGTCATACACAAACATTTATTAAATACTTTACTTTAATGCTTTTAATTGCTCAAACACAACCTGCGCTACCTTTAAACGTAACCATCTGCTATCACGACAAAGGATAATCTGTGGCCAAAATTAACGGGATCCTTTTTTTTTTGTGATGAATTAATTAGTTAATGCTTTAACTTTGTCAGCACTAAAAAAATAATCTAAACGATTAATCAGTGACCAAAAAGAATTAACAATACGATGCGCGATGAGTTGTCGATGAATCGATCACAGTAATCGTTGCACCTCGACTCTGAATTCTGACTTGCAAGTAAAATTCGCATGAATTGGGTGCGAACGACGAAATGTGATAACGAGCGTCCAATTCGTTGTTGTTGTTTTTCTTTTCTTTGTCGTCTCACGACAGACAGACCATGGAAAAACCTCCTTGGTGGAGGTAATAACTCGCTGTAAGCCTTTCTTATTCCCCTCATGCAATGCGTGTTGCTTTTGGCCCCGCCGTCCGTCCCATCAGCCGAGCTCTGGCCTTGTTTCTGTCAGCAGTGAAAGTGAGGGAAGGAAGGAAGAAAAAGAACGAGGGGGGAAAGAGAAGTGGGTGGCAGGGAAGAGGGGGGGGGTGTTTGGTGGTGTGGGGGGGGGGGCGTCTCCATGGACAGATGGACTGCTCTTTCTCAACACATGTGGAACCATGTTTCGTGTTTCACTGCCGTCAAGCCGGGGCCCAACCCGCGGTTCTGTTGGCCCGCGTGCACACCTCGCTTCCTTCTCTTTAGCGCACGTGCACGCAAACATTCCTTGTGCGCACACATGTTAAAGTCATCACCCCTGCTCAGCGCTAGTAAAACACAACACCCCCGGCTCCTCTGCTGTTGTCAAGTCTTGCCATTAGCTGATGCCACTGGGGAATCCTACCCCAGTGAGGTGGGCGTCCCCGGGGAGCGCCAGGCACCGCGTTTACGTGCAGCCGCCACTCATGCGAACCCAAACATGTGAGCGTAATTTGGAAGAAGAAGAGGAAGAGGAGGGAAAAAAATCCTTTTTACGCCGCCCGTCTTTTGTGCGCGTCTTGACATTTACAAACTGCGATAAAACTGACACGAGGGAGGAGGGAATAGAAAACAGGGCGAGGATAATTTGAGGTAATGTTTTGCTTAGCGAAACACTATTACCCAATCCCGCGTGTTGGAGCGCTGGGACGGAGGTTCTGGCTGGCGGAGAGAGAGCGAAAGGGGTCTGGGTTTCATTTTTCGCCGAGCGGCGAGCCAACGGCGGCGCGCCAAGTACATCTTTTCGCTCTCAACACTTCCTGCTCTCTCTCCTCTGGCGCGAGAGGAGACGGGCTTCGCTCAGACGTCACGCCGACCTCCGCCGCCCTTAACGCTTGGCTCGGCGTTTCTCGGCCGTCCCATCGGAGCCTGCTGCGGTTCATCGTTAGCTATGTTTTTAAAAGCTTATGGGGTTTTTATTGTATCATTTCTGTGATGCCCTCGCATGTGGGAAAGGAGAGCCACACATTGAGCACACTCATGCTGGAGCTGCCGTCGGCCACAGCTCACACCCAGACTCTCACGTGCTCGCCGATGTCACATACCGGCCCACTAGGCCCCGCCTCGAGCAGGTTTCCTATTGAGTCACTACCGGCCGTATTTTTAGGTATCAGGTACTTGTGGAGGCTGCCGATACCAGCCACTGATGCTTAAAGGGGGGGGATATTAAGTCCTCCTCTGCAGCAGGTGGCGCTATACGGCAGCTGTTTGACGCACTGTGTCAGTAAGAAAGATTTTGTTCACAATGTTTTGTCATTGTGATAAATGAAATTTCATGTATCAAAAAGTACTAGAAGTATTGTCTCGATACTCTGTATCGGTGAGTGCTCAAAGGGTGAATACTCATATTGGTATCGGTCTGGGGGAAAAAAGTGGTATCACATCCCTCGTATTTTCTATACATTTTATACTTGAAATTATTTTTGGGTGTTTATAATGTGCTTAAAATAGTAAGTTTACTTTTTCTTTTTTTTATTAAATTGTTTAAAATGGTAACTGAAAAAAAGTTTTTTTTTTTAATTATTTTTATTTTGTAGGTATTTGTTTTAATTATTTTCGTATTTTAATGTATCTACATTTTTTTCTGATTGCTTTGCATTCATTGTTGAAACTTTTTAAAATAAGTATTTTTTTGATTATTAAAATGTTTTGTTTATTTGATTGTATTTGTTTTGAGCTGCTAAGTGCCATGAATTAAGACCTACATTTATTTTTAAATAAAAAAATTGTGAATCACTTTTTCATTTATTTATTTTTATTTTGCAGGTTTTTGTTTATTTTGTAATGTCAAATGACAATAAAGTTACACATCCTTAAACTTTCATTTTTAAAACATATATATATATATATATATATATATATATATATATATATAATTTTTTTTAATCCTTTTTTTTTTTAGGAAAATTCACACTTATGGACAGTTGAGTTTTCAATGCCTGTTTTTGGAATGTGGGCAGAATTCCACACAAACATCGTGGAGAAAATGCCAACTAGATAGAGATTGTGAGATTCGAACCCAGAACCGCGGAAGTGTAATGCTCACATGCTAGCATAGCGGATGTGTTGATTAGTGGAGGTGCACGCAGGTGTGTAAATATAGAAAGAAGGCACCTGCAGCAATCCCAACAACACGAACCCTTTCCTCTTTTATGATTTTCATTAGGGAGGCAGCAGATTATCACCGGCGACTGAGTGCCATCTTAATTGCCTCCGTGCAGATGCGGTGCAAAAAAAAAAAAAAAAAGTCATTTGGCCGCTTCATAAACAGAGCGGCCGTCGCAGGTTATCAAGACGCCGGCCGCAAACACGCCCTCCTCTCCATCGCGCAATTAAAAAGGTTTTAGAAATCCTCTTTTGACAGAGCTCGGCTTAGCCAAAAATGTAAATGACATTAAAGGAGACAATGAATTTAATTTTGTTTAATGTCCCCTTTCGCTGATTCTCATTTACATCACATTTCCACATAAAGGCCTGACCTTATAAATACTGGCATTTGTTCAGCTTTTGGAGGTAATCACGCTTTTGCAAAAACCAGATGGGGAGCGCGCAAATTTCACCAGATTTGCGCCTGCGCGAGGCCGACGCTGAGGTGGGGGCTGCCGCGCATCCCGGCGGCCCGACCAAACGCCCGCCCGCCTTTTGTTTCCGGTAAACAACTTGACAACAAGTCAAGTGCACTCTGGGAAATGACCTCGTAGGTGTTGCGCAAATGAACGATAACGCAAAGTCATTTGGAAAATACGGGCTGGCTAATGAGGGACATAACGGGGGAGGGGGGGGTGCGGGGGGCTAAGCAAAATGTACATTAGGCCAAAATGTAATTGCATTAACACAAGAACAGGTGTGCTGAGGCTTTTATAAATGAGCTAAATGAATAAAAGCCTCCCGCCGCCGCCGCACGCTCGCGTGCGCGCGTGCTTGTGTGTGCGCGCGTGTGCTGACCAAAAAGAAGACAAGGGGAGAAAATAACAAGTCAATGTCATGAATTATTCAGCGGCTGGGCTGCTCTCCAGAGGTCGTTGCTCTTTGACCTTTGTGACAGGAAGTGAAAGGGAGTGCCGCGGTGGCCGGAATGAAAGGAGGCAGCGTGGGTTTGGATTCCGGGGTGTTGTCGGAACGGGCGGACCTTAACGTCATCTGGATTCCCCCCACAAAAAAAAAACACCCAAGGAAAATAGCTATATATTTGTGCGTGTGTGTGTGTATTTTTTGGTTCATGCAGAAAAATAAGCAGGCTAAGTGTTCATATAGCTAATGAAATAAACAACATCCTGTATACAATTTATATATAAAAATAGTGTAATGCCCTCGCATGTGGGCAAGGAGAGCCACAGTCATCGTTGCACTTGCAACCATTTAATAAACAGGACAAGCATTCCAGTTTTATTTATATTAGTTTACCATGTTTTTATACAAGTTGCTGTAGCTCAGGATTAATTTTTTAATGTACAATTATTTCATTTCATTTATTTATTTTTTCTTTTCTTAATTGCGTTCTGAAATATACGGAGGAGGATTAGGGCCAGTAAAAAGAAAAAAAGGGTTGGCAGGATTCTCACTTCATACTTTAATCTCAGAATTCTGATTTACTTTAATCTCAGAATTCTGACTTTAAAGTGAGAATTCTGAATTTGTGACGTCGAGCTATGAATTGTGGCGGGAAGTCAGAAAGTCAAAAATTTAAGTCGGAATTCTCACTTTAAAGCCAGAATTCTGAGAATAAAGTGAAAATTCTCACTTTAAAGCCAGAATTCTGTGATTGAAGTCAGAATTCTCACTTGAAAGTCACAATTCTGACTTTAAAGTCAAAATGTCAGAATCATGCCAACCTTTTTTCTTCTTCTCTTCACTGGCCCTAATCCTCTTCCGTAGTACGGAACCGTAGAAATCTACTGTCGGAAAGTGGTGTGTAAAAAAAAATCATCATATATCATCATATATATCATTTTGATATATTTTTTTGTAGAGACCAATGAATAGTACGCTATTAGTTTGCCCCGCCCCCCTTCTTCCGAGCGCATATTTCTTGAAGGTGAACTTTGAACCGGGACGCCGGGAATGAGTCATTTTCTCTCGTCTTTCGGCGGCGCGCTGTTGTCTTATTACAAAATCCATGCGTGAGCCACAACAATGTGTCTAATCTTTCACACGCGAGGAGACAAAGTCAATATGCGAGCGAGCGAGGACGGCTAGCAAGCGCGCCCCAGTCGCGGCAAATTGAGTTATGCGCGCCATGCTCGGCGCGCACTGTAGACTGGCGACGCATCTAATCACATATTGGCTATCTCATCACTATCATTCTAAAGACTCAAATTACCCACTGAATAAAGCTACACCCCCACTTACTTTAAGGCACCATTAACTTAGAAATGTGACATCTGCGGGGCTCTGCTAAATCCGCTTGCCATTATTGCTCAACTGCGTTTGTGGATAAAAGTATGCAGCCGAAGCGTTCTTTGCGATTTGGTTTTGTCCTCAATATTTGCGATTTAATACCCCATTAGTTTTTTCACCGTCCTCTTCCTATGTGGTTTTTTTTTAACAAATACAAGCAGGTAAACGTATTGGATTTTTTTTTTTATGCATCAATGATTACGAGTTACTATAAAATAAAGGCAAGTGACGCAATATGAAAGCCAGCCACTTTATCTATTGTTCGCTTACTAAACACTTTGACCCACATTATTTTTAAGTGTTCACTTTTTAAGTACTGAAAATATCAAGACACTAAATAAGTCAGACTTAACACCGATCTTAGATCGGCCGATATTTTTGCATTTCATGCGAAATCGGTGATCGGCTGCAAAGTCTTCATTTGACCGTTCGATCAATGACGTCATTGATCGGCTCCACGAAATAAGAAATTAAATGCTATATTCAATGTTTAGCCTTGTTGTTTTTTTCTCCATGCATTACAATTGATGTCAATTATATGTGGGTTTTTCGCTATTCATGGGCGGGGCCAGTCCCTGTCCTTCGCGAATGGCGGCGGTTGACTGTAGAGTGAAAGTTGTCCGAATGGATATCATGCTGCATCTTCTGATCAAATGGATTATCTTTTCTTTTTCTTTTTTTTTTTACTCTGTGATCATCTGAAAAATCCTGATCATGTAAAGTCTAATAGAAATCAATAAAATATTCATATAGAGAAAAAAGGCCTATTGACTGAAATTAAGGTTTTTTTCCCTCCCCAAAATGTCGCTTGAAAATAGCATTTTATTACTTTGCGATGTCAATTTGAATTCCCGAACAAAAATGACTTAATTCCACGCTAGTGCCGCGACTTAGAGCATTTGATTTTTTTTTTTTTTTTAATGCACGAGAAAATGGGGGCACGATGGAAACTATTCGTTTTTCCCCGAAGACATAAAAAGTCACAAATCCACCAAAAAACGCGACTTGCCTTCATGTGAAAATGCGTATGAATAATGCAAAGGCATCAAATTTAACTGTTGAAATATTTAAAGAGCAAGCAGTGCTGAAACTATGGGACAGCTGTTGGGTCTCTATATCTAACCAACTTGTTTTTTTTTTTTTTAAGAGAATCCTTCCTCTTGTGTCGAAAAAAATTTTTTGTATCAGAACTCCAAGGGAAAATAGGGTAAACAGATGTCTGGCCTGACCGCAGGAAAATAGGACACATTCGGAATGATAAGTTTCCCAAACTCTGTCGGACATGCCAGATCCATGGGAACGCCAGTTAATGTCTCGCTAGATGCCAGCTAGCAGCACACGCCTCCCCTTCCCCTCCTCCCCCTCCCCTCCCCTCCCCTCCCCTCTCCCCTCCCCTTCCCTCCGCCCCCGCGTTACCATCTGGGAAAATGTTACAGTGCGTGAACGGCATCAATGATACAGTCCAAGGAGCCTGTTCTCACGAGAATTTACTCGGATTTTGTACGGGGGGAAAAATAGCGAGCGACTGAGGAGAAAAGTGACATTTTCTGGGTTACTTGCAAACATGTTATGGAACTAATGCGCCCCCAACTTCAACCTCAAAACCGCAAAATTAGTTGGATTTGGTACTTTGACTTACAAAACCCCCACAAATCAAAGCGGTGACATCATTGTAACCACCTGACTGCATATTACCATCAATATGACGTACCCCCCCCGCCCCTAACTTTTTTTTTTATGGCTCATGCATGTGCCCTTATTCTAACCCCCAACTGCTTCTAACTATAAATACAGGAACATAAAAGTAAGATTTGGTGCAAAAGGTAAACACACTGTAATTAGTAGAAAAGTAAACTCCCACCACTTTGATCATGACAATTACAACATACTAGGATTTTGTACCAAAAAAAAAATGATGATCTGTATTTACTTAGTGGATTATTGACATTTTCTGAATGACTTGCAGACCCCCAAATATTTTTATGAGTCACGTTATGGAACAGATGTGCCCTCATTGTAAGCCGCTAACGACATCGAACGAGAAATATGACGCCATTATTAGTGAGATTTTGCACAAAAGGTTTAATTAGTAGATTATTGACATTTCCCGAATGACTTGCAAGACCCCCAAATATTTTTATGACTCGTTATGGAACAGATGTGACCTGACTGTAACCCCCCCCCGTAACGACATAAAACTATAAATATCACAAAGTGTGCCAATAGTAGCATTTTATACAAAAAGTAACAAAACAAAGTTGCCCAACTATTAACCTCTTTCCCGCTTTGATAACCGAGAAGTTGCTAAACATATATATACAAGTTCAACTCCAAAATGTTATGACTGACTTTTTGTGACCTAACTCTTAACTCCTGTCCTGATCAGTTTTTTTTAACATTGCATCGTCATAGAGCATAAGCCATTTTCAACACTTTGATTGGTCAATAATTTGATGTGAAATTTGCCAAATTGCGACATAGGAGGTTCCAGCCCAATCGCCACCAGTAGATTAACTCGCGTCCCGCAATCATTTGATGATATGACAAAACATATCGTTAGGATTTTGTACCAAAAAGTATAAAGTCGACTTTTATAGGCTCATTGCGGCTCAAAAAATGTTTTGCCACATCCGTGACCCCATTTTGAAAATTTGGCCAAAATAGTCTAATTTTAAAAAAAAAGAAAAAGTAATGCACAGTAGTTAGTAGTTAAGCAGCATTTTGTGGTTTACTTCCATGAATGAATTCTAACTCAAAGTTCACATCGAAGTGGATAGTATGATTTTGGACTAAAATGTATAAACTAGTAGAAAAAGTGACAATTTACGGACTGAAGCATTTGTAACACGTGACGGCCACTATGTACTGTGGCCACCATTGTTTCCTTCAACTTTTAATGGCGGCCCTGTTTCTGGAAAATCATCCAGTTCGAACTCAGTTCAGGTGCTTAACTTAACTGTACTACCCCCCCCCCCCCCCCTCAATTCCCAGCGGAGCCGGCGTGTTTCCAAAGGTCGGGTTTCCGCGGCGTAATTGTACACAGACGCGGCTGATTCAGGCTGTCGGACCTCAGCGGCCGAAACCTTGCGTCAGTCAAGTGGATTGGAAGTAATCAGGCGGCCGCGCAGGTGCCTCGTAATGGCGTGCGTGCGAGGGCGACACATGTAACACAAATGGCAGTAAAACACGGCAGTTTGGAGCAGCCGTGGCGAATAATTTAACACACCGGTGTAAAAAGGAAAAAGAAAAAATAACCCAGTCCCGCTTGGGCTGTTTTTTTATTTATTTTTTATTTTTTTTTACGAGCGAGCCTCCCCCGGTCACTGGGAACCTGCGAGGGTCCGCGAGGGCGCGCTGACAGGCTCATAGTTACGACATGGAGACAATGGGAGGGTCTAATGAGGAACATATGCTTTTGTGTTTCAACAGAGCCGCTCATTGTGCGGGGAAAGGGATACTCCACTCCCATTCAGCGCGGCCACAATGAAAACCCGAGCCCTTCCCTGAGCCGGTTGAGCTTACAATATCCACCCCCCGCCTCCCGTTGCTTTTCTCTTTCCAGCTCCTTCTCGTTGCTTGACTTTTTAATTCTTCCTCCTCCCCTCGCGTTCGTCCCGCCTCGCGTTGCGCTTAAGTTACACGTTTTGTCCGTTCCGATTGCGGAACAATGCGCGCGCGAAACTCTTGAATGACACAAAGCGGAGATGAAAGGGGGGGGCCGTCGCCTGCTTTTTTTTTTTTTTTTTTTTTTTTGCCAAGAGCGCGTCGCATGCGGCATCCCCTCTGCCTGTCTGCCTGTCTGTGTCCTTGTGTGAGAGTGAGTTTGCCCTGCAGACAGCAGTAGCTGTGGTAATCCATCCCGGCTCCCAGGGCAGCCGGCTCCTACTTCCCCATGCATGAGAAGCGGCTGGAAGTGGAGTGGCAGCAACAACTGCTCAGCCCTATTTGATTACTAATAAGAGAGTTGTCCCCTCTGTCAGATAGCAGCCATTCGCCGCTAAGCAAACAGTGATTCCGCCTAGTCAAACATTAGCATTGCTGTCTCTCCCTACGACGTGGTGAGAGTTACATTGAGATGCCCCCCCCCCCCTACCCCCGCCCTCTTTTCCCCCCCTCTCTGCCTCACCTCCTCGAGTCGCATAAGACTCTGGTTCACGTGACTTGTAAATGTATTTGAGCATTAAAATAAGTCATTGCAAATGTAAAATGGATAGGAAAATACTGTACGTATTGTGGTGTTGTGTCTTTAAGAGGCGGGGCCTAGTCGGGTGGCGTGAGTGTCTGGGTGAGGGCAATTTTTTTTTTTTTAAGTCTTAAGTCGAATTTTGATATTTGGCAGAATAAAATTTGGATAACCGATTATTCATAATAATTTTTTTAAAGTACCTATAATGAATAAAATATTACCTACCACAATAAACATATGAATTACAGGTAGAACATTTTAATTTTTTGGAAGGGGTGTTCAAAGGTCATTATCTCTGTCTCATATCGTAATGTGTAAAAAAAATAAAATAATTAAATGGCTTAAAATCTGACATTTTTTGCTGATTTTAAAAGAACAAATATTAGCCGTTGTAGGGCAGTGGCTCTCCTTTCCTACATCAGAAGGCATCAGAGTACGCTTACTTCAAAAAAAAATCTTAAGAAATTGGTCGCTTGGGGGTGGAAAATTGCACTACAGGGCGAACAATGAACTATTAAACGCTGTCGATTTTGAGCCGTAACAGAGGTCGGGTCACGACCTGTGTTGAAAGCAGTTGTTGCTGTCTGACAAATATTTTGCACTAATGTCATGGAATTGTCACTCCGGTCCAGAAACTTTTTGAGGGATGTTCTGAATACGGCCGTGCCTTGAGATAAGACAACATCCATCCATGTTCATTTGACATTGGTTTTGTTGCAGTGGAAGGACATCATCAATTGGTGGCAGTAGTGGGCCAAGCGCCAATACACACCATAGAAGAAGAAGAAGAAGAAGAAAGTGCAATACATGAGGCACAGTCTGGTATGTACTCACTTATATGGAGAGAAAATATTATTGTTGTTGGGTTTTTTATACAGTACGATACTGTTGAGTGCAACATATTTATTTAAAAAAAAAAAATTAAAAAAAAAAAATAAACTTTTTTATTATTTATTTTTGGGGCGGGGGGGGGGGGGGCTGGACTGGATATCTCAAGCCACCACTGATGTGGCAATTTTACTGGGTGTACAAAAGAGAATTAAGAATCTGAAGGAAATGTAAAATAACATGCTGAGTTACATTGAGAGACCCCCCCCCCCCCCCACTCCGCTCCACACACACACACGCCTCTTCCCTCCCCTCCTCAATGTGCACAACACATATTCAGCATGACTTATCCACGGCGGGGGGGGAGAGCGATGCGTTTGTTCGCCCACTTTGGCTGGGAAAGGGAAGGTCACAGATATGTGGCGGCTTCGCTCCAGGTGCGAGCAACACGAGAAAAAGAGATACACAACAGCAGAGAGAGCACAGACCTCCCCTAAGGTGAAAAAAAAAAAACAACAACAACAACCTAATTTTGGATCAAATTTTACACATTCTGCTTAGATTCATGCATGAATCACAAATGAAGGGAAATCGCTTGTACAGTACTGTATTGTGCAAAAAAAAAGTCTAATCGTGGCATTCACAACGGTTCGATTAACCCTGCTGCTAGGATAAGGCTCAAATTGGCCCATTTTAGTGGGTCAGTTTGTGAAATTTATTGTTTATTGGGAACTTAAATAATTACTTTCATCAATTGATCAATTTTAGCAGTTAAAAGTGTACATTTGTAAAGCGGAGTTCGTCAGATAGAGGCAATAATGTGTATTGGAGTGTTTTCACTTTTGGATAATCAAACGTGCCCCGGGTCAGATTGACCCATTTCAAAAGTCAAAAGTAGTTTTTGGTATGAAGCATAAGTAGAATGGACATTTACAATGGGAAAGGTTCTTTTCACATCGCGTTTGGAAGTTGACTTAACGATAAAATATCAGCAAGATTTAGTCAATATTTTCATTTTTGGATGATTAAACAAAACTGAACCATTTTAGCTGTTAAAGGTATTTTTTCCACACCATGAACTATAATCAACACATACGATAACACATTTTTACATATTTGTAAGTTTAGTTAACAAGTCGATATAAACAATATTTACGAGTTTCTGACACTTTTGGATATTGCTACAGGTCAACTTGACTTGTCAGTGCCAATTATTATCAACATATATGTTTGTTTGTTTTGCTGTATACATTTGGAAGTTTGGTTAGTAATTACATACAAAAAATTTATTGGGATATATAGTTTCTGAAATGTTTGGAGAATTAAATATGCCTGAAGATGAATTGGGGAGTTTTATAAGGTAACATTTTGTGTACGTAACAAAAGATAACAATTAACAATAAGATGTAAGCAATATATTAATTGATTCATTAAAAATGACCCCAAATTGACCTGTTTAAAAGCAGTTAATAATGATATTTTGATTTTTGAAACACTTTTGCATAAATAATCATGGCCCGGGTCAAATTGACCCGGTAACATTGTTGTCCTGTGAAATAAACATACCAGGAGGGTTAAATGTCACATTAAATGTTCCACATTGAAGCCCATTGAATATCTTTTCCTTTTTTTTTTCTTTTTTTTATTGCCGCTATATAGTCGACTTTTTTTTTGTCACCATCCCGCACTGTACAAACGCAAACCAGCACCTTTATCTTGCCAGATGAATAATAAGTCTGGCGTGGGACGTCTCGCTCCCTGGCAAACCAAAAAAGCCGCTTTGGTGGAGGTAACGTCTGACGGCGCGATCGACGAAAGGGCGCGCGCCAGCCAAGTAAACACCAAGTTGCCCAAGCTAATTAGCTGTATTCCCAGTGTGATCCTCTAGTGATTGAACCACCTGCGACTGAACAAACCCGCCCCTCCCCCCCCACCACCATCCAGGTGGTTGACCGCCCCCTCGGCGCACAGGTAGCTGGGAAAGACCCCCCTCAGCCACTCCCACGCCCCCCCCCTCCACCCTCGCTCGGAAGATCCGAGTCAGCCCGAGCGGGCGCCGTCTGGCGGCGCCGAGGGAGGGGAAGGAAGCTCGTTTGTTCGCCGGGTCTCATCCCATCAGCCGTTTAGTCGCTCGTTTGACCCTCCCCCCCCAATGAGAGAAGGCGAGCAGGGGGTTCTTACCTGTCGATGATCACCGGGTCCGAAGGGGTCTCGTTCCTGTTCCCGCAGCTTTTCTTGTCGCAACATCGGCTGTCGGGACACACACGGTACGGGTCAGAATGATTGAGCAACATGGCAAGACCTCCGCCAAGGCACAATAATTTGCTTTGCATGAGCACCAAATTGTTAAAAAAAAAAAATATTAAAATCGAGTGCTACTTTTCCAGAATGAAACAAAATCCGCTTTTTAACACACTTTAAACTTTTTCAAACACATATTTGAAAACAGCAAACAAATTGCAATTGTAAAATTGGGGGGCTCATGCTTGAGCTTTTGAGAGGCGGAGCTAGTGTGCGTGAGTGTCCGAGTGAGAGCTGTGATCGACAGCAGCTTCTGCATAAGTGTGATTGTTGTCTTTGTGCTCACCTAGTGTTCAATTTAGGCAAAAAAAAAGTGCACTGTGGCTCTTCTTTCCCACATTCGAGGGCATTACAGTACACTCTAAAAACAGTTGGGTCAAATATGGGCCGATCCTCTACTTGGGTCGATTTGACCCAACTTTGAGTCAAGAAATGGGTCTTTCAGCATAAAACAACTCATAAATATTGGTCACATCCTTTACTTGGGTCAAAATGACCCACTTTTTTGACCCATAAAGTGGATTGGTCCATTTTTGACCCATAGTTGGGTTACTATTGACCCAACTGTTTTTAGAGTGTAAGATACTGTAAAAAAAATAATAATAATAATTATAATAAATTGCTTGGGAAAAATAATATACAGCTATGTAGTGTGAAACCACCGTCCAGTTTGTGTTGAAAGACTACAAAGACTACAATGCAAACACATAATTTTGCAAAATCTCTGTATCAAAGGGTTTATTTGGAAATGGAGGAAATTAAGAAATAAGTGTAATAAATAATTTGCACCAAGATTTTGATGTTGCCACACCTTTACAATATTTTTTTTTTTAACACACATTATTGTTCCATCAACTACGAACCAGATGCTGTTCACGACCTTGCAAAGGTTATTCCGCAATACCGGGACCAGTTTGTGAAATTTGAATCATTCCGTTTGTGTGTTTGTGTTGTCGTACAAATATTTTGCAAGCTGTGTAAAAGTGCTGCTAGTTACAGAAATATCCCGCCTCCACATTCTAGAGCTGCGGTCACCAAGTGAGAGCTACTGATTATTGCAAAGGCCTACCAGTTTCATACACACTTCTGAAATAACAAATTTGCTAAATTCCCTTAAAATGATATGTTAACACTAATTATGTTCATGATTCCTCACAATAGTTATCAGTAATAATTTAACAAGATACCGGTAAATATCAATATGCTACATTGAATTTCTATTAATGTATTGTATCCAAATATAATATTTCAAAAATACAAAAAAAATTAGCAATGTATGCAAATATAATATTGGCATACATTGATAGAAATATATTGTATTTTTTGAAATATTCACATTTTCATGATGGTCACTTCACTGGTGTGAGCTATTTTTAGAACAGGCCTGCGGGCTACTCATGTGGTCCTTAGGGGCACCACGTTGGTGACCCCTAGTAAATCCTGTGTTGCGGCTCTTTTTGCAGGATCTCTGTGTGAAAGAAGCTATCAAGAAATTTTGAGAAAACTAAAAAAAAAAATATATATGATTTTTACTGCCCCCGAGATTACGGAAATGAATAACTTGTCGAAAGTATTGGGGCTAGTAGGAAATAGAATTTTTTTTTTTTTTACATATTTTAAAATGATCTTCGACCCCCACCACACTTGTGGAAAAGTCTTTTTGTCCTGCCCAAGCCCAGCGTGCGTTTATCAAGTGGCTAGCATGCATGAAGCTAGCTTGACTGCTTGCATTGATGCTGATAGATAAAAAAAAAAAATGTGGAAAAACAACATGTTGTGTTGTTTGGCTTATAGCGTTGCAGGGGAGGGGATGCATGGGTGTGTGGGGGGGGGGGGGGCGTGTGTGGGGGGGGGGGGGAAGCAGGGGAGTCACTTTTCACAGCTTCAGCTTTTGTTTACCTCTAATTGCCAAGCTGCTATTTCTGAGGGAGATGCAAGGTGCCACCCTCAACCAATATTTCTGCGAGGCATTTATCAATTATGACCTCAAAAACACTAATCTATCTTCCACCACATGTTTCAGACACAAACACCAACCAACCAACCCCCCCCCCCCCCCTCCCTCCTCTACCACGCCAATCCAGAGCTTGCAGCTAGCTGACTTTCACATCCTTTGATTTGTACATGAATTGAAAGAAAAAAAAACTGAAATAAACAAATTCATCATCCGGGCTTCCATTTGAAATGAAAACTCCTGAGAATCAGATTGATTTACGCCATATGGTGCAGGAAGCCAAACAAAGATTTGTGCAAAGATACTGTCTGTCGAGCTCACTCATCTTAAAAAAAGAAAAAGACAAAAAAAAAAAGTCTGATTTACAGCAGCAATAATCGAGCTAACTTATTATCATCATTTCCGGAGAACAAAAAAAAAGAAAAAGTGATCTATGACTTAAGAAAAAAAGAGAGCGAGAGGTGACTGCAAGTTCTGTAATGAAAAGCCAAACACTTTTTTGGGACTAAAAGATCTTTTTAAGCACTTTCTGTACTTGACGCTGCACGACTAAAATGCAAAATGGTGCCTTAAAAAGACAATCATGCTCATTTTTGAGATGTTTTTAAATTATTATTATTATGATCATGGCATTGTAGTAGCCCCAATAACGCGCACACACATTGCTCAAATAAGTGTCACTCAAAAGTCAGCATTTATCTGCCTAACTTCACTTGTGACTGCATATTCATCAAAACAATAATGATCAATTTCATGCCTGCAGCGACACCACCGGTCCTAATATCAAAATATCCCATAAAGATTATGAGAGCAAATGCAAATTAAGCATAATCCTCTTTTTTGTGGCCATTCTTTTGTATTGTTCAAGTGTCATTGCTGATATTTTTTTTTTAATCCCAGCAGCCGTGGTGATGAAGCCGCGCATATCGCGACAACCAGTAGCCCCCCCTTCTCAAAATCCGCCCTCACTCGCAAACAATGCACTTGTGCACCACACACTTGACTAGTATCTTTTTTGCACTAGCTACTCGTAATGCAACTTTCTCCGTCCGAGCAAATGTTTTTTGTTTTTTTTTGAAGAATGATAACGATAAAGCAATGCAATGTGTAATAGTGGCTCCAAAATAATTCTAAACAACTCACAGGATGATTTAATACACATCCACAGACACAAATAATGAGCATATAGTCAATAAGTGTCCATCAAAAGTGAGCATTAATATCATCGCTAACCGCTTCAAACTATAATAATAAACATACAGTTACAGTCAACGTCAATCAAAAAAAATGGCAGCTTTGTAAATTCTATTGGAGCACCCTGTGCTGTATATAACAGTAACTTCCCCGTCGGGTGGTATTCCCGGCCATATTGTTATTAATAGCAATAATTATGTGTGGCCAGAATATTAGGGACAGCTCTCAGCATTGAATCGATACGCGCCGTGAACAACTCTCACTGCTCGCCTATCGACACACGACTTGCAAACGACAATAACAAAACATGTTCAATCAAGTCCACATCTCGCTCGTGCGGATCGTCGTTATTATATTCGTGACCGCATAATTCAAAAGCAAATACACGCCGTAATAGGGTCACCAAAGTATTAGGAATAACTCATTCAAGAAAGCCACGTACAGTCAAGTGACAAAAACTCCCAACAGATCAGAAACGGCATTTATATGCACTGGACAGTACATTGGTGAGAATTGTGGTTCTTACGGTTAATAATAACAAAAATATGAACACTGGGTAAATCATCAAAGACAGCCAAAATATTAGGAACAACTCTCAGCGTGATGCAAATCCTTTCCGCAAACGACAACAAAGTATGACATCAAAAAGTCAGCATGACTTTGTCATCTAACTATTGATATTAATAACAATAATGATCAATCAATGCAAATCATAATATTAGGAACGTCTGTCAGCCTCATGCAAATACACTTCTTTACACACACACGCACACACAAATTCTTAAATTAAGTGACAATTAAAAGGTTATTGGAGGATCCATCACTAATCAATCAATTGAGCACTGTGACGTTCGTAGCAACAATAATGTGCAAGCAATATTAGTCCATAGGCAGGCAAAATATTAGAAACTGCTATAAGAAACAATATTGTCATGTAACTACTCTCAACTGGATCATTTGTCATATAGTTATTAAAACCACAATATGGGCAGCCAAAAATATAGGAACAGCAATATACGCTTCAGTCGTCATGTATTGGATTTCTGGCCATATATGCTTATTAATATCAGCAAGCAAAATATTAGGAACAGCTCTCATGCAATGTATTTGTACGACCAATAGAAATTACAATAATTAACATGATCCTTTAATGACATTACTGCCATATATAGTTTTTTTTTTTTTTTTATCAATTAAAAGAAAGCAAATTATTAGAAACAGCTGGTGATGAAGTGCATTTCTATTACCAATGCAAATTCCAGCCCTTTGCTGTAATATAACGACTCTCAAATGGATTACTGGTCAAAAGTATAGTTCTTTAAAATAGCAAACAAAATATTAGGAACAGCTCTCAGTGCGATGCAGTGTCATAAACCTATTGTAAAATGTGCACCTCTCGCACAGCGTCAATTATTTTTATTTTTTTTATTTTTTAGGAGCACGTGTCGAATCTGTAGTGTGCCTAATGTTCTGTCCACGCAGGATATTCCGAGTGTGACAAACAAAGTGATGGATGCGCGTGCAAATTGAGTGTGAGTGATGAGTTTACGCAAGGGGGGGAGGCAAGGGGGGGGGGCAAAAAGAGCATATGATGCATGCGCTTTTCAAATTGAAACAATACAACAATAATAATAAAAAGGGGGGGGGGGTGTAACCCACGACTAGTATCCGAATTCAATGCTTGCAGAGCTGCAGTCACACGCTTGGGGGGGTGAATCAAGGAGGGGGGGGGTGGTGGTGGGGGGGGGGGCGACAATAACAACAAAAGGCGTTTGGGTATCGGTGACAGCGCAACGTGAGACGCGAATGCGCGCGCAAATTGCTCAAAGGTTCGCTAAACGTCGCTGACAGCTCCGATCAAGTGTCCCAAAAAAGAAATCATACAAAATATATCTTCGCTACATTACAGCGCGCATGCGGGGTTATCCTTCAAAACTTCGCACCCACTCTTCGTTGTGTATGTTTGAGTCACACGTCACACGAGACGACATTTTAGAAATTAAATATAATAATAATAAAAACAAGTCGTCGTCTTACCTGCACATGATTTCATGAGTCAGAAGAACTCTGCACATTTCCGGATTCTTGTCTTGGCCCTCATAAATGATGGCCTTTGGAAATAAAAATGAAAATGTCAACATTAGAAATACATCATAAAGGAATATGCAGTCATCATTTTCAGCACGCCATTATTATTTTAAAAATCACATTCAACATTTTACTATCAATTGTTTATGTATGAAATTATTTCTAATATAAGACTAACACATAAAATGTATTTTTTTTCTCTTTTTAAGCTTATTGATAAAATTCCAAATACTAATAATTCCAATGTGTATTGTTTTCCCTCCCATTTAATCCACTTAAGACGGACAGACTGACAGGGGTGTGTGTGTGTGTGTGTGTGTGTGGTGGTGGTGGTGGGGAGGGAGAGGGGGGGTGTATTTTCGCTCCAATAGAAGTGTCATCAATATGCTTATAATCTGGGGATATTTGGGGGAAAGTGTTAATGGGCAATCTGTTGTTTATTTTTGAGCCGCTAACAATGATCTTTTCTGTGGATAAAACGCGCGCGCGCTTGCGAGTGAGCGAGCCGAGCGGCTGTCTGGCGGTGCACGCTCGAGTAATTTTTGAGCATTGGCTGAAACAGATGGCGTGGAGCGATCACTTCTGCCGCCCTCCCTCCAGCCCTCCTCCTCCTCCTCAGCCTCCTCAGCCTCCGGTTTCTAAGGAGACTCATCCCTCCTTACTCTACACCGCAACACTTTGCAATGAAAAAAGTATAGCGATCGTAAATAAAAAAATATTTTTAAAAAGTAGCGATCGGAATAAATCGAATTGATAATCAGAGTTATCGTCATATTTTTGGGGTGTTTTAATTTTATTTTTAAAGTGGTGGGGAAATATAATCAAAAGTGATATTTTATTTTATTTTATTTTAACATTTTTTCCTTATAGGCCGACGATCCCTATTGCTTGAGATTGATGTGGCCATTTTGCAGCCGAGGAAACCGAAATCCATAAATTGCTTGTTCTGCGTCATTGACTCGGATCATTGGCGGAGGAATGTGAGTGTGTGTGTGTGTGTGTGTGTGTGGTGTGTGTGAACGCCGTCAAGTCACGGCTTTATTTCTTCAATTAAAAATAATAATAATGAAATAAAATAATTAAAATAGAAACATAATAATTTGGCTTCGCAGGCCAAATAGACGGCGTGCATTTTATGTGTGTATTTCGATTTCTCCTTAAAAAAAAAAAAAAAAAGACAGCAGGTGATGAATATAACATGCATGGTCTGCATTTATTTTTCCTCTTTCTTTTTTTTTTCCTGAGATGGGTTTCACCTCTCAACCTGGGTGAGAAAAGGGATCATATGGAGCAGACGTCCTCTTTAAATTTTTAATGCTGGACAAAGTGAGTCTCGCAGGCTTTCCGCTTCTCACGTTACGTCTTAAATTGAGTCTTTTTATTATTATTATTATTATTATTATTATTTTGTTGGTGGTAGCGTTTGTTTGTTTTTCTCCCACGCATGCACGTGCGTGTGTTTTTACACCCCCATGCAACTTACCTGTTTCGTCATGGAATCGATTAGCCGAATGTAAAGATCCTGTTCTGTCCTGACGCCTGGATCAACACAGGGAAATTGATTTTATTATTATTATTATTATTATTTAATACATATATAGTATTATTAGAAATATCATGTCAGGTGGTGTTGAGTCTACTCACCGTTACTGTACAATAATTGTAGTTTGTAATGTATCCCATTGTTGGTTTTTTCACTGGTTGGCTCCTGCAAGGGAGAAATCAATAAAGCAATAGACAAAAAAACAAAAGTGGATAAAAATTAATATTTTTTAAGGGGGCATCTCTTACTTTGTCTTTCTCCACAAAGTCGACAAAAGCCGTCCTCTCGATTTCCACAGGCTGCCCCTGTCTGTCGTACAAGGCCAGCACGAAGTGGAAGAAATTGGACTTCCTGAGGTTGGACGGGGGCTGCTTCTCGTAGTGCGCCCGGGCCAGGCCGACTCCACTGCGGGGTGAACAACAAGGACACACGGGGGGGTCGCTCTGGTTCTCGCCTTCCATCTCGGCATTTGGATTCTTAGGAGTCCAATTGCCGAGATGGAAGCCGAGATGGAAGTTCGACTCAGGATTTTTTTTAAGGCGTTGAGGGGGGGGTCACAATGATGACCCTCGGTACCTTTGCGCGGCCGTGCCGGCGTCCACGACGCCGGCCGTGTGCATCCACGAGCGCACAGAGTTGAGCCCGCCGAGCGGTTCCTCCTTCATGGTCGTGCCGCCCCGCGGTATCGTCTCCTGAATCCCAAACATCGAGCTTCCTGCGTGGGGTGGGAAAGATTACAAAAAAAAAAAAAAAAAAAAGGTAGCGGTGGTGGGAGTGGGGGGGAATCAGGGTCCACGCCACGCGTGTCGGCTTATCCGTCCAAAAGTCCACGCAGGTCCGCTCTCCCTCTTCTCACCGTCCGCTGTGAACAATTCTCAAAAGTGCTCGAGCGGGTTAAGAGAGATATCCACACACGCGAGCGAGAGAAAAAAAAGAAGCAATATTATTGTTTTGTTTTTAGCGTGGAGGAATAAAAAAAAAGGACTGTTCGTAGGTGATGCTGCTCTCAAAGTGGACACATCCCCGAAGCACCCGGCGTCCAAAACCTTTAGGACTTGACGAGGGGAAAAAAATAGAAAAGCCCCACTCGTGGCGTTGAGGAAAAAAAAAAAAGGTAGCCTCTTCTTGTTCTTCTCCAAACACTGCTCGCCAGTGGAAGGAAGGTGTTCCACGCTACACGCGAGATGTGGAAGTGGTGGCGCTGGTGGAGGAGAAGAGGGGCCCCGTTCGCGTTCGCGTCGCGTCGGCGTGGTGGTGGCGTGGCGCACGCTGGATGGGAACATGCAAAACTAAGCCCTCTTTCCCCGAGGACTGCACTCTTTCCCGGGAGCCAAAACTCTAAACCCACGGGAGAGGAGCCGTCACGGGATGACGCGGGCGAAGGGGCGGGGCTTTGCCCATATACGGAGGCGTGACGCTTCCTGTTTCCAAAGCGCGGAGCGGAGAGAGAATTTCGACTCGTCCACTTTTCACCACCTCTTCCATTTGTAGGCCCCTCCACATGTGGTGAGTTTTTTTTATTTTTTTTTATTTTTTATTTTTATTTTAATCACATGGAACGAGGGGGAAAAAATAATACATTAAAAATGAACAAAATGTAAATTTCATGTAATCATTCAGTTTGCAAATCCTAATCGTGTTAAAATGACACTTCCATATAATATCTTCTTTTATTACACGCAAGTGCCGGAAAATCAGTAATAATAAGACACATCTTCATCTTTTTTTTTTTTTTTTTTTTTTTTTTTGAGGAACTGTCTTGCATGCTTCTCGGTCCGAGCAGTTCGCTTCATTAGTGGTGAAAAGGAGGATGAGGAGGAGTAGAAGGAGGAGGAGGAGGAGGGACGCCTGCTCCATCCTGAGCAATCTATCTAGCCGGTGCTGAGGGTTAATAGCTGCTGCCAAAGATAAGTGAATTATAAGCTGTTGCTTTCACCTCCGCGCAAATCTATTGCCAAATTGAGCTTTTCGCGCACGTGCTAAAATCATAAAAAAAGAGCGCGCGCAAATTGACGATATTTTGCGCTTATTAAGAAGTTAACCTTGCTTTTTTTTTTTAATCTGTTTTGTTTTGTTTTTAAAGGCAAATCCTCTTTAGGGATCAGATACTGTTGAGTGGAGAGAAGCCGCCATCCGCACACGCGCACGCACGCGCGCGCGCGAATACACAATGTGTCGGTATAACGACGGCGTCTTTTTAAAGCGTATTTGACAACAAATGCAGCTGGCCCGGCTCGTTGTGGACATATTAGCGGTGGAAATGAATGCAAATCTGTGTGCTGCAGCCATCTGGACGTGCAGAGACGGAAAGAGGGGCATCAGCTGAGCCCCCTTTACTGGGGTGGTCTTCACATGCGAAAATTCAAGGCAAGAAAAATGTGCTTATTATTAATATGTTAGTGGAAAGATGCACAAAAAAACTCTGTCTCCCACTCCCGTCTTGTATTGACCTCCACTGATATCAAATCAAACTCCCAATGAGGGCTTCCGGTGTGCACCCCCCCCCCTTTCCAGCCCCCCACACCCCCTTCTGTCTTTGTGTGTGTGTGTTGAATTTACGGGGCGAGGCCCTTCATGATCTCCCCCAAATTTGCATGTAAATGGCCGACATCAGCCTCCACGCGTGCCAGGGGCCAGCGGGCCTCCCAGATGTCACGGCAAAGTCAATCAGCCGGCCGCTGCCCAGCTGTCCACATCCACGCGCGTCCCAACACTTCACGTGCAACATCATACCAAATCCGTTTGATTTGATTCGATTTTTAAAGTCACTTTTTTTGTTGCATGGGAGCTCACCTGCATTGTGATATTTGCTTGGATGATTTTTGTCCAAGCAGCCCATGCAGGCTTAGCTTTATTAAAGGGATCTTTTGTCGATTAATTATTAATTACATGCACGCCCACAGTGCCTTGCAAATTCTTAATGATTAGACAAGCAGCCCACGCAGCAAGCCTACATTTTTTGCTTGCACTGGAAACTATACTTTTGTTATTGATTTTTTTTTTATGGTAGCTCTTTGACTGCAAAGCACGTTTTAGATGCATATTAATGATTATTTATTTCATTAAAACATATTCTAATATCATTAATTATGATTATTTAGACATATTTATTCCACCCCAAATGCATTCTTCTTCTTTTTTCTCATTGTACCTTTCAGTATAAAACATTTGAATGTTTGTTATAAAAAACACATATTTTCAATTATTCCTCAACTAAAACACAATTTAATTGATTTGTAATGATTGGCACGTTTTAATTGAATCCTTACAGATTCGAAATGCCACCAAAAATATTTTTATTCTAACATTTGTATTGATTTGTAATGATTATTTCCCCGTGTTTCTTTCATAAAAATATCAATTTGAACATCATTGATGTATAATGACTATTTCCCCATGTCTAATCTTTTCATTCGCTCATAATGTTGTTTCCCTCAAAACACATTTTTATTTTAAGATGTTCATTTTTATAATCACGTTCCCGCGTTTGTTTCGCCACAAACACATTTTATTGCAAATAATCATTTTCTCGTGATTATAAAACACGGTGTGGTTTTTTTGTTCATTAAAATAAATGCGTTCACATTTAGCTGAAAATTAAAATGAAAGCATCCCCATTTCACTCGCACCAAACACATTAGAAAGAGACATAAAAAGGACAAATTATGGATTTTTTTTGGCCTTTTTTAGGATGGTAAAAATGCATTCTCGCCATGAGGAGTGATGGGATCGATTTTTGTCGAGCTGATAGACGGACAGCGCCCCTCTTTGGCAACACTCATTTCTTTTTTTCCCCCCTTTTTTTCCCCACCCTCCCACTTCCACGAGGAGCCAAAATCTCGACGTGGATTTTTAGTGGGGGGAAAAAGACCGCCAAAAACTGACGCTAATTATGCTTACGTGCTCATTGTTTTTATTAATATTATTATTATTATTATCATTGCCATTTATTACACGCTTGAATTTTTTTTATTGATGAGTAGAATTAATGAAAAAGCCTAATTGTGTTTAGTGAGACCAGCACGCGTGGGTAATAATAATAATAATAATAATAATAATAATATATGTAGAATTGTGTAGTGACGTCACATTGGTTGGCCAACTTAATTGTGTGCAGTGGCGAGTTGTGTCAAGGGCATCAATGTGTGTGTGTGCGCGCGCGCGTCATTTGCATTTCCATTCTGCTGTGGAAATGAGAGACTTTTTTTTTTTTTTTTTTTTTGAACCCGCGCGCGCTTTCGAGCCTCGCGGCGCAGTCTGTGGGCGAATTACATTTTAAAAGAAGGCGAGAGAAATTAAATAAGAAACCGAGACCACTTCAGGGCTATTAACATCTAAAATATCCCCTGGAAATTTCCACCGAAATACACATGACCAAAAAATAAAAAAAAAATACCCAGGGTGCCATCACTCTCATGCAGACCCCTCCCTCCTTACCCCCCCCCCCCCCCCCCTCCAATCCAATCGCGGTGGTGTCCATCACGGCTTTGTGGAGCTATCCGGGACTGATTTAAATAAAAGTTGGGCGCGTTCTTGAGTGGTGTCAAAGAGGAAGAAGGCAATAAAATGTGATTATTCAGCCATAAGTGGAAACATATTAACGGGATGGACAAATTAAGACTTCAAAAAGGTCACATTTGAAATGTCATTAGTGGGCGGGGCTGTGGTTAAGAGCCTATTGGATGTAATAAAAGCAAAAGTGATCATAAACATATATAGCATGTGCCATAAATGAATTTCAATCATTTTTGGTTAGGAAAGCAGTGTTCCTCCCCTCAATTAGAAATTATTACAATTTAGGGAGGGGGGGGGGGGTATCAGAAAAGTTCCATGCCTGGTGTCAAAAGATGTTTGAAACTACAAACACATCCAGTTGTGTTTACCTTGTTCAGTGCTTTAGAAGAGGTGATCGTCATGACAACACAGTTGCTCCCAACAATCGGAATGTCCCACACTTAAAAACGAGAACACAGCCATGCTTGCCGCAAACTTTTTAGTCACCCCACAGTTTTTTTTTTCTCCCTCGTTCCTATAATCAAGGGAACCATTTTGAAAACACCGACGATGTTACGATCCAAGGAATTTGAAATTGAAACTTTTCTGACCCGCCTCAATGAGACTTTTGCTAAGTGAGAATCTCAATCTTTTACACCACTTTTGCTTGTTTTTTGTTTTGTTTTTTGCCGCCACAGATAAACAGAAAATGTGACAAGAACACAGAACCAGAAATCGTTAACATAATAGCATCATTGCCAAAGTCAACATTTTCCCAAAACAAGAAGAGTCCAGTTGGCTCGATTCAAGCGTTGCCGATTATGATGACCTTAAAAGATTAAGAATCTAGACAAAGCACCCAAAAAAAAACCACAATTTATTCTTAATATTTTACAATTTTAGCAATTTAATTAAAAAAATACAAATAGCTAAATATGATTATTTTAATAAAACATTATTATTATTTGAGGTTATAATTAACAGAATACCGTATGTTAAAATGACTTAGGCAACTATGCTAGTAGGCTAGCAAAACGAATAATGCTAATACACAAATCACACAAAAAAACAGAACATTTACTGAATGTACCCAGTAAAGTTCTCGGAATGAAGTCCTTGACTGCTTATTTTACACTGTAATGTGACTTTTTAAATTTTTTAAATTTTATTTTTAATGGCATTCGATCCCACCACTTAGTCGCTTTATCCACTCGCAACAGTGACAAAATATTCTCGTGTCAATACATTTCATCACGATACGTCATTAACAGAAATGTGGTGCTAATGAACCCGCCTCCTCCTGAGCGTGTGTGTGTGTGTGTGTGTGTGTGTTTTATTTATTTATTCCCAGCGATAAAGCGCGACTTCTTGCACTCCATCAGTGCCAAACGCCGAGGTGCGTTGCTATTAACAGAAATGTTAATTGTGATGTCACGGGAGCGGGAGTCAAGGTGAAAGCGGCAGAAGACGAAGAACAAGTGTACGCTAAAAATAATCCGGCAGCACACAATGATCCTGCAGAGTCGTGTTAGTGGCGAGGGACCTTTTTTATTTTCAGAGGTGGAAAAAGAGGAAGTCAATGAATCGGAAAGCTACATTTTTTGTTGTCTTTGTTTCAACAGGCCTTGTTTCCCCCCCCCCGCAAATTGTATAATGCTGCTCTTTGTTCTACACGCCACATGAATAGCATGTCCTGAGCGAGCACACACACAAAAACACACACGGACCAAGTGATCATCTTGGAAAAAAAAAAAAAGGAGAGAAGAAGCAACGCCCTGGTGCTCACTTGGCCTACTTTCCAGTGGGAAGGGGAGCGCCGTTCCGGGGAGGGGCGGCCGCGGGAGAGTGCCGAGGATGTTAGCGTACTCTGGGAAAGCTAGCGAGAGTGATGCGAGTCAACATCGGCAACCTTCTTCCCTCAGCTCGTTTGGCCTCTGTGTGCTTCCTGTCCTCGTTTCGCGGCGAAGTTTTTCCCTTTCTACGACGGCGATGTAACCCAAATTTGTACCAACTTGTATTATGTTGTCGTCTATCGCTAAGCTATGCTAACACAGTGGGTAAAGTCAGAATTGACATGAGGTGCTGCGTATCCAAACGTAGAGCGTGCCAACGCATATTCACGGCGCGACGAGCAATTTTTTTGTGGGCCTAACGTACAAAAACTCACTCAACTCAGGCCTGGCACAAAAAAAAAAAACATAACTGCTCACTCATGGGCAGCGGAAGTTAGCAGAGTCAGACGTTAGCCGAAAGCTAGCGACTCGAGGCTAACCACGATTTATTTTATTATTTTTAAGAAATTCGGATCAGCGGCGAGAAACAAGGACGGTGGCACAAAGTCATCATTGCCAGATTTTTATGTCCAGGTCACTGAAGCAACCACCTTCGCTCGCGACTGCGTTCCTGGATTTTGACAGATTTTGCAAGGTCCGCAGAATATTGTGTTATATTGCTATAAAAACATGGAAACCTACCAAAAGAAAGATTAGAGTCTCTTCTTTCATCAGGAAAAAAAAAGTACATTTGTATCTGTTTCTGTTTTGTAGCAATTAGCATTAGAATATAGCTAAGTTTCATCATTATTCACAAATCTGTTTAAAACAGTGGGGGAATAAGCTTTTTGCAACATGGCCCTGGCTGATCTCTTATACTCTGCTGCCACCTGCTGGCCGTTTTTGTCATAACTACCATTGCTTCAAGCATTCTCATCAAAACGTTCTGTATTTTCTAGCATAAAAATAAAAAAGTATAAATCGTTCTTCGGGAGCATGGTCATATTTAAAAGAGAAGAGATTGGGAGCAAATGAGTAAATAGCACCATCTGGTGGACTAACCTGAAATCTTATAGAGTGGTCGATTTACGGCGCAGTTCCTTTTCAATGTAAAATGCATTTGTACACAAGTTGTAAGAGGTTTTGCTAACACAGTGGTGAAGTCATAACAGTGCAGGCCACGGATATAAAACAGTCCAATCAAAAACAGAAAGTACGTCCCTAACCACATGAACCTCCTAACCTGAAAATGTCACTATCGTTCTAAACCGCCGAGCCTCTTGTACTCTTGTTTGACTTTGCAATTGAGAATCCTACAGAAGCTTAACGGCCGGGGCTAAAAAGGCGGCCAAACTCCGGCGCGGGATTTCACTTGTCAATTCCTGTTGGATTTGAGCAGCATTAGGAATGCGCGGCGCAAGGCCATCTGTTTTAATCGATAGCGCGACAGGTCCGCGCCGCCGCTGGTTCGGGCCTTCAGGTGGCGGCTCGGGTTACACAACGCCGGGTCGCGTAGGGGCGGGACGGGAAAGGGGGAGGGGGGAGGGAGCGGGCGCTCCTGAGTTTGCCTTGACAGACTTTGGGCGAGGAGCGGTTCTAATCTGGGGCTTGGTGTACAGCGCCTAACCAAATGTCGACATCTGCGAGGGTTCGCGCGAGGAAAAGCTCCTCGGAGGAAGAGGGGATCATCATCTTAGCTCTCCTCACCTTCAAGCGCGCCCGTCGGGCTTTAAAAGGCAGATGAAGAAATCCTAACGTAAACATGCCAAGTCCGGTTTTCAACGCGCGCGCGACACGCGAGGCGAAGGGGCAACCTTGGCGGATCGCTAAAGGGCTTGACTTTTCGCTGCCCCTGGATGTAAACATTCATGTATCCACATGCACCTGCAATGTACGTCAGGGGGTGTCCAAACTTTTTCTTCCAAGTACAGAAAAATGGAAAGATGACGTTCTTCACATTTGATTATTTACAGTAACACGCTAAAACCAGTCCTTCATATGCTCGGCAAAAGCTATACAGTGGTCCAAATGAAGAATTGTATCTTGAAAAGCATGTAGGTCAGGTCACTCGTATCTCAAGGCAACACTGTACTTATTAATAATAATGATAATAATAATAAAAGAAAACCAAGAACAATCTGTAGTTAAGTGACGACCCAGAGCAGAAAATGTAGCAAAACAATGTCATCCATGTTTCCTGCTTGTGGAACTGAATTATCTTTTTTTTTGTCGGAGCATTATGAACGGAAATGTTGTCACTTTTTTATTTGCAAATCGTTTCTTTGTGCTTTTGAAAATCTAGTAAGGTCTGTTAAAAAAAAACGTTGTGGTAACAGTAGTTTTCATTTCATTTTGTACCCATTTTTTCTTAACACTGTGTGTATTTCAAAGAAGAAGAGTGAAAACAGGAAGTATTTCAAGGCCAGCCTCGTTTTTGCTGAAGACAATCCTCTTTAATCCTGCTTTTTACGCCTACAGAAAGTGATGGCTGTAGGTTCATTTTATAATGTACATCTTTGGGCATGACTATTGATGTAAATTGTGAGATGATAAATGTGTTTGTTTGGAAAAAACGGGTTTAGTTTACTGTAAACACAGTAGAAATATCAATACACTGTACAATATTTTTGTCTTATCCTTTGCTCTTGCTCTCTCTCAATATGTTGTGTTGTTATTATCTTAAAAGTGTGTTTAGAGAGCTTTAAAAAAAAACTGTGCTATAAAAGCATGCATACAGAATATTTAAATAGGGCGTTTCTAAAGTGCGGATTTCATAGGTTAAATATGGCGGGCTTTACTGCCTACGCAATCGAATGGACGAGGAGCTGATCCCCAGGCCATAGTTTGGGCACCCTCGATATGTCTGAGCAAGTGCCCGCACAAATGTTTCACTTGGTCTTTTGCTCCGCGGCGTCTGTGAAAGTGACTTTGACTCTCCTGAGGAAAAGTTTGAGCATCTGTTCCGCCGTGTAGTCTTTGTCGAGGAATGAAATATTGAACCGATTGAGTGCGCCATGAATGTTTCACTCGCACGACGCCGATGCCGATTATACGGGGAGCGGCACTTTACACGCACGACCCCGACATGTTGTTTGTTGCCTTTAAGTGCGCCAGATTAGCGCGCCGCAAAAGCGTTCCGTTCAGTTTAGCGGCGACATGTTACTCGCACAACCACGACGACGACGACACGCGTGACAGAAACACACGCTAAAGTGTTTGTGGTCATCGTCTGGCGCGCAAGAGCTAATTGCTAACATCAATATACAGACATTAAAAATGGAGGCTTTATGAGAGACACTTGTGAAAAAAGCAACAATTGTAATTTCAAATAACCACTCATTTGTGGTTATTTTTGACAATTTCCTACAAAAAATAATTAGCGGCACTAGGATTTCCCCCCACAAAAGTAATTTGTAAACATAGACTATTTTCATACCATTTCCTACAAAGGTAGTAATGGAGTAATTTCAGCGCTATTTTGTTAAAAATTATTTGTGAACAGAAAACTAATTTTGTGTTACTGAGTAGGACTTCTTACAAACAGTCATTTATAGAAAGGATGCTCATTTTTGGGTTACAAAGTAGGATTTAGGAAACGGACTCATGGATTAAGTTAAAGTTTTATTTATTTTTTATTTTTTTATTTTTGTATGAATTTACATAAGATAGAAAAGAAAAAAGTAATCAGCGAAAAATAATTAGCACCCCCCCCAGTAAAGAATGAAGTTAGTGAATTACTCTCCAAAAAGTAATTCGTATAAACTTGACTAAGTTTGGGGTTACTTAGAAAAGTAATTAGAAGAAATCGGACTAATTTGAGGTTAACATTTAGTAAGCTTTATTTGGTGGAAATTGGCCCACTTGTGGTTGTGATATCTTACAAAAAGTAATTAGGAGAAACCTGACATATTTTGGGGGGGAGGTTACTAACAAAAAGTCATTAGTAGAAAATGGACACATTTTTGGCTTACTTATAAAAAGTAATTAGTAGAAACCTGACTAATTTAAGGTTAGCATTTAATAGGATTATTTAGGTGAAGTGAAACACATTTCTGGGGTTACTAACATAAAAGTGATTAGTAGAAAACTGACACGTTTTTCAGGTTACTTGTGGAAGGGTGCTGATTTTTGGTTACTAAAAAGTAATTTGTCGAAAAATGACTGACTGATGATTTTTGGGGCTACTTACAAAAAGTAATTAGTTACTTGTGGGTTTGCAGGATAGCTTAGAAAGAGTAAGTTGGGAGACAAATGACAAATTTGTGTTACTTAATGGATTTCTTACAAAGCGAATTCTTGAGACAAATGGTCAGTTCCGTACCGTTTCCCGCGTGATTGTCCCCGTTCTGCGGGACGCTAACCGCTTTCTACTCACTAGCTTAGCTTGAGGCGCTCACGTTTTTGCTCTCCCGATATCTCGACTGTCGGACGTTAGCATGCGGCTATCGTGGCGGAGATGATAAAATGGTGTCGTGAGTAGCCTTTTGTGCGCCACGCTAGGAGAGTTCCGTCGCTAAAAAGGGAGGAACAAAAGCCAGAAGGCGCCACGGGTATAAGGTTCCGCCCGGCGACAATGGCCAAAGTTTCAACTTGCAGCGCGATGGGTGTAACTTTAACTGGAATGGCGTGGATCAAAGCCCGGCGAACAAAGTGGGTGGAAATGCCGCGGGAGAGCGTCTGCGCTCCGGTGAAGGACAGCCTCAGACCCGGAGCTCGCCGACGCGGGCTAATTAGCGACACTGTTTTTGGTTAAAGGCCAGGCCCCGACTCAACATCGCTCTGCGTCTTAACGAGAAATCCAACAAAGGCTGATTAATTCACAGCCGCCGCGAAGACGGTCAATTTTGTATCGCATGTGAAACATTCATCGGGCCTGTGCCGTCTTCGGGAGCGGAATTATTCAGTGGCACCGGTTCAAATGAGAAAGGCGGCCTTGGAAATGCGCGAGGCTTACGGCGAACCATCAGGTAAGCGCCGGTACAATGCCGACGTGTAACCTTTACACTGCGCTTGAACCCGCACATACAAGTGTTATGAAAGGTCCCTGTGGCGCCGCGCTCTTCTCACACGGATTTGACGACTTGCCACTTTATTAGCTGCTAAGCCCCCCCACCCCACCCCCCCCCATACGTGTTCTGTATAGTGTGTGTGTGTGTGGGGGGGCTATGTTATGAGCCGGGATTCTCATTGTCTGCTGGCGTTATTAGAAGGAAGAGTGTGCAGCACTCACTTGCACCCGCCCTCCCAATCCAGCAAACGGCACCCCGAGAGAATAGGCCGACTGTTTGAAGGCGAGCTACAAGTGCAATTTAACCCGTCTTATTTACAATGTGATCGTTTTACAAGGACATGCTTTCTGCAAAGGATCACCATCTAATATTTCTCCTCAGTGTGATTCATTGATTTTTTTTTCTTCTTCTTCTTCTTCTTCTTTTTCAGAATATATTGGATGTGATGTCCAAATAAGCCTGTCGACAAAAAAAAAGAAGAAGTGGAGTTGTAGAGAAGCTTAATAGATTGGCAGCACAGTGCAACAAAAATGCAATAAAATGAAATTAAATGTTAAATCAAGTGTAATTACAGAGGTGCTGGGTGACACTTAAACCGGGAAATAAATAGTTGGTGGCCTTCAATGTGTCATCATCACATCTTGCAAAAGGGGAACTCGCGGTTGAATAATAATAAGTGTCATACTGCCATCTAGTGCACACATTAGAGAACTGTATGTAAAAGATGCACGCCACTCAGTTGATGCGACAATAATAATAATAAAAAAATGGTGGTGGGCTGTGCAGTTGCTAATCCACCTTTTCATACTTTTCACGTCAAAATTAATAGTCATCTACTCAAACATATCAATATAATACATTATTAAACATAGTATGTGTTGGAACAGTTTTGCTATGACCAACCAATCAGAGGACGGAAAAATGATGACATCATCGAGGGCCAGTGCGGACAAATGTGAAATCTGGTTAAACAAATATTGATAACATAGATGAAGCTACATCGGTCAGCATTCTGAAGGACTTGGCCACTTATTCTTAAAGGAATACTTAAGTCATTGAGCCATTTTCAGCAGTAAAAAGTATTTTTTCATTTCATTATTTTTTGTATCCAATTAATATCTTTAAAGCGTCTTTGAGTGTCCTGAAGATGACATCACCTGTGCTGAGGAAGTAGGTAACGACCAATCATGGCTCACCTGTTTTCTGGGTTTGGTCAGCAAACTGAGCCATGATTGGTCGTTACCTACTTCCTCAGCACAGGTGATGTCATCTTCAGTCGACAGCAAGTGAAAAATTTATTTTTAAAGGTATTAAATCTACGTGAAAAAATGATTACTTATTCCTTTTAACACAAAAATATATATAAAAGACGCTTTTAGAAGCGTCACTTAGCACAGTTTCAAACACTTAACTACAAACTCATGTCGTATAAAGCTCGAGGACAAGTTGTTGTTTTTTTATGCAAGCTGCTACACAAGTTTCAAACTAAGGTCATTTTGAAATTTGTGTTCCATTATGTGCTGAAAAAAAAACATTTTGTAAGTAGGTTAAAGCCATGTCTAGTATAAAAGTATTGCTTTGGCGCCATCTTGGTGTTAAGGAACTATGTTGAAGTGAGGGGAGGAGCATTATTTAAAACAATCTCATTGACATGTATTTACCTTATTATTGTTATTTTTCATATCAATTCATTTTCATTCATTTATTTAGCCCTCTCTAATAGAAAAGTTATATTTTGATGCCATCTTGTGCCATCTATCTGCATCATCGATTTTTGTTTTGTTTTGGAATAATAAAGCTTGTAAAAAGCCAAAGAAAAAGCAGAAAAAAAACATTCTGAGTAAATCCTCAGTTGCTGCCAAAAGAAGTCTCGCATCATAATGATGACATCATACCTGATGACACCTTGACTTTTCTTCACACTTACTGCATGAAATTCTCCTGAAAAATGAACGCGCTTGGCTTCGTCGGCGTTTGGGGTTTAGGAGTGAGTGGGAAATGGAAGAAAGCATAAAAAGACAGCGGCTCACATGAAGGGTGGAAGCAGCGGCGCGTCCTCGCCGTCTGACCTCCGGTGATCTGCGCGTGCAAATCATATCAAGGACCTCAAACTCGCTCATGTGCGGGGCCCTCCTGGCTTCCAGCTCGCCAAGGCGGACGGATGCTATAGAGACAACGCAGCCAAAATCTGCCAGGAAAAAAAAACAAGAGTGTTGAATAATTAATTGTGTTTGTCTTTTGCTGCCTTGCGTGTGTGTGTGTGTGTGTGTGTGTGTGCGTGTATCTGGACACAGCTTCATGCCCCTGAGCGCAGCAATGGTTAGTTTTAAAAACTGTCTGATGGACCAAACATGGGGGAGGGGGGTCTGTTTGTGTGTGTGGTCTTTTTTTTGTTACAAAGTGGGGCCAAGATTTCGGGATTTCACAGAATTTGTGGGCCCCACCCGTCCATGTGGAGCCATTTTGCTGGGCCCCACAAGTTTAGACCCTTTTTTTGAGGGTCAAGACTTGGTTTTAGAGTTTGGGTTTGAATTGGGTTATGGTTGAGGTTAGGGTAAGGAAAAGGGGTAGGCAATCATTTTTGATGGTTGGGGTTTGGGGAAGGGGCTAGGAAATGCATTGTGTCAATGAGATGGCCCCACAAAGATAGTAAAACAAACTCGTGTGTTTGCAAGGTGTGTGTGAGTTGTGTGTGTCTATAAAGTCAACCAACATCATAAAGGGAGCTACTTTATATTTATATTTTTGTGGGTTACCATTTCTTAAATAAATAAAAAAGTACATCATTTATTCATTTTTAGTATTTCTTACACAAACCTTGGTAGCAAAAAAAAATTTTTTGTTACAAGAAAGGTAAATGATGGGAAAGTAGTTTTAGAGTTTAGAGTTTCCTAGCATGATTTATTTTCTTTTTTTTATGATTAATAGAACACAAATTTGCACAACATATTTTTCCTGGCAGAGAAGTGACACATTGAATGGTTTAATAATATTTTTTGAAATATGGCCCATCAGTCTGAATTATTATTATTTTTTGCTTCGTAGCTGAGCAATTTGGTAGCTAGTGAGAACCCCCCCCCCCCCCCAGCCAAACTAAAAATAATAAAAAGACGATTACACGTAATGTCTGTATAGCTTAACGCTAACAATCCAAAAAGTCATAGACCAGCTAACGAATTGCATCACATTTATGGTGGTATAACCCTTCAAGCAATGGATATTTGTACACAAATAGTGAAGCAACACATAACAATACTCTAGCATATGTTCTTTATCCCCTGCGAAGAACAACTAATATTACTATGGCTTACGGGGGCAGGACAAGCCCCGTGTTTTCGTGGAAAATAAGTTTTCCCTGTTTTAAAAATGTGAGCTAAATATATATATATATATATATAAAGAGAGAGAGAGAGAGACAGTCAAACTGATTATTTCTATTATATTTTCCTTTACCCTGCGTATAACAGATACCACTGATTTCACAATATATTCATATCGCTGTATTATACTGCCCCCAGGTGGCTAAGGCAGGCACACCAGGAGGAGCAGCACAATAGCCATTGAATTGATGCTTGTTTTTTTTACATTCTATCTATTAATGTCATAGGTGCATGTTTTGCTGTTTTCCTTGTGATTTTGGGGGGGGGGGGGGGATGCTGGAACGGATTAATGACATTTCCATTCAGTTTAATAGAGAACAATGATTTGAGATCCGCATGTTTTGTGGTATGAGCGTGGTAAGGCTGTAGTAAAAAGATAAGTCATTTGTGGTTAGTACTATTACTTTAAAAAGGCAAATAGTCCAAACTTGGCCTGCTTGTATGTTAGTAGAAGAGCACTGTTTGTTTTTAAAGAATAAATAAACAATACATGTTGAGAAATGTGAAAGGTGCCTGGCTGGCTTTTTTTTTTTTTTTAACCAGTACATAAAACAAACAATAGGTGTGTTGTGTGTAAGAGATGCTTTCAAAAAAAAAAAAAAAAGTCAATACACCTTCATTTTGCCCGCGCTGGTAATGAGCCATATTTTCCTCGGAAAATGGCGTCTTCTCCGGAGGCGGCGTGTCTGCTGAATGTGGCCCTGATCCTGGATGAAACAGAAGGCTCACCAATCAATCTCTCCAGGTTGCCCACAGCCAGAGAAAGCAGCTGCACCACATGTTTGCCCGGCGCCACAGCGACACGTTAACATACGGCCGAGCGCGGGAAGCGTCCACAAGCAGCCTCTAGCTGTCTTATAATGAATTCCCGGCGGGATCGGGAACTATCAGAGTCAGTGGTGTTACTGGAGGCTCGGAATAAAGTCAACACCTCTCCTTATACCTGATCAAGCCGCAGTGAGCCAGCCAGCGAACGCGCGCACACTCACAATACACACTGAACTTTGGAGAAAAGTGAGGACAAAAATCCAATAGACGCGGCAATTAGGACGGTTGCGCTCATTAAAGCGCAACGTTTTACAAAAATGTGCGCTTCAGTCAAGGTTGCGATGCTCCTCGTTCTGATTGTCCAGTCTTCTGTTTTTGGCAAAGACGTTCAAAACAATCATTCATTGTTTTGTGCGCGGTTAACTCGCAAGTTTGGAAATAGCATGTGGAAACCTTCTCATTCCTGATCTTGCCTACAGACTTCTTTTGTTAGCCAATTCAAAATGAACATGTTAGCCAAAGGAGGAGTTGCTTGGAGCTTCTGTTTAAAATTACAGTTCCTGGTAACAAGAGTTCCTGGAACCAAAGAGTTCCTGTGGTTTGTAAATCCCTCCACGCCTCAAAGTTCAGGATCATTTATCCAAATGAGAGTAACTATTAATGGGAGAATGGTTTAAAAACAGAAACGGTAAAAAAAAAATGAAGCGGCAATACCCCTCCAGTCCACTAAGTGGCGGTAAGAAAAAACTGAAGGTCGTGATGTCATAACTGCGTTAAGTATTATTATTTTTGTAATATATATAATTTGTCATGACATACATTAATTCAATAAAAAAGGAATAATCCATTTTTGTCACACTTTCTTCTCACAACATGCTTTCCTGGATTGATGCAGCCTCGGGGTCCCAAAATTGAACCCTGTGGAACACCATAAGACATCGGGGCAGAGCAGCCAAGGCTAACACAAAAAAAGTTCTGTCTGCTAAATGAAAAGAAAAACAAATTGACTCAGTATGAGACTCAGCAACTTCACGTAGAGAATAGCTGTGGAGTCATTTTGAAGTGATATTATCTGAGAGAAAATGTGCTACCTGACATGGGAGCAAAAGGTTCAGCATTTTTCGTTATGCCTTCAACAAAACTCAGTGCAGCTCTGCTTACCTTTTACAACAGTGTTTCTACATGATTGTTTCAGACATTGAAGGTAAGCAACTGGACTCGATGTATCACTTGAAAACCTTGCAAAAAAGAATATTTACTATTTTTGGAAACGTGAAGTTCCACAACCTTTTAGTTCTTAGTAATTTCTGTAAATAAAAGGTTTTAATCACTTATGTGGTTTTATAATATACATTTTCTGTGTAACAAAGCGCAACATATTGCACAATGTTACTGTCTGTAAATAACAATTTTCCCCTCTCATCTGGTGCATTTGAATCATTCTTGTACGTTTTCATTAGATTGCGTAATAATCGTTGATTCGTAAATGTTACCGCTGTGACGTCACATCAAGAAAGATATGTACACACATTTTCTGCATTGTCGTCATTTTTCCACTAGATGGTGATCATTGACCGTGAAATACAAACGCTTGCAGTGTGTCACTTTTATGTATTTTATGTCACTTCTTATAAATAGAATCAATAAATCATGAACTCTAAGGGAAATTAAAAACAATATAAACGTTTATTGATGTTTTTTAATACGGTACTATATTTTTGAAATGTAACACGTGCATCACATGTCACGTATGGTAGGTCGTTGTTATTATTATTATTAACATAATTATTATTATGTGTTTGTTACTGCTGTAGTGATGTTATTAAATTTAGGTTGGTTTAGCGTTGATCAGAATCATCACACTCACGCAGATGTGTCGTCACTGCAATATCATTCTGCGTTTTTGTTATTTTTCCACTAGGTGGTGCTCATTGGCCCATGAAATACAAACGCTTGACGGTGTCATAATGATATATTTTATGTCGCTACTTAAATTGAAACAATAAAGACAACTGGCACTTAGGGGAGGTAATTATAAATAACACTTTGAATAAATTTTTAAGTACTATATTTTTAAACATTGTACTCACGTGTATAATTAACACTTTTCAAAATGTATTTGAATTTACGAAAATGGATGATGCCGCTTTCGGGATGTTTTTGTAGCTACATTTTGTTTGTTGTACTGTCGTAGTAATTAAAAAAATATCACATTCTCATGCAGATGTGTTATTTGTGTTATTTTGCATAGACCTGAAACGAACGCCGGTGTACATTACAAGGTAACGTAAAATTTACGCAAAAAAAATAAAAAATAAAAATTACATTCCAAACTATAGAACTTTCCTCGGCGATGATGCTAGAGCAGGATGGACAGCGAGGGTGAGGGTGGCATGCGTGCATGACGTCACCGCTCCATGTCCCGTGCGCCATTTTGGAAAGGGGGAGAGGAGGGGGGGAAAAATCACGGATAATTTGTGTGGTCTTGACAGATCCCCAAACCCCGGCGTTTCACCGCGATCGTGGATGTTCACCGTTAACTCCGAGCGAGCCGCGCGCGTCGTATCGGGCATCGGACGCGCCGTGTACAGCAAAAAGCGCTGCTAAATGAAGCAATGGCGGGTGAGCTACTTTATAGGGAAGAAGGGAAGGAAAATGATCCACCACCTCGCTTAGCTTGTGTGTATATTTGTGTATGCGTGTATATGTGTGTGTGTGAGAGAGATGGCCCTGAGTGTCTGCAAGTTAGCCGGCTAAGCTAACTAGCGTGCTAGTTGTCAAAACTGTGCCACTGTCACGTCTTTTTTTTTTCTCATCGAAACGCAACGCGCTGTCGTGACAAAACTGACACTTTTCTCTCCTTTTTACTTTCCAGGGGTTGCAGGAGGAAATGATTTTCAGTGGTGTTTCTCTCAAGTGAAAGGAGCGATAGATGAAGATGTTGCGGAAGGTATGTAGCTAACGTTAGCGCGGCTAGGCTAGGCTAGAATGGAGAAGAAGGTGGTGAGCAAGCCGCTCGTTTGGGCTTCGCGCGGGTTAGTTAGAGGCCGCCGCCGGTGTCGCCGCGGCTCTGCTACGGTGGCAGGATGAAGGGGGGTTGTGTATTTGTGTGTTGAACGTACGTTTGTCTTGAAATGGAGACGCTACTGTGTGTGCGGCTAGCTAGCCGAATGCTACACACAGGCTAGGCTATTGAAGGGGGAGCGCCTGTCGACGTGACGTCATTGCACTGCGCCCATAAATTGTCCTGACATCACGCTCGAGTTCATTCATTCGATCGCATGTACAGTTAGTAATCAATCGGCTTTCTATATATGGATTAGAATGAATAAGCAGGTTATGTTAAATATTAATATAACACGAAAAGATAGATACATTAAAAGAGTAATAAAGTAAGACCACATTATTTACAAAAAAGTAGGGATGTTTGCTTCATGTGGAATTTTAGGATGAGCCTAAAATGCACAATAAACTTTATTTGACCTTCTGTTTGTTAGATACTCTAGAATTGGATTTCCACAGCAGCAATATTCACATTCAGACAAAAAAAAGAAAGAAAGAAGATTAAAAAAGGTGTTGCCTGGTGGGTCGTGGCAATAATAAATGGAAGTATAATTATTATATAATCAAATTGCCACATGTGTTTGAAAGCAAGTGCAATGAATATTTAATGACATGTTAATGAATTAAATGCACCAGTATGTATTTATAAAAAAGGAGAACTGTTTCATGTAGTAGGGAAAAAGACAAATACAAAAACAGCATTTAAAGAGGCACCCAAGGAAAATTTACATCATCATCTAATATAAGATGGAAGAAAAACAGACACGGGATTTTAAGGTGTTGCCTGTTATACTGTAGCAAGTAAGAATTATGTTCGATGTTTCAGTACTTCTGGCACAGCTCCATCAATTCCATTTGTACCTGTGTCTAAGCGGAGTACGGAGAGCTTTTGTCTCCAAAATGCATGATTGCAATCTATGAATGGGGGTGACCATTAAAAAAAAAAGAGAAAAAAAGCCGGTCACATCCTTTCCTTAATTTATCTCCCATTTTATGTATTTTTAAAATAGAACAACAGTCAGTGCAAGGGCAATCCGTTTCTTCCTTGACAATCACACCATGTTGCTTAAGTAAAAATAATGCTATCCAGTGTATGTTGTGCTTCAAAAGGTTCTCGATAAGAAAATCGGTGTATGCAACGGTCACTCGGCAGGTGTGCAGTTGAATAGCTGACTGTCCAGTTAAGTCACGTTGGATGTTCCCAGAGGGAAGTGGTGGCCACTGACCTTTAGTGTCACAGTTTCCATCCGAAAGTTACTTGCAACAGGAGACACAAAGACTGGAAGAGTCACAGAAAGGCAAATCAATAGGCACCATGGAAAATGTAGTGGACTGATTAAAATGCCAGTTGTGAATTTTGTCTTTAAAGTGCTGAAACATGACACAAGCGCATTCAAAAATTTCTCCAAAAAGAGACTATTCAATGCGTGTTTTAATACATTTCGTTTTAGTGGAACAGTTTGGTTTGTCGCACTTGAATCTTAATAACGGCCTCTGAATTAGTAGTTGTGATTGTTCCGCCTGTCACTACGTTGCTGGCATGCATATATGATCAAAGATACATTTAAAGTAAAATACATGATAATTTTCCGACCAGTTAAGGGAAATTGGACAATTTCCTGCGGTGGTTGGGGAATCACTGCTATCGAGCGGAGTGCAGTATGCTCTGAACAAAGGCAACTTTATTTAAAAATTTTTTTTACATGTAATCCGCTTGTGTTCAAGGATGTTCGCTTGTTTATGCAACATGCCACGCTGGCTCCACTTTTGTCGTCGTCATCCGCTGTTTGATCTGTTTTAAGAGCAGCGAGATTCTTGACCTTAGTACAGACCGTGAGATTTTTATTCCAACATTGTGAAGTGGGGGAGATGTTGACGTTTATCTTCTTTGGTTGCACGAATCATCATCATCATAGATGAAAATGTGTTCTAGTCAGTTTATGCTTGACATGAGCTGTTTTTGTTGTGATTTTTACAGCATGTGACTGTAACTGAATGCAGATATTTTTACACATCACCACAGCTTGTTGTTTCTATTTTTAGCTGACATAATCTCCACGGTCGAATTCAACTATTCCGGAGAGCTGCTCGCTACTGGAGACAAGGGCGGCAGAGTAGTGATATTTCAACACGAGCAGGAGGTATTTAAATGTTACCTAATTTTAAGAGCGCTTTTTTTGTGTGTGTGTCATCCAAGAAGTCACTAATTGTTGAATTGTGTTTTTGCTTTTACTTGACAGTCGAAAAATCGTCCACACCTGCGTGGCGAGTACAACGTTTATAGCACTTTTCAGAGTCACGAGCCTGAATTTGACTACTTGAAAAGTTTAGAAATTGAGGAGAAAATCAATAAAATTAGATGGCTTCCCCAACAGAATGCTGCTCACTTTCTACTTTCAACAAACGGTAAGAGGTCACTTTTTTTCTTCTGCTCAGCCAAACTTCGTCTCATCCAATTTTTCCTTTCATCAGATAAAACTATCAAATTGTGGAAAATAAGCGAACGAGACAAACGGGCGGAAGGCTACAACCTGAAATATGAAGATGGCCGTCTCATAGACCCCTTTAGAATCACCTCTTTACGGGCATGTCCACTTTCAATCACTTGTCTGGTTTTTTTTGTGTTTTTTTTGCCTGCGCCTGCCTTGACGCGTTCCTCATTGTTGCCTTGCAGGTACCGGTGCTCATGCCGATGGATCTCATGGTAGAAGCCAGCCCGCGGAGGATCTTTGCAAATGCGCACACCTATCACATTAATTCCATTTCTGTAAATAGTGACCATGAAACGTACCTCTCTGCAGATGACCTAAGAATAAATTTATGGCACTTGGAAATCACAGACAGAAGTTTTAGTATCCTTTTTCTACGTTATCATCCATATGGCAGCAGTTTGTTTTCTCGTGGTGGCCTTTAACTCCGCCCCCTCCCAGATATTGTAGACATCAAGCCCGCGAATATGGAGGAGCTGACGGAAGTCATCACGGCGGCAGAGTGCCATCCCCACCAATGCAATGTATTTGTGTACAGCAGTAGCAAAGGCACGATCCGGCTGTGTGATATGCGAGCGGCGGCGCTCTGCGACCGCCACTCAAAGTGTGAGTAGCCGTCATCACCGCCATATTCTGTTAAAAAATAAATAAAAAAATCCTATGTTGAAAGTATATTTGATTTCCGATTGTAGTCTTCGAGGAGCCCGAGGATCCCAGCAGCCGCTCCTTCTTCTCCGAGATCATCTCGTCCATCTCCGACGTGAAGTTCAGTCACAGCGGGCGCTACATGATGACACGTGACTACCTCTCTGTCAAAGTTTGGGACCTGAACATGGAGAACCGGCCAGTCGAGACGTATCAGGTGCAAGTGAAGACGGTTTCGTCGTCAACAAAACGTCAACAACTCAACATGTTAAACGTTGTCTGTAAATGATTGCTCATTTGTATTGTGGTTTTGCTTTCTCTTCAGGTCCATGAATACCTTCGCAGCAAACTGTGCTCTTTGTATGAAAACGACTGCATCTTTGATAAGTTTGAGTGCTGCTGGAATGGCAGTGACAGGTCGGTACGCTTGTTGCAAATTATCCAATTGGCCACGTTTATTTTTCATGAGACTTATCATTTATGCACTACAATTCACATATCTTCGATTGCCTATCTATACGAGAGACGTATAGTGACAGGCAGAACAATTAAATGCTCTTCCACTAGATGGCAGAATGTGCAATTAACTTGAGTATCCACACATACAACAGAATTTTAACTCATTCACTGCCATTGACGGCTATAGACGTCAAAAATTAATTTGAACTATTTCTATTAGTTAAAAAAAAATTCTTAACAAGAATATAAAAACCTAGAAAAAAATTATTGTACATTTTGAACAGATAAAAAAAATTGTAATTAATCATGACTTAACTATTGAAGTAATGCGATTAATTACAATTTAAACATTTAATCACCTGATGCGATAAAAAAAGAATAGAAAAGATTATTAAAAATTAGTGGCGTCAGGCGATTCATTTTTTTAAATTGTAATTAATTGCATGACTCTACTAGTTAACGCACGAATAATCAAACATTTTATATCTGTTCTAAATGTACAATATTTTTTTCTCCCTAGGTAGTCATACTCATGTTAACAAAAGTGAAAACAAATGTTAAACTAATAGAAATAGTTCAAATTAATTTTTGACGTCTATGGCAGTGAATGAGTTAAAAGAGAAGTCAACCCCCAATTATTATTAGTTTTTTTACAATAACATGTTCTATGCAGCCCCACTAGTATAAATGTGGTATTCTATCAGTGCAATTAAGTCGATTTTTTTTTTGTTTGGGTGGGAAAAAATGGATCTCAGTGCTGCCTGGTGTGTTGTGGCAACACTAAATCCAGACTTGGCTGTGTAATATAAAAACAATTAGTTAACAAAAAAATTTAAAAAATTGCGCTATCTGTAAATGCTGAGAAGCGCTAAGCCACATTGTCCGATTCCCACACTTTTTGTTGTAACAATCCCCTCCCTCTCTCCCAGTGCCATCATGACGGGCTCGTACAACAACTTCTTCCGAATGTTCGACCGCAACACCCGGCGGGACATCACGCTGGAGGCGTCCCGGGAGAGCAGCAAGCCGCGGGCCACGCTCAAGCCGCGCAAGGTGTCCACGGGCGGCAAACGGAAGAAGGACGAGATCAGCGTGGACAGCCTGGACTTCAACAAGAAGATCCTGCACACGGCCTGGCACCCCAAAGAGAACGTGATCGCCGTGGCCGCCACCAACAACTTGTACATTTTCCAGGACAAGATCAACTAGAAGAGCAAAGACGGGCTTTGGGGCGTCCCTGTTGTAGTTCAGCCTACTACGTGTCTATCTGTATAAGAACAAGAAGAAGAAGAAGAGAAAAAAAACGGCCTTGTCGTCCTCCCGGTGAAGAATTTTCGAAAGCACGCGTCTACTTTTTTGGAGGCCGACCCGTAGGTCTGTTTTATTTTGAATCTAAGCTTAAGGTTGTTTTTGCCTTTCGGCATCAGGGCAATCAACACGCCACCCCCTCCCCCTCCCCCACCCCCAGTGACCCGGATAACCCAATCCGGGTCTAATTGACGGAGGTCAAACTCTTGAACGTCGATGTTTGTGTTGACATTTTTAACCTTCGTTTCACCATTTTAAAGGCTCAAAAGACCCCCCCCCCCCCCCCCCCCCCCCTCCGAGAAGTGACGTCGTACCGCCGTTTGAAAGGTTCCCGAGCCCCCGAAGGGCGGATTAACGGCCGGTGGAAAGAAGAAAGAAGAAAGAGAAAAAAAACTGTAACATTCCCTCCCTCCCGTCGGCCGCGTATCTGCTGGTGGTGGCGGCCGTGAATCTGGAGAGCGGACTTTCTTTTCTTTTCTTTTTTCCCCTCCTCGTACTTACTTTCCCCCCCCCCCTCCCCCCACCCATCAATACAGTGACCTGATTTCACTGACTGTATCTACTCAAGTACACCTTGTCATCCACATAATAAAAAGAAACTAAAATGACAGATGTGTTTTTAAATTTAGAAGTATGTATATTGCTTTGCATGTTTTTTGTAGAGAGGTGGAACATGTCCAGTCGCACCACTGTCTTTTTTTTTTTTCTTTTTTTTTTTGGAGCAGAACTCAAGCAAAACGTGTTTATTGAACTACTATTTTGGGGCTACCAGTCCGCAACCACTGTTGGAGACAACTAATAATGTGTGTGTGTGCGTGAGAGAGCGAATGTGAGTGCATATGTGTGTGTGTGTGTCAAGGTCATCTTGATTTCTGAGCTTTTTAGTGGGCTGGTAAAGCACACGGCACAAGACGGACAAAGGGAATCTGCAGCCTTAATTCCGACATTCTATGAGTGACAGCTAGAACTTAACGCCCTCCCGCCACCCGAACCTCATGTGCATTATTTGTAATTCCTATTTTCTAGCGTGATGTCATCGTACGCCGCTGCTTTGTGTAGCTGTCTATGAGTAAACATTGCACCACAACATACACGTCGGTGTTAAGAGTGCCTCCCAATTGAAGGAGGACTGACGGCCCTCGTGTGTGTTCTTACGAATTCGGGAAGTTTCTCTAAACGCGTCACCACCCAACACATAAAATGTGAATGCAGACACGAAGGTTCCAAGTACATTCAGAGAAAAACACAACGCATTGTCTTTGTCCATTGATTCCTAACATGGTGGCAATGTATTCACTTGTTTCTTATTTTGACCAAAGTTCAATAAATTTTAATTGTGTTCATCTTCTGGGGGATTTTCTTTCACTTAAGTGACAAAACCGCATACGTTTTCAACTTTTATTGAACATCATGGATCATATTTGTGCATCACATTTTATTTATTTTTTTACTACAAGTATCACAGCACAATTTGTAGTGAAGTAATCACAGTATACATGAATGATCCCCTGGATACAAATGACAAAATAGTTATTCACAGTACAAATGACCAACTCTAATCAAGTGATTCCAAGCAAAGACGTACGATGGATGAGTTCTTAAAATCTTGAAGGAGCTGGAGAAAGCAGCAGGAAATCGGGATGGTCTCGCCAGTCCTTTCGTGATTTCAGTCATATGACCCACAGTCACTTGATTTTTCACATTCCATCTTCTCATTTCAAGACAAGCCGAGGTCTCATCGAGGTCCGAATGCAACACTTCTCAGAAGGTGCCGTGGGAGCTCAGACGCTTGCCGATGTATATCCTAAAAAGACAACATGAATGATATAACTAAATTATATAAATTTGAAACCCTAACACTAATGTGAACCCTTACTTTGAAATCCTAGTAATCATAGTTGATGTAGGAGCCTCATGTTAATTTTGCTTGCATTTGCGGTATATGAGCGCAGGTAGGTGATTACGTAATGGGAGTGGAAGGTTCATGCGGTTTTTACCACCCACGCTCAAAACAGGCAGTTGCCTGGGCCTCGTGTTACGAGAGGGCCCCATAAAATTCCTCATACACTAATGGGCAATATAGTTTTTACTTATTTACGCACGTTAATTATGTTTTTGATCCAAATAATGTCGCTAAAATGCCAGCAGAAGGCTTCTTGTATCGTATGTCTCTTGGGCGCCCCCTCACTTTCCACTAATGGACCAGTCCATCTAACTGCGCATGCGCATGCGTAAAAACAGAGCGGAAGAGCGCGAAGTGACGGCAGTGAGCAAAAAACTGAGAAGGAGAACTTAAAAAAATGAAACGAAGTTATCCCAGTGGGGCTGAAAAGAATGAGGAGGAAAGCAAAATGTTGATTGCCAAGTGACCAAAAACGACAAATATTTTCACTGCGTCTATGGCGACTTACAGACCGCAGCCGCAACAACAAGATCGACGCCTGACGGGGACGCAAAAGTCGTGAGTAACTGTACAGCTGGTGACGTTTCCCCAGTAATGATAAATATTTCTACATCTCATTGAACTCGGGAAGACCCGTTATCGTTGCAGCTTAGCATCCGCACGACGTTTGCTATTTTTAAGGACAAGACGGGACATGTAGGTCGCTACCCTGGCTACGTGACATATTTAAGATCATTTTTTAATTAATTCATGTGCTGTTTGTTGGGACAGTTTAAACAATGTTCATATATTTGTAGCATCACTTGTTTCTCCTGTGAGTTTTTAGGCTTGTCAGGATGCATTTTCCAACCTGCCCCAGAGTGATTTCTTTTTCTCACCTGTCGACGCCTGTAGTCTAAAATTTGGGCTTTTTCAGCTTTGCTCCAGACACGTTCTGTGGGGTGTACTCATTTTTGCAACACCCTTATTTGAGTATAACTGAAAATGTTGCTCCTCTAATTCATATTATTAACCTTATTTTAATGTTATCAGTCAAACATATGTTGTATACATTTAGTCATCATTTTAAAAATAGTTGTTGTCTTCATTGACATTTTGTTCAAAGTGTTACTTTCCAAACGGGGTGTACTCACTTATGCTGAGCACTGTACAATAGTGGAGTGCAAGAGATACAGCGGAGCAGACAAAATCCTTTAATTTCTACATTAGCACTTGACAATACCACTGAATAAGAAGCCTTATACTGTGTTGCGCATGTTTGTTTCACAATGAGACCGGGATCTGCTGTGAGAGTTATTCAAATGATGTCATGCAATTTTAAGGAAAATTACTATATTGGGATTTATAGGTCTGCTTTTAAAATGATCTGTCTTGTTTTGGGGAGGGAATTTGTATGTACTAGTGGAAACCCTAAACCTATGTTAAAACCCTACTTTAAACCCCTAATCTTAATTTCAAACCCTAACTTTCAAACCTAACTTTGAAACCCCAACACAATCAACTTGACTTTTATGATTGGAATGATAGTTTCACTTTTTTGAATTAAACTCCTGAAATGAAGGCAACATTTCCGCAACGTTCCACTCCGAGACGCTGATGTACGGCAACGAGTCTTACCCGAGGCCGATGGCGAGTATGTGCGAGATGATTAAGGAGGGCAGGAAGAGCTGCAGGAAGTCGGGCGAGAGGACGCCGCCCTCCTTCATGACGCTGCTGTTGCGCATGCTAAGCGGGGTGGAGCGCTTGGGGTGCTTGAGCAGGAACTCCCTGCGGACGAGCACATCAAACTTTCATCGCCGCCGACAGGTGGCCTGTCTAAGGTCACCGCCATAATTATGAGACATTACATTTCCTCATTGATCATTTTGCAATAACTGTATGTAAACAAAAGGCACCAGTGCACTTCATCTAATTTATTTTTTAATGACTATTTCTTAATATTAAATCATGACCTCTCTAAGCTTGTGTACCTAATATTGTGGCCACAGTGAGTGTAATTACATAAAAAGCTGAACCGTACTTTGGCGGATTATTCTCGGGTCGACTGGACCAATCCCAGATCCAGTCTGCGTTTTTCTTCATCATCAGCTCCACTTCCTGTCTTTCCTGAAGGTCCTCTTCCGACTAAAAACACACATTGTCGGTATGGTCAAGGTAGGTTTGATGTTTATCAAATTAAAGCATTGCTAAAGCAGGGTACACGCATACCGAGTGATTTTTTTCCCAACGGTGATTGCTAATGGTTAGCCTAGCCTAGCTACTTGAACTACTACTTTATTTTTGTGTTTATATTGAAGCAGTGTGGATGCCCCCCTATAACCATGCTGCCTCTCAGAGGTCAGTCCTGGTACTACAGCAGACATTGGCAAGACGGAGTATTTTTTGATATTCAGTCAATGCACTAGTAAACTTGTTGGCATACTAGTGGCACTACTGTGTTACTAGTAAGGCAAACGTGCACTAATTAGTTGCCTTAACATAGTGTCCGTCTTTTTTTCTTTTCTTTTTTTGTCCTCATCATGTGTAGGGTTGCGTGTACCCCGCTTTCGATTAAATCATGACAATGGATCAAGATCGTATTACTACCTGCAAGCTGCTTCCCCCAGAGCCTCTCCACACAAGGGGGGTCAGTGCTCTGCGCGGGCTATTGTGAAAGGGGAGCAAAGGGTCAGAGTGACTTTGTGCGTTTTGCAACCATTTCAGTTTCCCCTTTCCGAGCGCAAACCTGTTGCACTGCGAGCTTCCGCTTGAGCTGCTCCGGCCAGACTCGTGTTGGGCGTCCAGCAGCATGTTTTCCACGTCATCCTGCAGGGTGGACGTGGGCATTACGAGCTCTTGGCTCCCGTGGCGAGTGTTGCTTTGTGAGGCAGCCCCGCTGAAGTGGAGCTCCACCCACGAACCTGGAAAAATCACGAGGACAGATATAGAAACTATTCACGAATACGCTAATGACTATAATTTATTAGAAATCAGTTGAACGTACTGCAAGCACAATACAATCCTTAACTTGCTGACTCGTCATATTTGCAGAGCAACTCGCTAAACTTTAAGCTAAAAACAAAATATATTTTAGAAGCTCGTCGTGAGGTTTTCCAACTGTTTTTTTTATACCAGCTAGTGCCATTTCAGAACAAAAGCAGCCATTTTAATACAATACCTTGCAAATTCTCCTCCGAAGAAGCGTCCTTTGGTATCGACATAGCGCCGCTTGGTCTCCTCCTTCGTTTTAAGTGTTGAACAACGTTGCTAAATATTTGAAATGGGCAAAACTGTGGCGAAATATCCACAGAACCCCGAGCAGCTGGTGCTCCCTCCGTGCAGCACACAATAACAATGACGCAATCAAGTGTTTACCTCGACGCTGATTGGCCGAGGCGAGGGCGCGAGCCGCGCGTATGAAGCCTGCTCAAGCTGGACTGCGCATGCGCGTCCACGCTCGAGGGAAAACAGACTCCTTTATTGCGTCCCTAAATGTCACAAGCCGGGGTTTTGATAGCACACCGTGACATTTACGCAATACATCACAAAAAGAATGTTTAAACGGACCACGTCGGGAGAAATGCTGTGGGTCAATGAATGCAGGCAGTGCTGCGCATTTGGCTGCAGGTGGCAGTAAAAGATCAGAACCTCTCACAGGAAACACATATTTAGCAACATTACACTCATCCTTGGCCAGAAGTAGTTGTTTGTACTTTACTGTTGAGGTTGTGACTCATTGCTTGTATTGAGTAATGCTGATGGCAAGGTTACCGTTCAGCTAACATTTCAAAATTCCATATTTATTCCACACCCTAATAATTAGTCAATTTGTGAAGTTTGAGAAAATGTGCATCATGTAAACAACTCATGTAAACTGAGCAAGAAATTTGTAATTTTTTTGCCCCCATTTTTCTTAAAATATGGCATTATGTTACCAGATAATTTACAAGAAACTGTGGGTATGTAATAGCAGATTCAAATAAATAGTGGATTTACCTTGCCTTGTGGACTCAATAAATGTCTCATTGATAAATAATGTATCAATAATAATAATAATAATACAAAACATAATTCTCCTAGAAATAATATGTTGTATTGTATTATGTACGGTAAATAACTAAATTAAACAAGCAAATAATTTTTTTGTTTTATTTTTGTGACTATGTATGGCGTAATGTCACCAAATAATATCCAGAAGACTGTGACTGAGACTATGTTTTACAAAACAGTACAGTGGTAACAATCTTGCAAATATAAGTATCTGTCCTTACTTTTCCACACGTGGAATTTTGAAAAAAAAAAAAAAATCCCCACAATACCATACTTTGGATACTTAGAACATGAACTCCACTTCTCATTGTTGACTTAACAACGTGCATTTTTCTGATTCATGGTGGCCATATTTACTCATCCAGTGGTCGGCCTTTCATTCATTACTTAATTGATGCCGTGTTTACACATGCTCAGTGGTTGTCTCTAGCTGTAACGTGTTTAGAAATGCACACAAGCGTGTAAATACTTGTTTTAGTCCAACAGCCAGCGTATTATAAAGTCCATATCACGCGTTCTATCTCGCGGAGGCGACTCCCAAATTTGAGGCGGGCAAATGAAATTACCTTTTCCTCGCGTGGAGATTAGCGTGACTGATTATTCCTGGGAAACTCAATTATTTCCGCAATTTAGGGAAGCTATTACTTTGAAATGTGTCCTCCTTCCTGCCAGACATGAGCGTGTTCCTATTGTAATCTAGGGGGGGGGGGGGGGCATTTCCTCCAACATAATATCTAGTGACCAAGAGAGAAAAGGAAATATACGAATGAATCATGTTTCTCATACAAAAGACCGCTTTTGAAATGTCAATATTGTTGATTCAATAAGCAACGCATGCACGCCCCCCCCCCCCCCCCCCCAAAAAAAAAACATTTATGAAGCTGTAAACCCCAAGCAAGCAATCTCATGTTGTGCTTGCGTAAGTGGTTTAGATTTTCATAAACTGCTGTCAGGATGTGTTGCCGCTGACAATAATCGTGTTAAATGTTACGGATGTTTTGTTCATCTCCTCATTCTGCCAACAGACGCCAGTCGAAGCGCGGCTCGTAACGTGTATTAATATGATTTAAGCAAAGCGAAAAGTGAAACGCAGCGAACGGGCAAAACAGTATATGGGACGATTAGATACAGCATATAAATAGGTTTGGTAGAAAGAGGGGAGACAGGAAGTTTTAGTCAGGCAGGAAGGCATTTAGCATCTGTTCCATCCCTGATGAGCTGCGACAATTAACCTCCATTGGCCACATCCTGCTTTCGATCAGCCACGCAGATTAATAATTGGAGAGATACAATTGACTGGTGACCTAAATACTAAACACTATGGATGTTCAATACCACAAAAAAAAAATCCACTCGAGTACTCACCGATACCAAGTACCAGTGCCACTTATGATCCGTAAAAACTTCAATTAACACATGACGCACATGATGATTCGCCGATGTGTCAAACAGCCGCAGTGTTGCACAAATGACTTTGTCCTTTTGATTCCTTTCGGCTTTAGTATAATGGCTGGTATCGGCAGATTAAGGCCAGTATCGGTACTCGCCAATCTCAGTCAATTTTAAAATCGTCACCATCTACATGAAAAAAATATAGATTATGACGATGTATGTAAGCATTGAACCAAATTGAACCTCAATATGCTGATAATTATGCTCACAAATATTAATGCAACACAAATTTTTTATCCCATTTTTCGTGAGCCAAATTCAAAGCTATAAGACTACACATGTCCATGTACACAAAAGTTTTTTTTTTATTTTTTTTTTATATTGTTCACAAATGTGTCTAAATCTGTTAGTGAGCACTTCTTCTTTGCCGAAATGATCCATAATTCCATTCCAATACAGTAACAAACTGCAAATTTTAGACGAGCCTTTTATTGTGGGCAACCTAAAAATGTGCGGGGTGACCTGAAGGGGGCAGTGTACAAAAGAGGAGCTTGCAATCTGACATCTTGGAAGTGCTCCTGTCGGGAACACTGGGCAGTTAATGCTCCAAAATACTGAGCGTTGTCATTATGTGGTAAAAGTGAGATACGGGTACCACTAGTGGTACTTGAGCTCCCTCTAGTGATACGTGTAAACTTTTGTTCTAACTTCTAATTGTGGGTAACGCTACAGTGAGTGGTGTATAATTGTTTTTATTTTTTATTATAATTTTTTATCCCAGTGAAGTACATTTGGACAGTTGAGTATTTTATTTTTAAGGTCCTAATGACATAATCTGTCATCCATCTGTGTTGCACACGCTCGTTTACATGTTTAACCCCCCCCCCCTTTCCCCCAACACGTGTTAATTATGGATTAACATTACAAACCTTCAAAGCTATATTTAATATTCATAAGCCATTATGGGGCCACATCAGGCCTTATGTAGGAATTTCCTCATACTGTAATGGGGGAGATTTTTTATTTTGTAATATTACGAAGCTCGGGGTAAGATGCCATCAATTAGACTCGGCTCATTCTGCTCGTGTTAACTCACTTTAATTGTTGTTTTTTTTATTTGAAGTAGGACTTCTCTTAAAAGTGAATTAGCTTTGCCGAAAGGAATCTGCGATGAATAATTGAACAGTAACTTCTTTTTGCACGTAAAAAAAAAAGGGGTGTACTGTAATTAACGGAAAGAGTGAAAGAGACTAGAACGAATCTCCCTGGAGGATTACTTAAAAAAACAAAACAATTTTTTTTATACGTGTATAAACATGAGAGTTATGTTTGGTAAATTCCACTTCACGCGTGTGGCTTTCTTAATTCCACACGGGGGGTCTTGGCTCCCCTGAGTCCTTCACATTGGTTTGTTTTGCAATGGATTGCTCTGTTCACACACAAAAATCATAACAACCCAGTGGCCTTATTTCATGAGAAAGAACAGCTGTTTGCAAACAAAAGCCCAAAGACACAAAATAGCGTGTACACATGAATTAATTTCGCAAGTGAATCACTAAATTGTGTAGAACATTATATTGGCTAATGGTGTTTATTTATTCAATTGCAGGTATTAGCCATCTATTCGTGGTAAGGTGTTCATTAGGAAGTAATTCTATAACAATAATAAAAGTTAAAATAAGGATGTGAGTCATTAAATGTTTACTGTTTTTCCCCGACTGCCAGTTTGGGGAAACTTACAGGTTACTTACTTATTTGGTTATTACTAACATAACTTTGAGATAAATTTTTCAAAAATCATTTCCAGTTGAATACATTTTGTAGAAACTTTATTTGGACATAGGCCGCCATTGCTATTTACGTCGCAAAGCATTCAGTGCGTAGTGAGACGCCTATGAAGAAAGCAAGTTAAGCCTCGTCGCGTTCCTAAAGAAACAACATGCGATCGGGAGAGCCACTGTGGACTGAATTTTCACTTTGAAAAAGAAGTGATTGAAGCAAGTAAACAAGCAATCAGTGGTGAATCGGAGAGAAAATGAAAACCGCAAAATGAAGCTGGATCTCCCCTTGGCTTGCACGCCGCAGAATCTAAGTTGATTATCCGGCATCTTTATCAATCCGAGCAGGAGGGGGACGTATCATGCACTCCAGCGGCTCCATCCATAATGAATGAGCCAACATTCAATTAAAACCCCACTATTCATCTCCAGCTATGATGTAAACTTATTAGTATGGTCTCGGGGTCTCTGTCTGACACTGCGAGCCAGCCTTAATCATCCCGCATGTCTGGGGTGAAGTCGGCGCTCGGCGCTCTTTAATTGCCTCAAAGTTCAGCCGCCCTTTTGAGAGACATGACTAGAAGATTTAAAGAGACGCCAGCAACGAGCAGAATGTGGAGACGGCCGACTGTGGGAACTTGCGCCAGCAGCAACTTTTTAAAGCCTCGTTTTTATCGACTTTATATGAAGACCTTAAACACTCTGAATAAATCATATTGGATGTGCACACAGTGAAAGTGGACATGTGTGAATTTATGATGTACGCGCAATCAGCGCGATTGGTTGGAACATAAAATAGAAAGGCATCCATATTTTAACACATTTGGTGAAACAGAACACTAGTTTTAGACAGTGGACAAAAAAAATGGACACTAAGAAATGAGTTAGTGCCACAAAAAATACTGTAAATTATGAATCGGGTAGAAATTGGATCAAGCAGTCCGGATACTAAAATTGGATTTGCTAAATTCTTATCAATTCCCAATCATACTGTTGATAGCAAAATGGGTAAAATAAATAAATAAAAATACTTTGATTAGGTGCAGGTGGGAGATGCTTGGTTTCTAATGTTGACATCATACTTGTCTCTTTACCAACAATGGTGACATCACAGAAAAATACAGAAAAAGCACTTGAAGTTGAGTTCAGTCTATGCGATGCGCACACACAATATTTAGTGTTCACACTTTAGTTTTTTTGCTACTTTTTAGGGGCAAATTCTTTACGAATATCTATTCATTTTAGTCTAACTTGCCGTGCTTCAAAGAATTATACAAAACCAGGGGTGGCAAATCCAGGTCCAGAAAGTAAAAACCCTGACACAGTTTGGCTTTAGACCCTGATGCTAGCTAGCTAGCTAGCTCCCTAACGGGTAAACAAGCATCATGGTAGCTAGCTAGCTAGCTAGCACCTGAGGCTAAAGCCAAACTGTGGCAAGGTTTTTACTTTCTGGACCTGGATTTGCCACCTCTGTACAAAACTAAAAATACTGATTTGTAACTTGGTAGTTAGTTAGCACCTCCACCTCATAATTCTGAGGTTAGGGGTTCAAATCCAGGCTCCAGTGACACAGTCGGATAAAGTCAGACAGGCACAGTCAGGACATATTAATACATTTTCACTTCACAATTGGCTTCATCTGTACTAAATATAAAAAAACATGTTGGAACTTAAGCTTTTTCCGTTCTCCTGGATATATATAATAGCCTACTAAAACAGCTGCTATTTCTTTGGGGTTACTCAGAGGCCCTTTAAACTATGTCAGACATGTGCTAATTTAACATGAGTTTGAATGTGATTGGTTAATTCAAAATTTAGCAACATTCCCTAGTTATGATTAGGGCTGGGTTTTAAAAAAAATCAAATAATGAATATCAAATCCATTTTCCTTTTCAAGAATATCGATTTATAAAACCATGAATCGTTTATTTTAATATCTCTTTTTCATCATTTTTTATTTTTTTTTACTAGAAAAAGGATTTTAAAGACTGAGTTTTTTGTTTGTGTGTTTTGCATTTACTGCTCACATTAATTTTAAAGTATTTTCTTACATTTATGAAAGATCTGACTTTAAGACAATTCAGAATATTTTTAATTTATATTTACACTTATGGAATTAGAATTGTGAAAATATTTTCATCTCATCCTTGCTGATGCCAAATGTTTGAGTGCTGTGAAAAGATTAACCTGCCCAAAAAGAGAATATGTACAAGGTCAGATTTTAAATGATTTATTTTGGTTGCATTTTTCATATCGCAAAAACCTGCCAATTGGACAAGGGTGTGTAGACTTTTAAGATCCACTTTTGACAAATGCCGCCATGACCCAATAAATGTTTCCCATGTAAACATATTAATAGCACGCATGAGCTTCACATACCAGGGTGAAGTACAGCATTAATTACGCAATCTTTCTCATGCTGCATTGTTCATGGGAACTCCAGCAGAGAGACATTTATCCGGCGCAGATGACCGTTTGTGGTGACTGATAGCGATCATATTTTAAGCCTCACAGATTGAGTCCAAACATGCGTACCGCAGGAATCTCAAACAACAAATTTCCACGGCGCAAGTCATGGGAATCGTTCACTTTTGACTCAACAGTGGCTTCACCTTTTTATGCAGGTTGACGGGATTGTAAATGTGTTGAAATGCGTGATGAAAAAGCAAAAACGCTGATAAGCTTGTGTGCGCATATGAAAGTTAATTGTGTCATTCTCATATTTCCATTGCTTTGTTGGCGTACTGTTTGACTCCAGGGGAGGATTTAATGACATCCTGATATGAAGGGCAATAATTCATGATAAGCTGCCTTCAATGATGCAGAGTCGCCCACACACCTCCTAGCTTTAATTTTCCCTTCATATAAGTGTCTCCTGCTGCCGGAGAGAGGATGACATAATTTAGCTACAATTTGATTTTCAACTCATCAGACTTGTTGCTATTGTGCCGATTTAGCGAATCATCTCCCGTATGATGCCAGTAGCCAAGATGAAAATAATGCACTTGACAATTCAGTGGCAGAAGTGATTAAATAAATGTAGACATTTTTTTTTAAATCATGCTGAAATATTGACCCCCCCCCCCCAACAGCCTGCACAACTGAAGTGATTAAAAATAAACTGAAATAATGTGATTGCATAAGTGTGCACACCCTATAGTAACTGGGATGTGGCTGTGTTGAGAATTAACCAATCACATTCAAACTCGCGTTAAATGGAAATCAGCATACTCCTGTCTCCATTTAAAGTTTCTAATTATCCTCAAATAATATCCGAACATTTATTTTGTCTTCTGGCAAAAGCCTGAGAGTTTTGAGGTCACGACGACTGCTTATTTGAATTGTTAATAATTCGCTCCACTTTGTCCAAGACAAATTATGTGAGAGACTTGCTGTGGCGGCCCCTGACAGGACAAGCCAAAAGTCACAACCTCCTATGGATTTTTTGTTTTTAAAATTCAATGGTCTGGATTTTATATATACAGAAGTGTGTGATGACTTTTTTTTTTAATAATAATATTTTTCTTTTTTGTGTGTGAAAAGATTATTAAAAAATTAGGGGCGTCAGACGATTACAATTTTTAATTGTAATTAATTGCATGACTGCACTAGTTAACTCACGATTAATCACACATTTTATATATGTTCTAATACAATAAAAAAAATTCTAGGTATTCATACTCTTAACAAATGTGGGAAAAATGTTAAACTAATAGAAATAGCTCAAATGAATTTTTTACGTCTATAGCCGTCGATGGCAGTGAATGACTTAATTTGAAGTCAAAATGTAAGTGTACAAAATACTGATATGTAACTACTCTAATAATAAAGATTTCTTCATGTTGTATATATGATTTAATGTTTTGGAACGTGTACCCAATGAAGTGACAGATACAAGCGCTACATCACCGACAACACATCAAACAGTGACTGATAAAGCATTCAATAAATACTGAAGAGTTTAAATGTCAACACGCGTTATAAAAATAGCTTCGAATTGTGTCCTTATAAATCTGCCTGGGTTTTCCTGCAAAGGATCTTTTTAAAGGACCTCCTGAAGTCGTTATTGAATATGGTGTATATGACCGGGTTTAGGGAGCTGTTGCAGTATCCCAACCAGAAGAACATCTTGAAGAGCGTCTCGGGCACGCAGCACGCGCAGACGGCGGTGAGCGTGTACGTGAAGAAGAAGGGGAGCCAGCAGAGGACGAACACGCCCACCACCACGGCCAGCACTAACGTGAAGCGCCTCTCTCGGCGCTGTCTTCCTTTCCAGCGGCTGCAGTTGGCCTCCGACTTCTGGGCGGCTTCTCCGGGCTTCTCGTGACCGAACTTGGGCGCCCGCCTCTTTTTCAGGGAGCACAAGGTTATTTCGTGGCCGTCGGATGATGATTCATCCGCCAAGTCCCCGTTGACCTCTCCGTCCTCACGCTCCAAGCCGCAATCTGCGTCACACGGGCGCCTGTTTTCTCGTGACCTTTCACCCGGCGGGGTTCTTGTCCTCTGCTTGGCCACCTGGTAGATCCTCATGTAGACCAGGACCATGATGGCGCACGGCGCGAAGAAGGAGGCGGTGCTGGAGAAGATAATATACCACTTCTCGTCGTTTATTTTACACTCCGGTCGGTCCTCTTGGCCCTCGTCCTTCTTCATGGTGATCAGCGGCGGGAAGGAGATAATGGCCGCCAGCACCCAAACAATGAAGATGGTGCATTTGATCCGGTGAGGCGTCCTTCTCAGGTTGTACTCGATGGCCCGCGTGATGGACCAGTATCGGTCCAGGCTTATGGCGCACAGGTGGACGATGGACGAAGTGCAGAAAAACACGTCCAACGCCAGGTAGATTTCACACCACACTTTGCCAAAGTACCAATAACCCATCAGTTCGTTGGCCAGCGAGAAGGGCATCACCGACGTGGCCACCAGGATGTCGGCGCACGCCAGAGACAGCAGGAATAAGTTCTGCGGAGCTCTGAGGGAGCGGCTGGTCGTCACGGCGATGACCACCATGACGTTGCCAAACACGGTCATCAGGATGAGGACGCCCACCAGGAGGATCAGAGGCGGCGAGGTCTGAGCGGTGTACGGATGCCGGGCAGCCGCGGACTCATCGGTCAAGTTCAGGCAGTCCATTGACACGTTGATTAGCTGCACTTTGCATGAGTGGAAGCAGTCTTCATTTTGCTCTTCCAGGGGGGGGGGGGGGGGGGGGGACAAATCAAGAAATTCGACTCAGTTGAAAAGAGGAAGCGTTCCCGTCCCTCCGCATCCGAGCGCTTTAAAAATAGAAGCTTCAAATGAATCATTCATCCACTAACCTTTTAAAGGATGGCACAAAGATGGAGTTCAAGCAGATGTTTTAAGCAGGTGTGGTAGACTGGAGAGGGGCTCTTTTATATGAGATGGATGTGACGCTACAAGCGAGGGTGGGAGGGCTCCTCCTGCTTCTGGAGGCTGCCACCAGACTCGGAAGCCCAGTAATGACACTGACAGTCATTTTGATATATTGGTTTAATATTTATATATAGTCACCGAAATGAGACTCTAATGAGCTCCAATACTAAAAAAAAAAAAAACTGCCTCGAACAAGCTCTGAGTCAAGTTTTCATTTAACAGTCACTGTTAAGTTTTCCCATTGTAGATTGAGGAAGCTAAGCCAAATGCCTATCCTTTTTAGTATTAATTTAACAATGTGCTTATTATTGTCAAATGGAAGTTTATTGCATTATACAGAGAGACGTTTTTAATATTTCAGTGAGCTGCAAAAGCACGGCGACCGAGTGGTTATCACGTCTGCCTCACAGTTGTGGGGATCAGGGTCCGTATTCTGGTCAGGCTCCTGAATACATGGTTCTCTCCGGGTACACAGACACAGTTGGTCCAACTTTCCAAAAATCAAGCATTGAAGAGTCTAAATAATCCATTTGTGACAACTGGGATAGACTCCAGCTCACAATGAGAACAAGCGCTGCAGAAAATGGATGGATGGTTATGTATGTTTAGACATGTCCCTCTCACCAAAAACGGAAGATTTAAAATGGTTTATAGTCTGTGTGTGCACAACTAGCTCTTTGTCTGCGAATAACATGATGACCAGTCCAGGGTGCATTTCACTTCTCAACAACAACAACGCTAAATTGTTTGTCTGAAGATCATATTGCAGTTTATGCAACTGTGAACCTCAATAAATAAATAAAAAAGCATTTAGGTGGTGGTTCTGTGTTTTCACGTTATTTATTTATTTTTTTTATCAGAAAATGACATAATTATCACAATGAGGTCTACCTGTAGGTACTTTGGAAGGACCAATTTAGTCTTGTTTGGGTGTTTTTTGCTTGAAATAGTTTGGGAAATACAACTTCATACAGTTTTAATTGGTTCGTACATTTTCAAAACAGAACCATCACCAGGTGTTTGTGGAAAAAAACAGTGAGGCTAGGACTATCATGGCCGCTGGAGACATCCTTGAGCGAATCGAGATTTGCGGTGTTATCGCGAGATTTCAATCGACAGGCTCGTACGACCGACGTCCATTATTATTATTGTTCTCCACAGCGGTTGCATTTTTGCCTTATTGAAGCCGTGAGAGTTGAATGCTTACGTAATTTACATTTCAGACGCAACCATACAGAGGTAAGTTTAGTTTTGGACTACGGCGTGTGTAGAATTATAACCAATATTTATTATTTTTCTGCCGTTTCTGTCGACCCGCTAAATCGTTAGCATTAGCATCCAGCGCGTTGGTTAAACGTCGGCTAACGAAGGCCGAAGCTGACAGATACAAGCATCTTTTTAATCGCACTGTGACGTCGTAGCTAACATTTATTTTTAGTTTCAGCCCCTCGCGTAGTCTCTGTGTTTATGCGAACTGAAACCACCACGTCGAATCGCTCGTCAATGCTATCTTTTCCGGCCCCCGTACTGTGTGCTAACGAACGCAGCTAGTTGACGCAACTTGACGCACAGCGGGTGAATGTGGTGTGCTGGTTCCGCAGATGTCGGAGGACTTGGTGAAGCAGCTCGGCAGCTACAAAGCTCAGCTACAGCAGGTTGAGGTCGCCTTGTCCACCGACCAAGAAAATGAGGATCTCCTCAAGCTGCAGAAAGACTTACAGGTTGGTGTCTATGTCTGTGTGTAAGTGAACCTTTGCTTTGCCGTGTGGACAGGAGTCACAGGACAAAGACTAGCCTAGCCCCTCTCAAAGTGTATATTCATGACTACATTAATCATTTAAACTCTAGTTATACTCCTATACTATGTTACGATGACTAAGTTGAGTGAAGTTACTATTGTATATTTAACTACCAAAATGTTCAACCAAGCCATCAAAAATTTCATCTTAACAAAAGGAAATGACCTTATGTTGTAGTAAATGTGAACCTTAAACTGCTGCTTTAACACACGGTGCACAACACATGCGAACAGAGCATATGACTACTACATATTAAATGTATTACACTGAAGGTACTAATATTTGAATTAAAAATTTCCTCTGTTAAAAACCTATAAAATAATCACAAAAAACTATACAATATAGCTTGGAGAATTATTTGTGATATAGTTGGAGTTAACTTTATACATGATTGTTTTTATAATCCAGAATTGGGGTTTAACACCTGACCCGATGCTCAATTATGATTTCTCCTTCAGGAAGTCATCGACTTGACCAAGGACCTCTTGGCCTCGCAGCCCGCCGAAGCCACCCCCAGTGTCAATGGCTCCGCGCCGGCACCCATCAGGCACATCTGGAAAGTGGGCGACAAGTGTTTGTCCGTGTGGAGTCAGGACGGACAGTGAGTGTCGCCTGTGCCACCAGAAACAAGCCTGTGTCAAGTTTTCTTTGGTTTTACATGTGCCTTTTGCATATTGGTGCATCAAAATCAGTTAGAATTTGGTGGAAAACATCCTTTAATTTTGTAGTTTAATTCAAAATGTGGAACTACCGAAAGTTCCATTCACTACATTCAAAGTGCAATATTTCCTGATTGCATTTCCTTTTTTTTAATATATAATTTGGGATAATTAAATCTTACTGCTAAAAAACAAATTCCTCAACTCAAGAAATTTGGATGTTACATAAAACCCAATTAAAATGATTTGTAATGTTGAAATTAGGTGTGGATTGAATTGAAATAAATGACAGTTTCCACTTTCTACAAGATTGTAATTTGTTGATGCACCTGCATTTTTAAAAAAATCCTGAGTGGGCACTACAGGTAGTATTTGAAACAAACAATGCACATATAGTATTTGCATTAACTGTTGATTTGTTTTGCCATTTTAAACGTGCCAATTCCTTCCACTGGCTAAACACCTGCTACTCTGTCATTAAGTAAATCAGCTGTCACTCTTTTGAGTCAATAGAGTAGTCTGAAAAGTATGTGTCGAAGAATCGGTCGTCACTTGTGATCGTGGCCCACCTGTGAACCGTACTCACCTGCTTACAGACGTGGCTCTTTTACAGGGTGTATGAGGCCGAGATCGAGGAGATAGACCACGAGAACAGCACGGCCGCCGTCACCTTCACCGGCTACGGCAACGCCGAAGTCATCCCCCTGCAGAACCTGAAAGCGGTGGAGGACCGCAGGCGCCTCGAAGACGACCTCGGCTTGTCCAGGAACAAATCAAAGTGCGGTCAAAAACGTGACCTGCGTTACTGTGTTCGACGTGGCAGCGGCTGCTTGATGCCGTCTTTGTTCTTTGCGAGTGTAGAAAGGAGCAGATAGCTGAGCAGCGAGAATACAAAAAGAAGAAAGCCCAGAAAAAGGTGTTGAGGATGAAGGAACTGGAGCAGGAGCGAGAGGACCAAAAGTCCAAGTGGCAACAGTTCAACAACAAAGCTTACTCAAAGAACAAGAAAGGACAGGTAAATGATAGATAAATGGAGAGATAGAGGGCAACAGTCTTTTTTTATATACAATTTTTTATTTGCATCAATTTTTGAAGTATGATTTAATATATAGTTGTGTCTAATGTTTGTCAAATAATAGTGCATAATTAAAATGACACTTATTTATACAAATTGACATCGGGTGGAAGAATCGCATCTCCAAAACTATTTTATAGGATATTTTTTTTATGTTGTATTTGTAAAATAATAGATGCACCTGGGGACTGACCAATGGTACCGATTTGTGGGGGCAAAAAAAAAAAATAGAAATTGAGCAAATTTCCACTTAAAAAAAATTAAGGGTAAAAGGACAGCCCGTTTACATTTGTAAATAAAATTGTAAAATTTGAAGTATATAGTAAGGCATGTATTTATTTTTTACAAATGTTTTGCTAGAATTGTGGATATTTTTGTTATGAATTATACTACTAATAATAATAATAATGATCCATAATTCAAGCAAAATTGTTTTTCACGATATATATTTTTTAATAACGGGTAAAACTTTTATTTATGTACAAATGCCGTTTGAGATAATACTGTATTTAAATATAGATTTTTTCTCTCTCATCAAATTAACAATTAAAATGATGCATATTTAAATATAATTGATATAATTGGAGGTGTGGCCTCTAATTTTTTTCAAAATTTTATGTACTATTTATTTGGTGTTAAAATGTTCCTCTTTTTGTTGTTGTGTGTACAGTATATAATTTACCAACGGCGATTGTATTTGTTTCCTCAGGTAAAGCGAAGCATATTTGCATCTCCAGAAAGCGTCAACGGCAAAGTGGGGGTGGGCACGTGCGGCATCGCCGACAAGCCCATGACGCAGTACAACGACACATCCAAATATAACGTCAGGCATCTGATGCCGCAGTGACCCCCACGTCTCCTGTAAATACTCACCCACCACCCCCAATGTTGTATACTGAATGTTACAGTGTTGACAATGTTGTCCATTTTGTGTTCTGCACACGACCGGGAAAAAAAAAAGAAGGTGGAATCACTTGCACACAATTGAATTGAAGCATTGATGCGTTTTTTCTTTTCTTAATATTGTGCAGGTCGAAGAAAAGATGTCCAAATTAGACAGGAAGCCACCCTGCGTTGTAATTGGGTCACCTGTTATATACAAACGGGAAGTTAGCTGCTTGTGCCCTAATTCCACACGCAGGCCAAATACACACCGTGCTGTGGGTCAAGCTCAAATCCTTCTGAGAATTGGTGTGAAAGTGTCAGGCTGTTTTGTTTTCTTTTTTTTTCCCATTTGGAGTAAGAACACCAATAACCGTGCTGATAAAATCTGATTTAGCTTTGTTTTTTCCCCTTTTGAGTTCTGTAATTTATAAAAGTCAAATAAACATCCATTTGTTGAGTTTTATAAATGACTGCCTTCTTATCATTGGGGAAAAACAACTTTGCAGAGTTTAAACCGCCGTCAATGAGACTGTCAGCAAATCAAGCCGGACTTCAGGTCAGTGAGCATCTGATGGGCTAACCAGTCTGTGATAAACGAACACTATGGCCAATACAAATGTCAACATAAATTAATAAACATATTTCTGTGAATTGCAGTGAAACCTACAAAACGCTTCGTCTCATAACACCTGTCATCAAATGGTAAGTAGTCTCTCCACTTTTAGATATTTCATGCTAAGCAATTATGTTGGGCTAAACAGTTCAATTAATGCTACAAATAAACGGTACAGACAACTGTGTTAAGTTAAACACAATTTTGGTGGAAGAGATTTATTAGGATTCCAGGGAGCGTCGTCAGGAACCGTAACAAAGTATCAGCAGGGCACCAGCAGCATGTTTTGCAAAAAAAAATAATAATAATTACATTAAACCCCTAATCAAGCACTAGAAAACATTTGGGCTGTGCTTTCCCCCCCCAAAAAAAACACAATTCTTCTTTTTATAGTGCATTTTATACATTTCCCCAAACACGTTGTGTGGGTTGGGTGAGCAGGGACTTGTGCAAGAGTCATACACTCACATTAAGACACAATTTGGTGCTGATGGATTCACTAGCAGGGAATAAAATGGAGAGAGATGGTCGTCATTGTTGCGGTAACGGCAGTTGATGATTTGGTTTGATGGAGTGACAAAACGGTCCATTTTGAATGTAAACGGGGGGGAAAAAAGTTGTTCATGCTACAGACATAATTTTTTTTTTTTTTTAAGCTTTGTCAATCCAAAGCACGTTACAACATTCAACACGCATGCACTGTAGCTTTTGAAAATCATTTACATTTCTTTTTTTTTTTTTTGTACTTCAATCACTAGTCTTGCAAGTTGGACATTAACAGGATTAGTTTATGGACGGACAAAAGCAATGTTGAAAAAATAAATAGATGCATTATTGCTTTTTCACCTTGTGCTCGGACAAGTACTGGATAGCTTATTACTTTCTAAAATGGGCTTAAAATAAATATCACAGGTTCTGACACAAATGCATTTAAAGGGGAGGTCACGTCGTTTTCTACGTGTGTTTTTTTTTCTTTCTTCCACCACTCAAGCTGCAGCGCAATTGAATAAAGCAAAAATAATAAATACTATGCAAAATAAATTAGAACAACTAACGTGTAAAGATTTGATGCTTGTGGCTCCGACGACTAAAAGCAAATTTTGTGTTTACGAACACATTTTGGAATGCAGACGTCGCGGCCCTCCAACAGAAAAGGGTGACGTTTAATAAAAACTAAAATTAAAATGCAAAAGAAGCAAACGTCAAGCTGGTATTTGGCCTTTTTTTTTGTTTTTTTGCTGGTTTTAAGAGGATCAATTGGATTCGTTGAAGGGTAGACTTGAACCCCTTCATGCTTCTCCTTTTGATTGTGGCTGGTCACGGGACAACAGACATTCAGGTTTAGGTTGGAGTCAAGCTTAAAGCTTAAGGCTGGTTCTTAGGTGGACATGTTGGGTTTGTGGAACTGTAGGCTGGTGATTGTTAAAAGTCATGGGCGGGGAACCTTTTTCCTGTCGGACCATTTTGAGTCCTCGGGCCTGATTTAATAAAGGTTTGTGCGTGGGGGGGAAAAAGCAGCCAACTTGATTGGGGGTTTACGTTGACTTGATTTCTATTGTGTAACTCACTATTATGATTCTTTGCTTCTTCCACTTCCACTTCCAATTCCATCACTGCAAACTTGATTTCACGCTTGTGAATGTTTCATGGTAAAAACATCATGATATATGGGATCATTTTTGTATTGCTGTGATTGGATGGCTGTTTTGATCTTTTTTTCTAACAGTTTACACTCCCCCCCCCCCCTCTTGTTTTTCCAAATTGCAACGACAGGCCGAGTTGGATTGTGACCCGCGTGCCGTAGGTTCCCCACCCCTGGTTAAAGCCATAAAACAGCGTGGTGTCGGGGGAGGGGGGGAGCACAGTGCGGCCGACCTCAAGCGGAGAAGGCCACTTTGAGGCTGCAGGTGGAGTAGCCCTCGTCGCTGGCCGAGCTCTGCCGGCTGCTCTGGTCGTCCAGGTCGCTGGCCCCGCCGCTGCTCGCGCTGTCCATTTCTGCCAGCGAGAAGTCGGTGCACTCCACGTCCACTTCGATCTCCTCTGCGAGCACACGCAAAGTCACAATGAAATCTGTCTTTGATGTACTGCAAACGAAACGACCTGCGTTACCAACGTAGCCTAACCTCGGTCCGACTCGGAGCGGTCGGAGTCCGCGGGGGAGCTGAGGCTGTCCATGCGGACGCGGTCCCTTTCGCCGAGCGTCTGCAGCTGGGCCAGCTGCCTTTGCAGGTACCTCTGCTCCCGTTCAAGAGTGTCCAGCTGGTGCTGACTCCTCCGGTCCGCCTCCTCTAGTTTCTTCGAGGGAAAAGTAGGTGAGTCAGTCATTCCTTTGCATACCACTAGAGGGTGCAAGTGTGTACTGTACAGGGTTATTATAGTTTTGGAATTTTCATTTTACTTTTAGTTAGTGTTTCTGTTAGTTTTTTTATTAGGTTTTTTTAATGCTTAGTGTTAGTTAGTTTCATTATTAGTTTTCATAGTTTTTTAATGATATCAATTGTGCACAATATTTAATGAAAATGAAAAAAGTGTTCCTTTTTTTTTTTGCCCAGCGTTGCATTTTGGCTGAGTTAAATGAAAAAGCAGGCGAGTCGAGCCAAAAGTCAAGCAGGTAAATTTGTCGACTTGGAGCGACGTCATCTAAAGATGTTTTTCTATTCGCTGCTGCTCGATGACATCACTTCTGTGTGACGTGCTTTCAAACGTCTTTATTCCGGGTAACCTCAAAATCTCAATAAATCATTTTTTTAAATACATTTTTATTTTGTATGTGGGTGTGCATGTGCGTGTGTATGTGCATTCATTAGTTCGCCTAAAACCTATTAAAAAATCCCATACCGTTCACCTAAACCGAACACTTCCAGCCAGAATCGTGAGGCCGTCAGGAGAACAGAGGAAGGACCAAAGAAAGGAAAGTGAAATCCAGCACCAACCAGACACCACCCACCACCCGCTGGGCCACCAACCAGAGAATATTGTGTTCTATTGCTATATATATATATAAAAAAAAAAATTTGAGTCTCCTCTTTCATCAGTTTCCATTTTGCAGCAATTAACATAATATAGCTAAGGTTCATCATTATTCACAAATCCGCTTAGAACTGTGGGAAATCAGCTTGTTTTCAAGATGGCCCTGGTTGGTCTCTTATACTCTGCTGCCACCTGCTGGTCGTTTTTTGTAATTACTACCATTGCTCTGCAGTTCAGAGGCTGCAGGCCTGCATCAAAGCCTAATGTATGCTGTAGCATAAACAACATATAAATATGTCTTTTTACTTAAAACGTTTTAAAATAGAATGTTTTTATACATTTTGGGGAGCAAATGAGTTAAAAAATCATCCCCAAAGGCTCATGTGTTAAATTAATTATCAAAGACTAAAACAAAATAAATTTTCACTAAAATTATAGCTAGTTTCAGTTCGTTTTGTAAACATAAAAAAAAAAAAGCATTTTCGTTTTAAATGTAAGTTTTTGTTTTTTCGTTAGTTATCGTTAACTCAAACGACCTTGGTACTGTAGCACTATTCAAGCCACGTCGTGTATCTGAAATCAAACTTGTTTTTGTTCTCTTCCTGCACGCCGATCGCACCTGCTCCATAAACCACATCAGAGCGGCACACAAGAACCACATTTGCAGGACTTCAAACAGTCAACTGTTGACTTTAGAAGGTACTACATACTGTACACGCATTATCCATAATGCAAAACATGCCCAACCACCGTGCCGAAACACCCCCACTCAATTGTCATCCCCTTTGAAAGTAGACATTCAACATTAATGGCATCTGCTGCGCAGTATGTTGCGCAACCATTTGTGTCCCGTCACTATTGTGCAAAGCAAAAAAAAATAAATAGAAACAGGAACGCGGCCACTAAAACATCCCAAGCGCCGGCTGATGATGCACTCAGTCGGCATGAACACGAGAGTGCACAAGGAGGTCATGGGAAAGTCTTTTTGTGAGCAGCCATTATAAACTTGCGTAAGCAAGACATACATTTCTCAAGTGGCTGAAGTTGGAACTTTGCTCGCAGTTGGACGTTGTATAAAAATGTCAGTGGTGGGCTGTAAATTTGGTCTGAATACCTCATACTGTACTCCTAGCCCATTAGCTTAATGCTAACACATAATGGGAATAATTCATACATAATTTGTTTTAATGGCGATTGAACACTTAGATTTTTTTTCTTTGTTTTTACTGTGTACTCGTGTATTTGTCCAAAATTCACTCATTCATTACTTCCTTTGGGAGCGTTTGCTTTGGAATGCAAACCATTCAGAAGTCAACAAGCGTCATGGAACACTTTTGTGTTCCAACGATTCATGTTCTGCTGTGTACAGTACATCCTGTTAAACTTGTCACATTAAATGCGCTGGTGTACCTAATGTTGTGGCTCAACATTGAACACACAATCCAACTCTGTTTACTCTTCACGACAGTGCAGCACGACGAGGGTACCGCCACACCTTGATGTGCACTTTGGCCTTGTTGAGGAGTCCCAGCGTGGTGTGCCGACTGCAGTCCGGTCCCAGAGGGATGAGCGACTTCAACCTTTCCAAGCACAGGCGGAGGTGCGCTCGTCTGCGGCGGGAGGAAATTCGCAAACACGCACAAAGCAGGAAGTCAATTTCCCCTTCGCGGATGCGGCTAAATAAGGTAACCAAAAATATTCGATGCAACACTAAAACATTTTAACATTGTGGCATTAATACCTATCTTGCGGTTTTGAGTTTGTCTTGGCTACACCGCTTCAAGATTTTTAGATTTTTTTTTTTTTTTGTCCAATTAGATTTTTAGTGAGTGTTGCCATGTCAATCTACTATGCCAAATGTATTAAAGATCAGTAGTACTGGCACATTTGAACTTAATGAAATCAGCATTTCTCTGCCCTTTGTTTGGTTGATAATTCACATCTTTTGTGAATATGATCTATTTCAAAGTTTTTTTTTTTTTATGTTACATTGCAACTCTATACAGTTTATTAAATTGATGGTTCCTGTCATCGCGAGGTGGATTAAGTTATGTAAAACCCCCACTAAAGGCCCAGGTACCAAACTACATAGTACCAAGTATACATAATGAATAAATGTTGTATATAGGTCAATCTGTGATGTAATTTTCCTCAAAGCAACAAGCACCACCCCCCCCCCCCCACCCCCACGCTTAATTTGTTTAGCAAACATTAACGGGCCGTTTAATTTTGGACACAAACGCATCCTGACATTTGTCGTCTGCTCGCAGCCACGGTCGCCTCGTCCCGCACCAGAGGGAGGAGGAGGAGGAGGAGGCTGTGCTTCTTGTTGTCTAGAAACAGATGCTTCACATTTGCTGACTGGGGAAATGTCTGCAAGTCCTCCAGGAACTGTCAACTCGCTCATCGAGGCAGCGTGAACACGTCGCTAAAGGCTACGCTTCGTCAAAGGTGAATTTAAAAGCTATGGGCAACAATGTCCTTGCTAAGGATGTAGTGATAATTACATTTGGCATTTATTTAGATTAGAATCATTTTTTTATTTTTATTTTTTATCTCGCCCTGATAGAAAAACAACTGAATTCATACATAAAAATTGCTTTAATCTTTCATTACTCACCTATTCTTTTCCAGTTCATTGTGGGCTGACCTGCAGTGACGACAAATATGTAAAAATGTAGAAAATAGGTGACTTAAATAGTTACATAAATTATAGGGAAAAAAAGACACATGATGCATTTTGAAAGTGGGAATAAAAAGGGAAACTAAATCAATAATATCCATCCCTGTGAGGTGGTGCTCACGAAATGTTTGTGAACAATATTTGAGAGAAAGATATTTGAGCAAAAACAAAAGTGGTGTATTTATATTTTTGTTCGGTGTAGGTTTATTTTTATTTTTTTTTACGTCATCATAACCCTCTGGTTCATTTTCAATTTTAGACAAGAGAACAAAAAATATGATGTCATAATACATAACATGACCACTTGTATAACAGGTTAAACAAAAGAGGCAAACTTATTTTCCTTTACTGTATTGAACATTTGTTAATCATTGTAACTGTTTCTTGAACCCACCTATTGTGAATATTGTCCATTTTCCTGTTCTTGTTGAATTTACGATGTTTCTGTGGGTGCGCCACATCATTGGCGGGGTACGTCGAAGCATAACCATGCTCACATTCTGTGCAGTTTCAAAAAAAAAAAAAAATACATCAATAAATTAGACTTTACAAGTTCATATAACTCAGTCTGACATATATCCACCTCCGTAGTTATCTAATAGCATTAGCGTGCGTGTCATGACCTAAATTCTCAGCAAGGTTAGAGTGCAAGAGGAAAACAAATGTTGGATATTTCCATCAATATTCATTACACAGCCAGTAAAAATAAAAAATACATACAATTTTAACCGCCATTTACTACTTTATATGCCGCTGTGTAAAGACATACAAATCCCATAATGCATTTTTTTTCCGGTATCACGGCAACGTCACGATTGAAGTCACATCTGATTGGCTTAGCGGCGGTGGTGAACTAGAGTGCGAGGCCAATCAGGAGGCTGCAATATGTTCCATGTGGAACACATGTGAATAACACATTACAAGGAAGCTTGGCCATGAAAGTGATAACCGACATTTATAATTGAGCATAAGTACTTAACAATACGTTTTTTGTTTTGTTTGTTTTTAAGCATTTGGTTATGATTGTGTTGAATGTGTGTGTGTGTGGGTTTTTTTTTTAAAGTAGGGTGAGCAGGTGGATCGACATAGTTAATTCATTAGAAGGGACGATTGGTGTCGTATTTCACATGTATAAAAAATATATATTTATTATGTTTTAACGTGAGGGTTTAAGTGTACACTTGGTGCGTTTGAGCTCTCGTGGCCTGGCGGTTTAAATGGGGCCAGATTGCCACAACAATCCAAAATAAAAAAATAACGCAGCAAATTGAAACAAGAGCGATGCATTATCTCGTTCTCGAGCACCATTTCCACTTTGATTTATTTCTAATGTGTGCTAGTATTACTGCCCCACAAGACGCAGGTGCCGTGGGGAAGAAGAAGAAGAAGAAAAAAAAGAAGGTTATCCGTGGCCCTGTGTTGTGTTGTCGTGCGCGTCGTCGCCTCTATTGTTGTCTGCCCTCGGATCCGACCGAGGCGCGTTTTAGGGGCACGCACGCAGTCGTGTCTCCTCGTCGCACGTATTCCACTTACTTCCGCTGTTCTTATCCACGCTCTCGATGTAGTGCGCGGCGTCCAGCAACACTTGCACGTTCTTCATGAACGCGTCCATGGCGGAACACTTGGCGTCCGACGCGTCGCCCAGCGAGCAGTCGGACGTCGCGTCTCCCGTATCCCGCGGTTCCGTGAACGCACCGCGCTCCGACACCAGCAGCTCCGGCTTTTTCCGCTCGCTGTCCGGCTGCCGTCGTTGCTGTTGTCCCGCGCACTTCACCATTTCCGCGGAGCTGTTATTTGTATTGACGGGGAGGGGGGGGGCGAAGAAGCGGCCCCTGGCTCGTCGTCCGTGTGTGTGCACTGAGCGGATGACTTAGGCTGGATGGAATTGCAGTCCTTAGCCTCAGCCACTTGCCCTACTTGGTGGATAATCCCTCCCACTGAACGCGTGCACGCCGCATCCGTTGTCAACTGGGCCACAGAACACATCCTCATGATCAATGCTGCAAAAAGGGAGGGGAAGCTGACGGATGAATTTATAACAAAGCGTCATTTGCATTTTATTATCGCAAAATACATCAAGTGTTGGGTGTATGGTAAACTGTTGGAGCGGTTAATCTATATTTTTTAATATCCAGTTTAAAGCTCCATGTACTAATACACTTTTTTTGTCTTTTATTAGTAAGACAAATCAGCGCACGAGTAGACTGTTTTTGACTAGTAACCCCCTGCCCACTAATGTATATCCAGTTGAAGGTCCTTGTACTAGTGTGCTATCGCTTTAGCATACTAACTACAGCGGTTATAAAAAGTCTACACACCCCTGTTCAAAAACCCTGGTTTTGTGATGACCAAAAGAAATCCTCTCAAAACTTTACCCACCGTGTATGTGACCTAACCTCTGCAACTCAATTTGGAAACAAAATATTTTCCAAAGGGTTTTAAAAAAATATACACTGAATAAGTGTAGCATAAAACAATTCCAAATAGCAGCACATAATTTTTTTTAGAAGAATCTCAGTTAAATCCTACTAGAACATCTGAAAGGTATATGGGATTAATCACAGGCAGTATAAATGTTGGCAAATATCCAGTGACGTCTATTTAACATGAGTTTGAATGTGAAGTCACATTCAGAAGAGGGTGTGCACACTTATGCAAGCACATTATCTCAGTTGATTTTTTTACCTGCCCTCTCAAAATGATTTACAATCTTTTCAATGAAGTTACTTTGGTCTCAAGAACCTTGCATTTGAACAGGGGTGTGTAGACTTTTTATGTTCACTGTAAAGACGCAGGGGGGAAAAGTTGTGATATTTTATGAGAATAGTTATAAAGTTGGCAGAAAAAGGTAAGACAAATGTAATGAAAAATTATACAAGTAGAGTCAAAACCAGACAATACAAGAATAATGTTTTGTTGTGACAGTAACATCGTAAAGCTGTGAGAAAAAAGGCATAATGCTATGTGAATAAAGTTGTGAAATTAAAACGTAAAAGTATTTTTTTTTTTGCGAGAAGAATTATCTTTTTATTTTATTATGAGAATAAAGTTGTGAAAAAAAATTGTTGCTCATAATATTACTGGAACAAATTCGTAACAAGTATTAAGTGATATTTTCCTTGGAAAAAAAACATCTAAAAGAGAAATAAATCATGAGAATATTCAGAAAATTACTTGCAAAATTTTTTTTTTTGCCACTTTATAAGAATAATATAGTTGGTGACTTCTCGTAAATTTGCTTCTTTAATCTTATAAATTATGAAATGTATTCCCATTAACATTACAACATTTTTATTTTTCTCTTCAACAACCTGTCTTGTCATATTACAACATTATTAATAGCTAGGCAACAAAAGTGAGTACACCCCTAAGTGAAACTGTCCAAATTGAGCACCCTCCCGAGTGGCAGGTGACTATTTAGGGTTTCAAGGTCTCGTGTGTGTTTGTGTGTGTATAGTTAGCAAATTTGTTAATTCTACAGGATTGCGTAATCTCCTAACTCCTCCCACAAATGTGTTTATAAAGAAATCACGTTGACATTGAATTATGACATTTCGATGATCTGCTGACTCACTCACATCATTCTTCACTCTTGGTGTGTTTGGCATGCTGTCATGCATTTGAGTCATTTTGGTGCATATTGTCACCAGATCCACCCCCCCCTGGCCCCGCCCCTGGCGACTTCTCAAGCCAGCGTGGACGTTGAACCTTAACCTTTGCGGCTAATTGCAAAGCGACTAACCTTGAACGTGCTTTGCTTGTTGTGCCTATTGGTAATTAAGTAGTCATCTTTTTTCTCTTTTCTTTTTTTTAAGCCGTGGGGGCAGAGTAAGGACAGGAGGGTTTTTTGTTGGGGGGGGGGGGGGTCTGTCTCGTCTCGTCTCTGGGGGTCTTTAGGAGGCCAGCCATGCGTGGCGGTCCCGGGCAGACAATAGGTGCAGATGGCCGGCCTGCTGCAGATGTGGCCCGCCCTGTAACGGACGCCTGTGAGAGAGTGACACCCTCGCTGAAGGGTGGGGGGGTGCTGGTTGGTTCAGGGGGGCGGGGGGCTATATCAGCTGCCAGGACGGGTCTGTGTGCTCTGCAAGCAGCCCGTCGCAGGCATGGGTGTAGAATGTGACCCCAAATGGAGTAATCTGAAAAGCTGGAGGATTACAACAGCGGCTCGACTATCGCACACGAGGCAAAGTCAAAATTTGTGCGCATGTGTGTGTGTGGTATTGACTTTGGGTGACTACACACTCGTCTCATAAAAATGAATGGAAAGGCCATTCTTCCATAACAAATAACCCAAAATTGACATTTATTTACTTATTTATGCTGAGGATAAACTAGCACTCTATGAAATTGTGTTTTATAAAACCATACAATAATGACATCACAGTTTTGGTCACACTTGTACATGCTTTGGCCATCGGGGGCAGTATAAAGACCGATTCTTACTTACTTTTCTACATGGACGCAGCAGCCAATCATATTGCGGCAGTGCCTAGAACTCAAGTGGGATTTATATATAGCCATTCATAGGAGCGGTGGTTTATGAATTAGTACTTTTTGTATTGTCGGTCTACATTGTGTTCAATATCCATTGCTTAGGTTAGCATCAGCTTTAAGCTAGCAGACTGAGAGGCAAAAATATGTGGTTGTTGACTCAAGTTGAATGCCTTTTCCTTATTAAAGTTTATTTATGCTATGGCTCGAACTGCTCATCAGCGTAATCTACCTCCGTGCAGCAAGTGCCAATCTGCATATTACAGCTCACTTCACCTCTGTTATCTTGGCATCGCTCGAGCGGCAGCGGGGTTGGGCGAATATTTGTGCTCCAGCATCACATTTGATTTTTAAATTGGGCAGATGGGCCAGGTCATCTCATTTATTTATTATACTGATTAGAATCCCTCAAGGGAACATTCAATTTGCACTCTGCTGTATGAATTTGGTGTCGCATGCCACACACGTAGTAACAAATCATAAACGTGCTGAACCCTATCTATCTATCTAGCTATCTATCTTTGTATCTAGCTAGCTATCTTTGTATCTAGCTAGCTAGCTAGCTATCTTTGTAGCTAGCTAGCTAACTAGCTATCTTTGTAGCTAGCTATTTATCTTTGTAGCTGTCTGTCTATCTAGCTCATCTATCTAGCTTACCTATCATGGACAGAAAAAGCCCAACTGTTGAAATTTCAGGTTTTTGTGATATAAAATAATGAGACCGAGAATTAATTTATAAATTGCCATTAATAATTTGACATATAACTTGTACAACCCAATTGAAATAAAAACATATTTTCAAAACAGGAAGTAAAAAGACCTCAGATAATAAGTGTGATATACATTTTTTTGACAAAACCTCCTGGCTTTTGCTAGACAATGTAAAAAAAAAATCTGAATTATCTTTATTGGCCAAATTTGGAAAAACACACAAGGATTTTTTTTTTCTCCCATAGTACGAGCGACACTAGTAGCCTATTGTAGCAACAAGCAAAGCAATTCTGACAATGACATGACACACAAGTACATAGGGAGTCTTTCCTTAATGTGAGGGTGTCAGGAGTGCTGTAGTACCAATCAATGACAGCTGTGCAAACCATGCGGAGAGTCATCTAGCAAAGATAAACTGCCCAGTAGGTCAGTACAGTAATTGCAATACCATGAAAGTTGTGCAGATAATTGGCGCAGAATGTTAGGAAAATCCTATTGGTCTCATTAAAAAAAAAAATATATATATATATATATTTATATATAAACCAGGCATTTGAACAGGGTTGTGTAGACTTTTAATGGTCACCCTCAACCTATCTACACACATAACAGGACTCTTGACTCGTCTCCTGCTCTCCAGACTTTATCTTGTTGTCAGGAGACAATGGCTGAACTTTGCCCCGAGGTCATGGTGGCGTTTGCCCCCCCCCCCCAATTCCCCCGCCTACTGTCCAGACGTGCGTCACCTGCTCCCAATGCAGCTTTTGTCCCAACAGTCTCCTCAACTTTTTCTGAACCACAAAATCAAGCAAAAAAAAAAAAAAAAAAATCTCAGAAACGAGCCTTTTAATTGCATCACATCTTCTCATCTCTTCCTTGTCATCTCATGTGCAGGCGGGGGGGGAGGCGAAGGTATCGAGACCCCCGCCCCCTCCCAAATGGAACACCTGTTGGAGACACCAAATCCCTTCTTTGTCTCTGCAGACCCCTCTCAGCCGGATTGCCATGACAACGAGCCATTCATATCATGGCTGCGGGTTTATTATACCGCCTCGCACGGCTAATTATAACTCAACACTTGTTTCAGGGGTGGGGCTTAAAAAAAACATCAACAAAAAAGGACAAAAGCTTTGTAAATGGTTGACCCCCCCCAAAAAAATGTCACAGACAAAACTGCAACTATTTCTAGAAAGCTTTATTTCATACTGGATGTGTTTGCATCGTTACCAACATCAAATATAAAGTGGTATGAATCTCAAAATATACGCACACAAACCAACAACAGTGCCTGTTCAGAACAAGTGAATAATAATAATAATAAAAAAGAGGAATAAAAAGAGTTGTTAAAACGACGTACTGTATTAGGATTGTACTGTCACGTTTCATAGTTTTAGTGTAACAAAAATGTATTTACAAAAAATAAGTCACTCCCTTTGGGTGGACACATTCACATTGTACTGCAAACAACAACAACAAAAGCCTCATGGCTTTGTTAAGCTTCGTCAGAGCAATAAAGCAGCATATATGACAATTAGTACTTCCATAGAGTTTCTCACAGCATGGTGTTTTTTTTTTAGTTTAGTTTTTTTAGTACAAGAGTTAGTGGGTAAATATTGGCAAACTTCATTGAACAACAGCACACAATGATGTCATTGCGAAAAGAGAAAGCAGGGGATGGGGAACCTTTTTCTGAGAAAATGCATTGATGTAAAGACTTCAATGTTAGAACTAGATATATTTCCACGTAATTATTGTAAAATTAAGATTTTTTTCCTGGTAATATGAGGTAAATTATGGCAAAATTTATATAATATTTTCTCATATTTTTTCAGCATATTTCAGCCCCCTCCCATGTAATATAATATGTTATTCTGGTAAAACAACAACAACAAAAAATGCTTGAGAATCAAGTTAAAATATTTTTCACAAATTGAGAAGAAAATAAAACACAGAAATTGTGTTAATTGTTATCAGAGTATACTTTAAATTTTACAAGAAAAAAATAAAAAATTTATGAGTGTCAACAATCAAGCAGTAATAGAATTACACAATATTTGCTGAGCGTTATACCAGAATAAATTTAAAAGTACATATTACTCGAAATTAGTGATTGTTTAAAAAATATATTTTCATTTGTATCCGTTTTGCAGCAATTAGCATTATAATATAGCTAAGTTTCCTCATTATTCACAAACCTGTTGAAAACACTGTCAAAAAGAACTTGTTGCAACATGGCCCTGGTTGATCTCTTATACTCTGCTGCCACCTGCTGGCCGTTTTTGTAATAACTACCATTGCTTTAAGCGAGCTCTTTGTGTCAGAAGCTGTATCAAAGCCTTCTGTATGCTCTAGTAAAAAAACAAAAAAAAACATAAAAACATATAAATACGTTTTTGGGAGTACAGGACAAAGTAGTAAAAAAGGTATTTATATGTTTTTGGGTTTGAATGAGTTAAAAAACAAAGCTGTTCAAGAATTAAGTTTATTTTTTTTTAAACATACCAGAATAAAATTGTCATATTAGAAAAGACTAACTAGATACGATACAAAATATCTTCATTTTATTTGACTAAAATGAATATGTTAGAAAAAAAGAGCTCTTAATTTAGGGAGTAATTAAGGAGAAATATCAAATTAGTTTGATTTGTTTGTTCTAGCAGAATGAAGTGTCAATATTTGTTTAGGTTCCCTCCCCCCGCTCCAAAGCATCACAAGCTTCTAATCAGGAATGTCTTTCAAGATACAAATCGTACGCACTCGTTTTACGGCCGAACTATTAGCGACCACTATGACACGCTCATTATGCATACATTCATACGAGCCATTTGTGCAAAAGGGAAAAAATCTTCACAAGTTTGTCTCTCAAACGCCAATTCATAAAAACACGCAAGCACTCAAATCTCGGCTCGTTTCCATCCCTCATTCGCGTCCCGAAGACACACTTTTTTTTGTTTGACGTTAATGTGTGGCCGACACCTGGCTTTTGTCCTTCTTCTTGCTCTTCTTCAGGAAGGAAGGCGTGCGGAACTTGTTCTTCTTCTTTTTCTTGCTCTCCGAGCTCTCGTCTTTGGCGCTCATGGAGATTTCCAGCGATTCCGAAGTGCTCATGCTCAGCTTGGAAACCTCAAGGCTAAGGTCCTCGTCTGGGTCGGACAAGTGGTCCTTGCCGTTTGGTATCGTGTCTGTTGCGGGAAACAGCAAAGTAGGAAAAAAAAAAGAATATATACATAAATACTCAATCTCATAGGATCATAAGTGCCGTGAATTAGAGCCTGACCGATATCAGAAAAAAATAATAATAATCAATGGTCCATCCAAGCAGTTCGCCTGCGAGTCGTTGTTTGCCTACCGAGCTTGGCTGGTGTCATGAGGGGTGAAAAGGAGAGCGAGATTGTGGAGCCGTCGAACGTGGTCATCTCGTCCGCATCTGTGGCGTCTTCGTCTTCTGGAAACGGAATGTCAATCGTTACGTATTTGTCACATTCATATCCGGTCAGCAATGTCGAATGTCTAATAAAAAAAAAAAATGCATATAGGTTAATCATTTCAAGATTTCCACCGTTTTCCTTGACAGGTAATCCATTTTAGTTTGACCTGGATGAACCTGAATGTACACATTTGAATTCAACTCATTTGAATTCATGGGACTAATTTCACCCAAACCTGAGATCAAGTGTGTCGGACCAAAATGTCTATGGCCTAAAAGTTATAAATAACGACAGGTCAAAAATATTTCCATTAAATTTTTTTGGTGCAAATAATTAATTGCATGTACATTCAGAAAATATCCCCATATACTTATATATTAGTATCTTATTGCAGTCATCTTCAATTTCTTTAAAATGAGCGCACAATTTTTGCATCAAATCCTGAGTCCGAGACAAATTTCAGAAAGTCATTTAAGTGGTCGTCGGTGCACCATCCAGTGGACAAAAACAACAACGGTTCAATTTGAGTGAAAAAAAACGACATTTGTGTTCTGTCCTCCAAGGTTATTTTAGTTAACGAAAACTAACAAAACACAAAACGAAATAAAAACATACTAAAATGAAAATTCCCAAACTATAATAACCCCGCTGCCCCCTCACGGGTCAGATTAGACCCCCTGACAGGCCGGGTCTGGCCCGCAGGCCGTTTGTTTGACACCACCGCTGCTCTCGGAAAAGTGAAAGAATGACATTGAGCATATTTTAACTGCTGCTTAATGTCAAAACGCGTCAAATTTGACCCAAATAATGTGTAAAGGTTAGCAGAAAGCTATGCCGCAGCAGTTTTTCAAAAAAAAAAAAAAAACTATAACACACAGTGTGTGTTTAATTAAATAAAGCTGAAGAATGTCCCTCCGATTTTTCTATATGAGAAAAAAAAAAAATAGGGACACAACGTATTGCATATGGATTGAAGCCCATGTAAACCTACAAAGAGGACATTTTTTTTCTTCTAAGTACCGTCTTGGCCCAGTTGCTTTCGCTCCACCAGGCTCTTGTACTCCTCCAGCACCTCCTGCGTCAGATGGTTGAAAGGATTGGGCGGAAGGGAGCGAGTGTGCTCCTCGTCCTCCGTGATGAAAGCCTGCACGAGGATTGCGGAGCGTCAAGAGAAACGTCACAAAGCAACAAAAGCTCAACGTTCGCTCACCGGTCCCGGGACGGTGTCCACAGCGATGCCCGCTAGTAAATGGGACTTGGGGCCCGACGTCATTTGGTCCCCTCGGTGTTGCTCTTTTATCTGAATGAAAAGAAGGACGAGTGGTAACGCGATTCGGGGTTTATTGTGGTTGAAATCAATCTGAGCTCACCCGGTTCCTCTTGTGCAGCACTTCCGTGGGGTCCGTGTTGAGGGGGACAAACTGGTTGAGGTCTTCGATCTTAATCGGGGTTCCTATGCTTTTGCCCGGTTCTGATGATTTCATCCACTGAGAAATGAAGAAATCATGTTTATGCTCTTTGTAAAGTGCATCGTGTAAAATAAGTTCTGAGTTCGAATCCCAGCTCAGAGTTTGCATGTTGCCTCCCACATTTCAAAAACATGCATGTTAGGTTCATTGAAAACTCTTAAATTGTCCAAGGTGAGTTTGAAAGCTTGTCTAAAAGTAACCTGAGATATTTAACAATGAGAGCAAGATGAATTTCTCCAGTTATCCACAAGATGGCAGGCTAATCCCAAAAAAACAAAACAACAACCTCTCATCCGATCAGGCTCATCCTGTTGAGGGTTGCTGGGCGCTGGAATCTTTCCCAGCAGACTTTTTTGGGTGAGGGGCAGGGTACACAATAGACGGGTTGGCAGCCACCTACACAGCACATTCACACCTTTGTCTCGTTCACCTGCCTTTGTTTGCTGACGTCTTGACTATTGCAATTCACTTTCTCTTTCATACTTTGCAGATTTGATTTTATTGTCCTGTTCTGTCAATGCGGTCTGCTGACTTGCCTTTTACAGAATGTCCTTCACATGAGATTATAAAGGTTATGGTTGCAGTTTGTTGTCCTCAAATTGTGGACATTTTTTAAAAAAAGTATTTAAAAACGATTTGGTTATGCAGTTTTCATGGGGAATAAACGGAATGAAAGAACCAGGGATTTACTGTTTAAAAGTGAAGGCTCTTAATAGGGACTTTAAATCCAGTTGACAGAAATATACGTCATCTTAATCCTGACTAAAACAAGAAGATTTCTTACAAGGACAGTTGAATGTGAAGAACCACTTAACAAAAATGCAGTGTGGAGAAGCTGGAGGAAAGATGATTATTTTATTTGCTTTGTTGAATAGGCCTTTTTATTTAACATTTTGAATGAGAACTTGTTGATATTTTGGGGATTTTTTTTTAATGGTTTGGAACTGTGGAATGCATAAAAAAATGTGAAGCACTTTGTGATTGCTCTCTGCAAAAGTGCCATACAGTTACAAATTAAATGTTCTTACTTACCAATGAGTAATTTAGTCTTCATCATTCAATATCCACACAGGAAGGTCTGACCCGAGACTCGAACCCAGAACCTCTCGACTGTGAGGCAGACGTGCTACCCACTAGTGATAGACTGATGTTTTTTTCAAGGCCGATACAGATACCGATTATTAGTAGTCAAGGAGAGCGATAATCGATATTTCAAGCCGATATCCCTTTTCAGTAAAAGAGAAAATATCGTCAACATTTTTAAAATGTACTTTTTCTTTTCATCTTAAACATACAAAGAATTGACAGCTTTGTTTAAAAATTTTAACAAAAATGTAGTCATCAGCATGTGTTACGCTAGATTAAAAACTAAGCAAGTAAATTTATACTGGAGATAGTTTTTCAAAATTTCAATATAATTTTTTTATATTGTTATTATTTTTTATTTATTTTAAATATAAAAAGTGTGGGGGGAGTTCCCAGTGCCAGCATAGTTTTTTTTTATAAAGTTGAAATTAAAATATTTCCATAAATGAAAAGTTTCCTGTATGAGTGACAAATGCATGCGAATGCAGCTTATTTGAGGTTTTTGTCAGGGTTCATAAAAGGTTTCAAAATATCTTCACAGACAGTAAAAAATATGTTTGAAATAGTTTTGTGAAAAGTAAAAACTGTCTGTGAACATCTTACAAATCATGACGAAAACCCCTAAATTTCGCTACATTCGTAAGTATTCACCGCTCGGTGAGATACCAGCGTTATCGGCCTTCAGATTCGTAAAAAGGTCAAAATGGCAAATATCGGCACAGAAAATCGGCCCGGCCGATAATCGCTCTATCCTTGCTTACCCACTACCGCCACCGTGCTCCAACACCCTCATCAACTCTTATGTAGGCTCAACACACCATTGTTTTGGTTCTGGGGCTGACGTCTCCGCTGGGCGAGCGTTCGGGCACGTTCACCCTCAAGTAGCTGTTGGGCGAGGTGAGCCAGCGCGTCCGCTCCCGTTGCTGCTTCTGCGCCATAAACTTGAAGGGACTGCGTAGGCCCGCCGCCTCGCCGTCATCAACCGGCGGGATCGCGGATACCATTGCGGGGATTTCCACGTCGTTCTTGGATCGGGGCTTTTCGCGGACGATGGGGTTTCTGTACGAGTGGCCCGTTCTGTATCCCTGTGGGGGGGAAAAAAGGAAGTTTAACCCTCTCAAACGTCTTTCACAAATAAACTGAGTGGAAGTACAAGGATGCTCGGCCACCCAAGTCACAATGCTGCCATGTGTCTAAATATTGAAACACTGCATATACAGTCAAATATAAAAGCATTTTTGCTGTCATTTCTAGTTGTAACAGGAAACGTGTGGGATTGAAAGTATTTGAAAGTAGCTCCGACATTTTTGAGTGGGAAAATTATGATTGAAATAATCTGAATTTAATGAGGACATAGAATACAATGTATAATAAATTACATGCATTTTTTAAAGTAAAGTAAAAATAAAATAAAATAATATATATATAATGAATAAATAATATACAGTATAATAACTTTTATCTTGTAATATTGCTACATTATTCTCACACTCCTTTCGTTATGTCCCTTCATACACTGTGTGGGATATTTGGCCATTATATAACTCCAGCTGAAAAATTTAAAATATGGAGTTGGCGTCCGAATTGGAGCTTTAACAGTTAAGATTTTGGGGATGGTATATGATCTTAAATGCTCCAGTGCTAAATCATCTTCATGCTACAGGACGTAATAGTATCCTCAAGCCACCTAAGCTGTTGCCGTGCTGACAGCATTGACAAGTCTTTTTAGCAGTTACTAAATCCCATGTTGAGACGGGGCACGCTAAATCCAGTCCGCTAAGTGACTGTGAGGTCACTTAGCGCGGCTGCTTGCACCCGCTGTTAGATTTGTCATCTGGAGCCTACGCCTGCGAGGGTGGGCGGACGGCTCGCGCAGCTGCAGCCCACTCAACTGCCTCGGCTGTCCATCAGCAACGCGCTGGTGCGGATGCAACCTAACATTAGATGGTATTCAATATACACGGTCATAGCGTCACTCACCAGGTTGTCCAGCATCCTCATCAGGGACTCAAACTCGGCCTCTCCCACTTTCCACTTGAAGTCGTTGCTGACGGGCACCCCGGCAGCGGCCACTCCCTGTGTAAGGGGTTTGAACTTCGCCCTGTCCAGGAGCACCAGGTTTTCCACGCCGCCCGAGCACGCCAACGCCTGCACCTAAAACATGAGCCAGACCACGATGAGATGTAACAAAAAATACATTTACTTTATTAGCGTGGAGGCCACGATTTGGCAAAATACAGGTCGGTCCCGTCCAAATACTAATACATACGTCTCAAACTGTACCGTACTAATGATGTCATTCAATGTACCTGGATTTCGCACGCTTGCTGCGAGTGGTACATGTAGTGGAAGGCTTCCTCGAAGGTTTCTCCCAAAGCAAGGAGCCCGTGGTTCCTTAGGATCATCACCTGGAAAATACAATAGAAATTCTTTAAATACAATTGCACCAATTCAAAATAGAGACTGGGGCATGTTTTGATCATTAACTCATTCACTCCCAGCCATTTTCACTGAAGCAACCCCATTCGCTCCCGGCTAGATTTTGACTGGTTTTACAAAGCCTCACAGAATATTGTGTTCTATTGCTATAAAAGCATGGAACGAACCAAAAGAAACATTAGAGACTCTTCTTTCATCGGGAAATAGAAGTATATTTCTATCCGTTTCCATTTTGTAGCAATTAGCATTAGGATATAGCTAAGTTTCATCATTATTCTCAAATCTGTTTAAAACAATAGGGAAAAATAGCTTCTTTTTTTTTTGCAACATGGCCCTGGTTGATCTCTTATACTCTTCTGCCTCCTGCTGGCCTTTTTTTGTAATAATTACCATTGCTTTAAGCGACTTCTTCATGTCACGGTCTGCATCAAAGCCTTCTGCATGCTATAGCATAAAAAGCGTATAAATAAGTTTTAAATACGACCATAGCAATATTTAAAATAAAATATGTATATGTTTTTGGGAGCAAATGAGTTAAAGAAGCGACACACTCTCTGGACATTTCATTAGGTACACTTATAAGGTCCAGTGACATCCAATACAAGTGCTGAATCACAAAGAGTTGTTCCGTTTGTAATATTATAATTTTTTATTTTTAAATCCACAAGAGAATATATAATATTTCCAAATTTTAGTATTTTTAGGAGAAAAAACAGTTATGAGATTGTATTTTATTTTATTTTTTATCAATGAGTGAAGTTGAGGTTTTGATGACAAAAAAAATATTGCTTCACATTTTGACAATTATGCTTGTGATTTTCTAACATTAGAATTAGATATGGTTAGATGATAAGTAGTTAGATTGCGAAATAGCTGTACTGCAAAGCTAAAGATGCTTACTTCCCATGACGTGTTTACTCTTGCACTTTGCAGTAGTTGCGCATTGAACTTAGTGAACGAAAAAGAAGGTAGCCACAAAAGGCAGAATTCTCGATAGAGTTCTTTGTAATGGATCTGATTAGATGGTGCACCTGGTGTGACTGGAGAGGTAAAGCAGCTGTTGAAAGCCGTGAAACAGCCCCTTTCACTAATGGAGTCTCTCAACTTGACAGTACCTTGGCAGTCGGGCCCAGAGCTTTCTGAAACTCCACCTTCTCCTCTTTATTATCCAGGCTGCCATGGTAACCGAAGCAGCTCACGTCTCCAAGGAGCAAGGCCTCCTGGGAAATGGGCAGTATTCCACACTTCATGGAAGACACCTGTTAACATAAACAGTGTCACCGCCACGGCGTCTAAACAGAGACACGTTTGTGCTGTCACATAAAAAGCCTTTCCAGTCTCAGGTTCGTCGCACGCTGTGAATTTTACGGCCTGGCTTTAAAGTTTATGGCAAAACCGCACTAAAGAGCATCGCGCTGAAGCCTTTGAACGGCAGCTTTGCTCGCGGCGACTCACGGCAGCTGTAGCCGGCGTGTGGACGTGGACGATGCATTTCAGATCGGGCCGCATGGCGAAGATGGCGGCGTGAGGAGAGAATCCGAAGTGGTCGATGCCCAAGTCGGTTGAGCCCTGGTCCACGATGTCACCGATCATGTTCACTTTCACCTGAAATGAAACCTCAGTGTCAAACAAAACAGTGCAAAAAAGGACGTGTTTTGGGAAATTGACAGCAGCTTCTGTATGACCTTAATCTCCCATTTCTAAAAATACGTGTGTGAGCGAACCGCTCTGCACATTCTTGTATACGGTTACACTACTGTAACTTTTTGCAAGCATCATTCATACATATTTATATAAAAAGTTGCTAGTTTATATTTTTGAAAAAATATTATAGTTCTAGAGGGGTCAGATAAGTCACTAAATGTAGCAACAAAGTCACTCACGTCAATAAATGTCTGGTCGCCACGGTAACAAAAGCTACTCTGCATTTGCCTGATGTTATAAGAATCAAAGTGAGACATGAGGATATTAAGTGTGCTGTAATTCTTTATACTTTATGTGCGTGGACCAAAAATGATAGACACCTTTTATGAAGACACCTGCGAACTCTTTTAAATTGGAAAATAGGCAAATAAATAAATACAGCTCTTATCTCATTAAATTGCACATATGTACCAAATGTCTGAGGAAGGCTCACAAATATCTAAAACCTCTCACTATGTATAAAATATTCAATTAATGAGTCCATACATAAACACAAAAGTACATTCACTTACCAAGGTTGCTGCAGTGACCTCAGCAAAAGACAGGCCTCTCGGACTGATCAGAACATGGTCCTGTTCTTTGTTTACACGCACCTGAGATGAAAAGAAACACGGCTTAAATAATTTTAAAATGCTAACCTCATTCTGGTTAAAATCATGCGGCAAAGCCTTCGAAATTCAGAAAGCATTAATTATTTTGCAGGGGGAGTTGGGGTTAGCAGTCTTTTATGTGCTCAGAAATGTTGGCTGTCTGAAGGTCAAGTAATGAACGTTTGAAGACGAGGAAATGTGCAAAATACATTAAAGCCTTTGAAAAGAGAGATGCACATTTCCGATGCTAAATCGTGTGTTCATGAAAGACTTAGTGATTCGGTTACACAGATATTCCATAAGTTCTGAGGGATAAGTTAAACATTTTAAAACATTAATGGCAAACGGTCTGTGGTGCCAAATCCATCTTTTGATAATGTTGTTCTATCCCCCTGAAAAATTCATTGCAATGGGATTTGTTATTGTTCTCTGACATGATATGTTATTTCTATGAGAGAAAGTGCATTTTTTTAAATTCACTTAAGTTCTTTAAAGAAGACATTATTGGATTGGTTGACGTTTTAATTACTAGTATACAAACAGCTGCATCTCTGGAGGGCCCGCCTGCTCCCAGCAAGTGTGAAATTTAACAACTAAGTTATCTTTTGCTATGTTCCTCTTTCCAAAAATGCGCCTGGTTAGCCAGCCGGTCTATATTTTGCCAAATTACGACGCTACAGATTTTATTTTCCAAGTAAAGTGACAGCCAGACTCTATAGATTGGCAGTGCCAGACTAATATTAGCTAACAGCATTTGGCAAAATTGTCCACATGGGGTTAGGGTAGGGGACATTTGTGTCCACTGCATGAGCAATATACTTGAATTGCCTCTGGAGTGCTGCCTCCACAACACAAGTGAAGTTGTCTATCATTCGCTGCATTTTTGGTCTCTTTCTGCAAGACCTTTCTCTTCAAGCTAGCTGCAACATTCTAGCGCCGCCGCTGGTTGCCATGGTAACGAAAGCTCAGCACTGCCCCCGCAACAACAGTAACTTCAGGTGGAGCATCAGAAGTGGAGCTAAGTGTGCAGATTTTTGTTGGTTTGTCCATTTTGACTGAAGAATGTTACCTTTATTCCTTTTACCTTTTATAAAGACACATGAGAATTGTTTGAAATTGTGGGGATACAAACCCTAAAATGTTTCAAATGCATATTATGCAGGATAACTGTTTCTGTTTGTGCCTTCCTCATTTATATAGATAATGTGACACAATACTCATTATGGCATGTGATACTATTGCTATTTAGTGGAGCTAAAAGTGGAAGTCAACCTTAAACATTTTTGACAATGTTATATGTGACCTTACTAATCTAAACATGACATTCTGATTAATATTACATTTGTGGAATATGAGTTATGAAACAAAATCCAGACGTTTTTGTCTATCGCAGGTGGCGGCCATTTTGTCACTTGCTGTCGACTGAAGATGACACAGTTGCTCAGGTCTCAGGTAACAACCAATCACAGCCCGGCTTCAGAAAACAGGTGAGCTGTAATTGGTCGTTGCCTGAGCCCTGAGCAACAATGATGTCCTCTTCATTCGACAGCAAGTGGCAAAATGGCTGCCCCCTGAGATGGATAAAAACGGCTGGATTTTGCTGCTTAACTCACATTCCAATTTTTAGACGAGTGAGGTCACATACAACATATTATTGCTAAGATTTGGGGGGGGGGGGGGGGTTGACTTCCCCTTTAAATGATGTTCTGTTTTTGTCGAGAATGAATTTAATAACTTCCTTATTTTTCATGTATAATGAATACCTTTAAAAACAAAATTTTCCACTTGCTGTCGACTGAAGATAACATCACCTGTGCTGAGGAAGTAGGTAACGACCAATCATGGCTCAGTTTGCTGGCCAAACCCAGAAAACAGATGAGCCATGATTGGTCGTTACTTAGTTCCTCAGCACAGGTGATGTCATCTTCAGTCGACAACAAGTGGAAAATTTCGTTTTTAAAGGTATTAATTCTACATGAAAAATAATGAAGTTATCAAATTAATTCTGGATGAAATATTAACTTTTTACAGCGGAAAATGGCTCAATGAGTTTGGTATCCCTTTAATGTTTTGTATGCAGGAAGACCTGCGCATTAGGCATATACATTTCTGTATCTACAAAGATAATGTGACAGAAAATCAATTATGTCACATGTAACAATTGTCATCAATGGCAAAACATGGTATTGTGTGAGTTCCTCTGTGTCCCCAGGTTTTTTTCTTCTGACAAACTGACACACAAAAGAAAGCCACATTTCTCTTTAAGCCTTCAGGGTGGAGCTGGAGAACGTCTCAAGAAGACGGAGAGACGTGCACGGGATGTCAACACTCACGGTGATGTAGGAACTGGTGAAACGAGACCAGCTAAAAAGGTCAACGAGCCTGTAGAGGCTGGCCAGCTTGCAGCGGCTCGACTTCTCGCCTTTGGCAAAGGACGGGGACTCCACGGCGTACAAGTCATTGATCGGAGACACCATTCCCAAGCCTGCAACGGGACAACACATCATCTTGTAAGGAGTTTGCATTTAACTACACTTACAGACATAACAAGGATGTTTACAGGCTTTGCCTTCACCGCTGATAAAGTCAAAGTCTCCCTCGGGGAGCATGTGAACCTTAAAAAAGGCTTTCTGAAAATTCCCAGTGAGGATATTTTGGACTGCGCGGCCATATAAGGACATTTAACGACGCCATCTCTTACAGGCACTTAAGCTTTTTAAAAGGGCAAAGCTCGGTTTGACTTCACAGCCATTTTCCTAACATGAACGCGTTTAACTTAAAGACAAACAAGGTGATATGAGCTGGAAGAAGCCTACAGTAAAACATGAGGCCCGCAGGCAAAAAAGGGGACGTTTAGGGAGCGTGACTGGGAAAACAAAGATATCCCCGTTCCAAAAAAAAGCAAAGTTTCCGGAAAACTATTTGGATTGCAGACTTCTCAGCATCGCTGAAGTGCATTTATTTTGAACTTCACAATGTTACTTCAAGCCCATCTCTTCGTGCATGCTTTTGAGTTTTAACTGTGCATGTGTGTCTTTTGGATGGCTGGCTATGCGTGTGTATTGAAAACAGTGTCAAATAGAGTTGATCTCTTGAGGAACATTAAAAGGACTAATCTTCTTTTGGGCCTTTGAGTGCAAATCAAGTAAAACACATCTGAACTGCTTGTGCTGTAGGAGGAGCATCAGATGAATATTATTTGCTCTTGGGATCATGGTAATAAATTTTAAAATAAAATAAACTTTGAATATTCTTGCAAATTCAATCATGATAACTGTCTGCAGTTATGAATATTATTGAGGGCTAGGCTAATGAATTGAGCAGAAAATGAAATGCCATACCCTTGGTCATAATAGATGTAGCCTAAAGGTTATTTCACTGTCAGATGCTTTTTGTCTTGCAATCTGTTGGACAGTAGACAATTAAAAAATGTAAGCTTGCTGGAGCTTGCGTTTTCTGTTGCTTGCATTAATGGCACAGACGTAGTACACATACTCTGCTTGACATTAACTCAAATTGAACTTGCCATGATGATGGCATTTGGTCATCAGGCTGTTCCTGTATTATTCCACCCACAGGCAGTCTTTCTATCTTCTACTAGGGCTACTAAGCGACAATGGGAAAAATAATAAGCACGTTTATTTTTGATTGATATTGAAATCAAGATTAGGAAACAGGATTATTAGTGTCTCAGCGTCTCCATGCCTTTTGATCAACAATTTTTGCCCACCAGGCTTAAAGAGCACCTGTTATGTGTAAGTTTTTCTACATTTAATATAACGAGTAGGCCTGCAACCTTTTTGATCCACGACAGCATTCTCATCCTCCTTTTTTCCCTAGTACAATTAATTATTCATTGATTTCAACATTTTGCATTTATTCAACTACCGAAAAATGTAATTGAAAAACAAAAAACAGAAAATAAATCAGTAACAAGTAAAATATACTAAAATAATAGCAATAAAAAAACAATAGATAAAAATAAATACCTGCTGTGTGAGCTTTGGCCTCTAGGGGCAGTGTGGTGCAAGCATGTAGATATACTTACCGGGTACAATTAAGATCTGTGAGTACTGTGATGATTAACTGTCTGTATGTCATACAGCATTTGTGTGTGAATTTCCTTCAGTTGAAGGTAAACTCCTAATCGTAATTTTTGCTAGCCTGGCAATATAATTTTCCAGTGATTACTAGCATTAAGATAGCTATTTCTTGTATTTGAATATGCAATGTAATTTTTTTCTGTTATGTGTTTAGTTTTACAGTAAACATTTTTTTTATTATATATATATATATCTGTGCGGCACATTACCAATGTACCAGTTCACGGACCGGTTGTTGGGGACCACTGCTTTAAGACACGTTTAATCAACTCCACAAAATGGATGATTATGTCTATTGCTAGTTTGTATAGATGCTGACGTTTGGACTTCTTCCACAATAAAAGTCAATAAAAACGATGGCCAGCAATTGCTGCGTCCAGAAGTGAGGCTAATATAATTAGCATTCCAAACTGCTGCGATTCACCCGCTCGAGCGATCATGCGGGTTCTTAATGGACACATTGACAATGCCCTCCACAACTTTTCTGCTGCTTCAGGCTGACAAGAACGAGTGGATTCATCCTGCGCGCACAAACACTCACTGATGGGTGACGTCAAAGGCCCGGCCCCTCCCACCGTGCTGGCCATGACCAGGTCAGCGATCTGCCTCAGGGCCAGGAGACCTGTGGGGTTGTTGCCCTTGGTCATCTGGTCCTGGATCAGGCCTTCCAGTTCGTCTTTGAACACCTGCAAACCAAATAAGAGTTATTACACTGTGCTGAAGCTTGTAAATCCTGCAGCTCATTTATACGCGCTTCTTATTACGAGTCACAAATCTAGAAAAAGCTCCTTGTGTGAGCGCCGCAGGGGTCGGTGGTGCTGTTATTTAAGCCCAACTTTTACTTTCTCGCCTTCGAGGGGAGCCTGTGAATCTCCGAGCCGCACTGTGTTTGTCATCCCAGCGCCAGCATTCTGCTTCATCTCAGCGCCGTAACCATGGCGATGAGATAAGTTCCACTTGTTAGGGGCCGTTACGCAATCGCGCAGGAGTGTGGGCTTGACTTATTTCTGTGCACTCCGCTGGCATGTATTCACTGTGCCTCCTTGAACTGAGCTGCTGAAATTCTATTCCACTTCCTTTTCCATCTTATATCCCAAGGCCACATTTAACAGAGTTGAATTGATTCTTATAATGCACCTGAACTTTTTTATTATGCATTGACTGACCACTTGGGTAATCTAATGTCCAATACACAGATACTGTTTATGAAAAAATGGTACTCAATTTTTTATTATTGCACAGCTCAAATTTCACTCATATTTTTTAAATATAACTTTCAATGTGCAATATCACGCATATAAACTGTTTCATACACTGTACATATTTTGTGTAATATACTGTAATGTATCATATCACTGCCAATGTTTTACTTTACACTTTGCACTAATTGTACAAATATTACTGTTGTAGTAGACCAGTGGTTCTCAACCGCAGTCCTCGAGTACCCCTATGCAGCCTGTTTTCCATGTCTCCTACAGCCAACACACTTGTTTCCAACGATCAGCTCCTCAGCAAGCTCTGCATGAAGCCTAAAAATTATCCTCAGCTGTGTTGGCTATGGGAGACATGGAAAACAGGCTAGATAGGGGTACTTGAGGACCACGATAGAGAACTAGTGTATTAGACTACCATAGGTCTCAAACTCCGGTACTCGAGGGCTGCAGTCCTGCATGTTTTAAAGGTTTCCCTCCTCCAACACTGCTGAATCAAATAATCAGGATCGCTATCATCAAGTTTCTACAGAGATTGCAGATGAGCTGATCTTCTGAATCAGACCTATGGATTATATTAGAATTTATATATTATAGCTATGTTATATAATTTACCACATACCCACATGCATCTTTTTTTCTTCTCGATTAGGTGAGATTTCTTTTAATTCTTCCTAAATTCTGCTCTTTGTGCTTTGTTAGTTTGCCTCTATATTATCAATACACACACAGTGTATATAAAGTGGGATCAGGAAAGTATCTTTCTCAGGTGGCTATAAGAAGTCTACACACCCCTCTCCAAATGCCAAGTTTTTGTGTTGAAAAAAACAACAACCTGAGACTAAGAAAGACCAATTCAAAGCCTTTTCCATCATTAATGTGATAAACTGCACAATCAAATTGATTAAAATTTTTTTTTTAAATGGGATGTAAAAACAAAACAACTGAGATAATGTGGTTTATAGCTGGGGAAGTAGCTGTTTTCAGAATTATCCATCCAGATTCAAACAAATTGGAGTCAAATGGGAGTCAGCACACATCTGCCACCACTTTAAGTTCTTCTGATTTACTTCAAAGAAAGTTTTTTCTTCTTCTTTAGAGCAGAGGTCTGAAGTTTATCTATCTATACTCTGTGATTGACTGGCGGCTAGTCCCTCGTGTCATCTGATTTTCACTCAGTCAGCTGGGATAAGCTCTCGCACCCTTGAACAGGATATTCCTTATAGAAAATGGATTCAAGTATTGGATTAAATGCATGTGTACCTAACTTGCAACCAGTAGGTGAAATCGTTTTTTTTTATATTCTCTTTACTGGCTACATACTGGACTCTGCAGGATGTGGGTGACCCTCTTCTTCTGCTCCATCATGTTGAAGTCCTGCCTCAGGTCCGGAGACAGAGCCCGGCCGCGGAGGCTGTCCGGGTCGCTCTCGCAGAAGCGTTCCTTGGAGTCATTGCTGGACAGGGACAGGGTCAGCGAGCCCGCCAACTGCCTCACCTCCACCAGACTCATCCTCCAGCAGAGCCTCTTCTACCACCGACGGCCTCCTACGCTTCCTCTTGAATCTGACAATGGTACCAAAAAAAATAATAAATAGATACGGCGGCTTTTTCCACAGTCAGGCTGTCAAGGCAACAGGCGCATTGGTGACTCATGTAATAACTGAGATTTACACTAGTAATCCCCAACCACATTAGTGTGCAGTGAGAGCTCATCAAGTGTGCAGCAGGAAATGATCCACTTTCTTGTAATTTAACGTTAAATGTGCTTGACCCTAACTCAGCTGATTTAGGGTGAAAAATTCACACTCACGTTCACATCTATGGAGAAATTTGAGGCTCTAATCAAACACGTTTTGGGAATGTGGGAGGAAATTGGGGTGGACATTAAGACTTCACACAGGAAGCCCAGATTCAAACCCCCAACCTGGGAACTGTGAGGCAGATGTGCTAACCACTCCCTCACCATAATATTTATTGACTACAAATAATGTATTGTTGTTCAGCTATCTATGTTAGCAACGTATAGTTGCTGTTCCCCTAAAACTTCTGTATCAATATTTTTGTTTGGTAGTGTGCCCTGTTTTTTTTTTTTTATGTCTTATATCAAATATGTGGCTTGCTTGAAAGTTGTGAAATATCAGCACCACAAAATGGAAGTTCCCTTGGATTTCTCAACACTCTCCATCACTTTTCCCCCCTTTGAACAAATAAAGAGTGGGAGGAAAAGCTCTTTTAAGCCAAAAGTCGTTAACAGTAAACAAAAGGCGGTCTCCTTTTTTGTGTGTTAAGGAGCTACTTTTGAATAGCAGTTAGCACCTTTGGGGCTACCTGGATGTGGGGGTGGAGGTCTACACACAAATACACACATCACAACCGCGACTATTTTACACATTAAGTAGTTCCCCAAGCCAAATAAAACTTTGTTGCGTAGCTTTAGCGACGTTTTGTGTCCGAATAAAATTCAACTCGTTAATGTTTATGAGTAGAATCGCAATGAAGTCATCGTAAAAGAAAGACAAAAACGAGAAGCTAACCCACCGTGAGAACACTTCCCAAAAGTTACCTCAAGAGTTCTCCGGACGGCGTGGAGTCCCAATGCTTTCCCGCCCACAGAATAAGCTCCAAAAAAGGTGGCTAAAAGTAAGCCTTGGTGGATTTTTAGTCCTGTTGTGGATACATTGCGCACACTTCGTTATCCAGAAGGAGGCGAGTGGCGGCCGCGCGTCGCGGAGAGAAGCAGGGAGGTCGGCGGGGAGGGGAGGGGAGAGAGGAGGGGAGAGTGGGTGAGGATGTGGGTGGGTGTGTGAATGGGAAAAAAGGAAAAGTGACCACGTGACCTGACTTCATCCACCCACGAGGCCTCTTCGGAAATCACGAAAAAATGGCGGCCACGCCAGGACCATACAGCGGTCCTACTCCAGAAGCGAGGTACTACTAACTAGTCCCATCTCCGAGTTCTTGTTGTTTTAAGCCTTTTTCAGGAAGGCTTCTTCCCTCCAACTGCTCGTGTGATTCATTTACGTCCGCCTCTTCATCACACAAATAAGCAGAGCTCATGGTATCGCTGAATCACAAGCAGAAAAAGTACTCACACTCTTTACTAAAGCTATCTATCTATCTGTCTATCTATCTGTCTGTCTATTATATGTTTGAAAATAATTACTGAATAATTGATGAAAACATACAAAGTCTCAGAACACTTTTCAGCTTTACTTATTTATTTTGCGCTGCGTGGACCACTTTGGAGTCAGTTTTTTTTGTTTATAGTAAAATGATCACATTCATTCTTAACTAGCAGATTTTTTCATTAATGTTTATTGGAATACATTCATGTAAGTTGCTGCAGTGTACTACTTTAGTGATACAAATGTAGTCACTAATCATGTTCACAATGCTGTTACCATGGCAACTTGCCCCCAAACAGCAGAGAAAGGATAGGAAGATCTGGTAGATACGTTGTGTGAGTTTATACATACTAATATTTCAACTGATGCTAATTTATTTTGAAATAAATGCATTTTTTTTCACCACAGTACTGTAGCCATTGTTGCCAGTATGAGGAGCACGTCTATGCATCTACTGTGGAGAGCAAAGCAGTGGCCTGGTATGTTACGTTCATCTTTGTCTTCATTTTATGCAACAGGTTAGAATAATGGCAATGCAATCAATGGTTGGATGTCTCTTATTTTCATGACTGACTACTGGGAAAAATGAGGAAGAAAAGTGAGGAGGAAAGAAAAGTGTAATTATTGACTTCTATCTCTACCCTATTTGTTTACCAGAGGACATCCTGCTGGGATCACCTGACACCTTGCTCACACTGTTTGTCTGACTAACAAAAACAAGTCACTAGAGGAAATAATCATTCATCTACAATGAAAGTCATCGTTAATTACATTCCTTCCTTGGTACGAACCACGGTGTGCACTCACTTGACTGTTATGATGTTTAAAGCAGCCTTCAATATGACATGATTGAAACAAATCATCACGTCTCTCTATGAGGATAACTGGGCATGAATAATTCATATTGTTGGAGTGTAATCAGCGAACGTAACGAGCAAACATCATTCACTACTCGTGTGGTATTTAATCAAATGTTGTGCTTTCTTGGAAGTTTTTAAGTTCAGTTGAAGATCATGCAGCGATGACAGCAAAATAAAAAACACACATACTTGAATGAAGCGTGTAAATGGGGGGGGGGTAGACAAAGATCTGGTCTCGCTCACCTCCTTGCGGACACTTTTCCGCTTTTCTGGACAACCTCTGTGGAGAGTTTTTTTTTTAAATTATTCAAAAGTGACGTAAATGAATGCAACTCTAAGAAGTTTCTCAGCACCATTATCCCTGCCAACCCGCACAGAATTAATCACACACACATACACAATCACACTTAGGGGGAGATTTGGGGGAGTGACAGATCGAAGGATTGTGTCACTGGCTGACCATTCCAGGAAACAGAGTGTAGTCTGGTGGGTGGGTGGAGCAGATACAATGACATATGACTTGATGTAATGAAAAGCAGAGCTCGCACCCCTCCAGAGCGACGTGACCACTCAAACCTGAGATACCTTGGCTCCCTCCCATCAAAATCGCATACGAGCTTGTCAGTCAACCGACACACGCAGATGTAGAACATCCTCCCTCCCAGCCGTCTGCGCATTCTTGCTGACCATTTGACGTTTTCAGCGAGGTCGTTCTGTCTCGGAGCCATCGACCAGATGTCAAGCGTTCTTCGTAGACGTCTCTTTCTTACAGATTAGCACAGAAATCAGATATCGACGTCTTGAGTCCGCCCTTTGCCTTGTCGCAAAACTAGCGCTTGAAATAACCTCCAAATAAAGTCAAGCAAACGCTAAAGGCCTGTTCAATCATGCTATGCTGTTGATCTAGGGCAGGGTCAGTCCACCCAGGTTACTCCCTGGACAGATAACATCTATTTGTGCAATAAATGAGATTTTGCACTTACGGCTGATGAAAATCCATGTTTGCAGGCATGAAAAGGATTTCCGTATTGTTATTAGACTAGTTTAGATTCAACCCCCCCCCCCAACAACCCCCCCCCCCCCCCCCCCGCTTAGATTACTCTACTATGGAGCCTTTTGAATAGTGGCTGGTTAGTCGTCACTAACTCCCGTGATTCTGGCCCGTCGCTTGTGACTTTCTGCTTTGCTTTTACTAGCTTGTTTTAATTTTTAAAAAATTTTTTTACTAGCTCCTTATGCTAGCCGCTCGTTAGCCACTCCAGCCTATGGCTCCAACTATCTCCCGCGAACCACTCTTGTTTGCTGCTCTGGCTAATTCCGGCTTACTCGGCCTTTCACTGCCGTCGTTCGCCGAAATGTTCGTTTGCTCTTGCAAAATAATAATTGGTGGTAGGCTTGCAAAATGTGGTCTCTCTGAGCCACCGTATTGTGCGTGCTTCTTCGTGCTTCGAATGCTATTCCTTGACCACTAGATGGCGCTAGGGATTGCACACTGGGTCTTTAATCATGTTTTCATGCATTTTTCATGGATCGTACCTTTTGGAAGCCCACTACTATTAGCCTCTGGCTAGCGGAAATCATGGGAAGTGATGACTATGTTAAACTTGTGAAGTCATTTGTTGTTCATTCATGTTTTGTGTTTTCTTCCCTTTCCATTCCAAATCTAAATCAAACAATGACCTTATGCTGCATTCGAGGACGGTCGGAAGTCTGATATATCAGAGTTGTTTTTTTCCCAGTTCCGACCTGAAAGCATTCAAGGCGAAAGTAAACAACAAAAATGGCGGGTAGTGATAAATTGTTTTTTATTTTGGCCCTCAAAACTCATTTTGACCGCCAGCAAACTTACCTTCTCGCAATTTTGTTTAATTTTTTGTTTGTATCTTATTTCATAAGCATTCCATAGAGTTCAGTAGTTCACCATATAATTTCATGCAGGGAGATATAGCGGCATACTGTCACGTACGTTGTGTTACGTGAAGTTATGGCGAATATTTATGAATGAAGAAAGCTATCTAGTTTTCTACTCAAGTAAATTGTGTTTTACCATTTACGGTCTGTGTTGACGTCACTTATAGTCTGTCAGTGAAGTTGGGGTCCTTTATTTTTCCGACTTCGCAAGTGGGATTTCCGAATTCAAGGGGGCGTTCCCGTACACACTTCCTGTTTTGAACTTGGAAAAGTCTGACTTCCGACCATCCTCGAATTCAGCATTAGAACTAATCTACCGTACATACCGAACTGTGAACTTTGGCATGCTGGTTTATTGGTGAATGCCAGCTCAATCTTGTCTGGTTGGAAAAAAAAGTCCACAAACAACCAAGTGGAGAGGGTTATAAATGTTTTCAGAGTATTCAATGATGTCATCTTGTTAGAAATCCCATAAGATGCTGCCATTTAAAACATCATAGCAAACAATCAGAGAAGGACTTCGAAGCAATTTTCTTTAAGCCGACCTGTTTGGATCTGATTTAAACAATCCAAACTAGATGTTAAGATGTGTCAGTGTGTGGGATAAAGTAGAAATAACAAAACTGGCCCGAGTTGGCAGGCCCTCAACATTAAATTTCATATCTAATAGTGTGTCAAGGTAAGGGGCCCAAGGGGTTTGCACAGCCCCTGAGCCTACACACAGAGGGGCCTTTCATGAATCCAGCCGCGAGTCAAAGAGATGAGCGCAGAGGGGTATCACAACGAGGTTGCACTCCGCGCTTAAGGAAGACGTCAAATGTCAACTAACATTCCAGTTAATGCTGTGTAATAGCCACAAGATAACCATTGTATGTCTTGAGAGCAAGTCGTAAACACAGCCAAAAAGACTTTATCTTGTGATGATTCATTTGCCGCGAAACAGAGAAGCTTTGTCCAACATCTCCATCAGCAGTGTTGTCATGGCAACGGGGCTCTCATTTGAAGCCAAGTGGGTTGCTTATTAGTGCATAAGTGAAAAAAGACAAGATCGCATCTTATGTTCTCAGGGGTGAAAAATAATAACATGAGGGTACCTTGGATGACTTTGCTGGCAACATTTGGTCTCACTGCCCCCTTGGAACTAGAGGCCTAAAGGTATGCCAGAAATCACGATTCGGTATGTTCTAAGTGTCATGATGGAATGTAAGTGGAGGAGGGATGGTGGACCCAAATGCAGGGAAACAGGAATCAAGTGCAATGCGCGGTACTTTTATTAACCATAGGGAGAAAGGTGAGCAGACAACCATGACTGGACGGGACGTGAGTAGACTGGTCGCCATGGCTGGAACGAATGTGACATGACAGGATCTGATTTGCCTTGCCTTGCCTTGACTTGACTTGACTTGACGTGGAGTGGCTCTGACTTGGCTGGGGCTATTATGGCTTCTTGGCTGTGACGAGGACGACTTAGAATAATAAGGAATAATAAGATAGTTGTTTATCAAGTAGTGTGTGGCTAGAACGCGAAGCAGTTAAACGTCAATCCCTCACCTAATACGTGTGGGAAATCAATACGCCGACACTAAGTGAGCCTTTCAACTAAAGCATGATAAACGTCAAACTTGTTCGGGATTTTGAGCAATTTTCTGCAGTTATCGTTCCCCATACCAGCTGCCTCGTACATCTGGACAAGATCACGCAGAGCTTATTTTACCTTTGAGTATGACTCGCCGGGCGTTTTGCTATTCAGAGGATGAAAGTGATGTAAACACACACAGCTGGGCGCAGACGTCTTAAAAAACACAAGTAAAAGCCACAGCGTGCGGGCGGGATGTCGCTGCTGCATCGCCTTCCCCACGTTGCTTTCTAGGAGTATTGTAATTGTAAGTGGCACATCAGCATGAAGCCAAACTCAAAAGCCTTATGCAGCGACCTTGCCGGAAAAGTTGGATGACGCTGGAAAAGTTTTACCTTTTTGTTGTCGTTTTATTTCATACAAAACAATGCTACTGTTTTGACAAGTTCCCACTCAAGATATCTGACGCGACGTTCTATAAATGTGCACTGGCACAGCGGGGGCGTGCGGCAGCTACAGAGGCCACTTTGAACCTGAAACAATTTACATTGTTACAGTTGGATCTGTGCCTTTCGGGCGTGCAACGACACATGCACCTAATCAGACACACGCACACACACTTTGCAGTGGTGTGGAAAGAGACAGGCTTTGTTTATTTAAGAAAGGGAGTTGGCTGCAGTCTCAGCTGCGGTTGTGTTTGGATGGCCTCCATGCTGTGGAGATCCAGCTGTGAATGTGTGTGTGGTTCACTATAATTATGCTGTACTGTACAAGTCTGGTTAACCAAAAACTGCCTCGGTATGTATGTTCACACTTCTACGTCTGGCTCATTTTTGCAACGGAGTAAGCACTGGAGGTTTAATTTGCTTGCGATAAAAAAAGCCATTCATCATAAAATTCATTAAGCGGGGGAGGTGATGATTGGCTAGTGATAAAATTTCATCGAACATAAAATGAGTAATTTAAAAATGAAGCGTTCAGAGTACAAACTTGCCAGGAAGAGTCTTTCGCAATGTTCAGGTCGTGGCCCGTGATTTTTTTTTTTCTTTCTTTCACTGTAATAGCTCATGCAGCTCACATCGCCAGGCACGCATATGATGAAATCCCGCTCTCGGCCCCCGGTCCCACATCTAAAGTCAACAAATGCGTTTTTGAGGTAATGTTTCTGCAGGATGACATTAATAGAAAGCAGCTGTTGGAGACCTCAGCAGCTGGAATCGCATGGCAGCTAAGCAATGGAGACGTGCGATAATGACGTTCGCCATTAAGTCATACTGCAAACATATATGCTTTGAAACAAAAACATGCTGCGAGATATATAATCAATAGTCAAGATAACAAAAAAAAGCAACGAGCTTTGAAAGTTACAAAACATGATCGTAGACTTCCATAATGCGTCCTACTGGACATTGCCAGAGCATTTATTGTATTGGTAGATTACCATAAAAAATAAGTTGTTGAACAGAGCAACTAAGTCCTAATAATAAAGTTAACAAGAGTTTCCTTCCTGTTGTGCTTCCATTGCATAAATATCAACTTTATTATTATTATTATTACTTCGCTTGAGCCCAGGAAGAAAGCATAAAATTTTAATGCGGATCTAATCTACAAACCACATTACTTTTTATCATTTCAATATCATATTACGAGGCAGAATTTGAAGGCAGATAATGTTAGAGCGCAATTCGAAAGCTGTCTTATGCTACCTAAAATTTTATATTTTTTGCCAGTTTTTTTTCTCTTTTCGCAGCATGCTACATATAGCACTGCTTTGATCCAATTACAGAAACCGCATTACTTTTTATCGTTAGCTACGTCCCAAGTCAGGGGCTGCATCCTCAGGAGACTACATATGAAGGCCAATAATACAATAGCGGTGCATAAATTCTATCACAATTTGAAAGCTCCTTCATAATTATGCATCTCTACTGTCCTTCATAGCCACTATCCTAAATGTAATTATTGTGTTTTTGCTGTAGCAGTGTACACATATACAGATTTTTGTACTACGGAGCCCCATAAATGACTTGGGGGGAAAAAATAAGATATTATAAATATACCCATTGATTGCAAGGGTGAAAATGTGTGTCGGTATGTGTGTATCCCGCTTTATTTGATAATGTAATGCCTGATGGGTTGAAGTTTATGGGGAAAACTTTGCTCCCCAAAACATATAAAAATGTTCTATTTTACATATTGCCGTGGTCCCAAAAACGTATTTATACATTAAAAAATTCTTCTTTTTTTTTAAATGCTAGAGCATACAGAAGGCTTTGATGCAGCCTCTGACCTGAAGAGGTCGCTTAAAGCAATGGTAGTTTTTACAAAAAACGACCAGCAGGTGGCAGCAGAGTATAAGAGATCAACCAGGGCCATGTTGCAATAAGCTCTTTTCCCCAGTGTTTTGAACAAATTTGTGAATAATGACGAAACTTAACTGTATTGTAATGCTATTTGCTGCAAAACGTAAACCGATAGAAATATACTTTTTTTTCCTGATGAAAGAAAATCTTTCTTTTGGTAGGTTCCATGTTTTTATAGCAATAGAACACAATATTCTGTGGGCCTTGCAAAATCAGTCAAAATCAGGTAAAAACAGGAGCCAAGGGGGTTGCTTCAGTGAAAATGGCTGAGAGTGAATGATCGAGGTAAGCAATGCTAATGTGTAGCCACCTACTGCTACTTATGGGTATCATCCCAGTTAATAAGAGTTTTGTAGCCGAAGCCGAACCTACATTGTAAAATTGTCCAATCAGATTTCACCATCTCTGTGTTGCCATGTAAAATAATCTTCCCAGAGCCTTTAGAAATAGTAGTGCTGGTTAATGTAACTTAAACTGTATATTGGTAATGAGACTACTTATTTAATCATTAGGATTTAAAATTCATCCACACAAGGCCACAGTGCTAGCCCTTGTTGATATCAGCATTTTTTTGCCCTCTGATTGGTTGTTCAGAGCAAAAACGCATGAATGCGTTTAATAGTCAGCATCTCTGATGAGTACATTTGTATTTTATTTAAAGTTTTTCTTACATTTGTGTCATCTTATTAGAGAGAACTTGTTGTACTCCAGATGACCTTCGTGGCAGTTTGTGTTGTTACATTGCATTTATTTTTTGTATAGTACTGATTGATGGTTTCTATAATTGCAATGTGATAGTAGTGGATTTAAGTCAGGTTTGTCCCCATTGAAGGGAGGCCCACATAAAAACAATATTCAATATCAACCCTCCCCCACACACTCCAAATAATCACTTCATATCCAACAAACCCTCCCCCCTTGTTGCGTTCCGATAAAGCCAGGATACAATTTACCCCATTGCCGGTGGTTGTGCACGTCTACTGAAGGAGAACTCAGCACGTCAAGACTCCCACGATTCCCGCCGGTCACGAGATAGCTGTTTACATGATCACTTTGATGAGGGTCACAGGGCTCCCCTGATGAGCGCCAATTGCGGCGGCGCCTGTCATGTTCCTGCACTCCCTCAGCTCTTCTGTGACGGCGGCTGCCTTTTTTCACAGCAAGCCAAGTAAACTTGTCAGAGGAGTTTCTGCAGATTGGGGCTGGGGATTGCGGGGGCGGGCCGGGAGGAATTGGACTATCCACTTCCACTGACACACCCGCTGAATTACAAGTGATTGGAAACAGTCTGGTAAATGTATTTTTCAAAATTGAAATGGCGTTCTGTGTTTTTCGCCGCAAAATGGAGCAGAATGCATCTCCATTTTGCAGCGGAAGAAGAGGGGACAGCATGCTTGCTATATCGCCTCCCTCCCACACACTCTCCTGTGAGCAGAACAGGCTGCTCTGCCTCGGCTCTCAACTACCTGAACACTTGAAGCGTCTGCACAATGCACACCGTTGCCGTGACGATGAATGCGGGCAAACAATTGCACCACCGTCTTCTTTATGTTGTGTTTTTGTGGTAATTACAGGGCTTTGTGAGTGTATATACACAACGTATATGAGAGCTATTCTAAGCAATATGCATCCATCCATTTTCTTGCGTGTCTTAGTAGGGTTAGGATGAGCCTGAGCCTATCCCAGCCGGCTTTGGGCAAGAGGCGGGGCACACCAGGGACTGGTGGCTAGACTGTACCCGTTGGTGGAAATGAGCCTTTAGATTCTGATCTGGTTTCTTTGGTGAATGCCAGCAAGGCACGTACAGTATAAACAAACAAGCATTCACCTCACATTCACGCTAATGGGACAGTTTAGAGCAGGGGTGGGAAAACTTTTATGCTCAAGGACCACACGAAATATTACAGATGGACCAGGTTATTTATAAATAAGGTCAAATAAAATAAATTTAAATTGTGTTATAATTATATTTTTAAGTAATTATATGTTAATTAATTAACCCAATATTTGACAATTGAAATAAATGCAATATTAAATGCATATAAAAATATTTGTTTGACTAACATTTGAGTTGCAATATTGACAATAAAGAAGTAAAAAATTTTTTTATATGAGTTAAATATTGCGTATATATATATATAAATTTTATGAAAAAGGTGCTAAATTATTGCAACAAATATTCCAGGTCTATTAAGTATGTATTTGAAGTTCCTGTACAGTGGACCCCCTTTATTCAAGTGCTAAACAAGTAATAGCAAAAATCTGCATATAACTGTATGACTGATGACCATTATAAAGCAATGTTGGGGAAAAAAAGTTTTTTTTAAACCTCAAGAATTCTTGAAAAAACTAAGCTAAACATCCAACAAGCTGAGTGTTGGCTAACAAAAATAAATGAATAAATATTTTTTTTTATTTAAAAAAAATCCGCGAATCCGCAATAGCCAAACTACAAGTATGTGGGGAACATATCGTAATTTGTTTCCAAATACATGATACATGTTTGAAGATAGGGTAATTGCTGACAACATGTCCAATGGCTGAGAACTATGTAGTCGTGAATTATGGAGCTATAGCATTAAATAGTTTTTCTGTTTTTCCTGACTCTTTTTGGCCGGAGGCTCGAGTTGCTGCTCCAAAAACTTAAGCAGCCCAATGACGTTGTTGGCCAGCTAGTGTGCAGTCACATTATGTCATATGACGCTAACATGCATTTTGTTTGGAATGTGAGAGACAGCTGGAGAACATGCAAACTCCACATTGCAAAGCTCAGATTCGAACCCCAGACTTCAAAACTGTGAGCCAGACATTCTAACCACTATCCATTGTGCTGCTTGTGGTGCGTACATGTTTAAATCTGCTTTTGGGAGCCCACTAATGAGTTAAATTTAGATGTGAACCCCCGCCCAACACCCCCATCTCACTCATCTGTTGTTGTTGACGTCTTTGCACAGCCTGATAAAACATTCATTTCCTGAGTGTTCTGCAGTCGTGGAGCCACGCCTGTCGTTCGCGGACATCCTCTCTAAAGCCCAATTCACCCGGTCAAGGTCAAAGGTAACAGTCACACGAGGACAAGTTATTAAAATAAACATGAGAAGGTCAGATATCTCCTTCCTCATGCACATGACATGTTCCCATCCCATACAGTTCGTGTACAGGACCTGACCCGCATATGTAACTTTTGCTGCTCAATACTGCCATCTAGTGACATAACAAGATGTCTCCCTTTTCTCTTGTCAACTGCTGCTTCAAACGCTTCTGTGCTCTCTCTGTGCTCTCTCTTGTTCATTTCATCAAGCTGAGGCAGAGGCAGCTATCTGGAAAGATCAAGAAAATAACGAGTTGTGTGGGGGAAGTGTCACTCTGTTGGCTGGTAGCTCTGGGCCCCTCAGATTTCGTGCATCAGATTTGGGACAAATCATGTTCTTTCCAGTGATGAGTTGTCAGCGACTTAACTGCTGCAGGGACATGTTAGGAGTGAGTGCAATTACAGGTACAAGTTGGTCAGTTTTGATTCATAGCATGTTCCATCCTCTCAAATACTTTTTAGTTTAATACCTCAGCCAACAAGGTTAGCTTTAATTAATATTTTTGTTTTGATTTTGTTAAACATTTTTAGAGGATATTGGCAAAAGAGGAGCTCAATTAATTTTGATTCCAATTCGTCAATCTTTTGTTTTTGTTTTTTTGTGATGTTGTCCATTTTCTGAACCATTTTAGCTGTAAGGGTGGAGATTGTTGCCCGATTTTGTAATTTCCAACCACCAAATTTTTTATACTGTTTACACCAAGTTGTACATGTTGGCTGTATCATGGCCACTTTTGGCCAATTGAAACTCATGATTTTTTTAAAGTCCTTGTTATTTACTCTATTGAATCAACCAATTTGCGTAAATTATGCTTCATTATAGGGACCTAACACAGATTATTATAAAAAAAAAAAAATTACGTTTTCTACCAGATTGCATATTTCATACAATTTTGTACAGGGGAACGATTTTATGTAATCTTTAGTTTTCAAAAGTGACGTTCTATTTAATATTGCATTTGTGCAATAACAAGCAGAACAGTCCACCCGTTTTGAGCCAGGCACGTCTTCCGATTGGCATTCTAGTTGAATATGCATGCTAGCTTCAAAGTTCCATTTCCCAAAACGGATCAAACAGCACGGAAATCTACACAAGATACGACACCATATCAAAAAATGTATATATTATACAATAGATGGTTACCGGGGTTCAGAGAAACTGCCTGCTTTTTTTGCAGATCCAAAGTTTTCCTATCAGAACCTTGACAGGTTGAGGATTTGTGTTCACAGCAACGCTGGCACTTTCAAATAGATTTGAGATTCCCCTTCTGGATGTACCGTACTCGATTCATAAAATTTAAATATGAACACTTTCTCAAAGAGCCAGGGATCGTCTTTAGGTCGCGGAGAAAAGTAGCGACATGATCACAAAAATTGCCTACAAGGAAGCATCCTGTTAAGGTGTGTTGATGGAACAGATGGGACAAAGAGAAGGCGACAACTCCTCAGCGCTTTTTTGCCTGACATTGACTTTAATTAAGATGCATGCTACGTGAAATGACCTTGAGATGTGTAAATTAAATTTCAGACTTGTCTGTAGGCTGAACTGTCAGAGGAATAGATGGTACTTACTGTAAGTATGCGGTGCAAGCTAAGTGTCTCAAAAGTCGTACAATTTGGAGTTCAACCAAACCTTGGGGGGGGGGGACTATACTGGATATAGAATTTATTGTAAAATGAGCTGGAGCCTATCCCAGTTGGCTCTTGGCTAGAGGCAGGGTACACTCATGACTCGGCGCCAACCAATTGCAGGGCACATTTAGACAACCAACCATCCACTCACATTCACACCCTATAGGCAATTTAAATTTCTTAGTTAACCCAACTTTTATGTTTTTTTAAGCCGGAGTTTGTTGAGAAAAACTCAAATGAGTTTTGCCAAGCAGAAAATATCGCAAAGGCCTTCATGTTCCGTCTGGCATTAATGTTATTTTTGTTTTATTAAAGGCTTATTTTAAACTTGGATGACATTTCAGAATGTTAAAATATTGTAGACTAGAGTTAATAAAGATTTTATGAGGGAGACTTTTGGAGCCTGACAAAAATGAATGAGATTTTAAATATCGATGTGTTCGTCCATTTTTCTGGACTGATTATCCTGTTCAGGGTCACTGTGAGCTGGAGCTTAGCCCAGCAGACCTCAGACAAAAGGCAGACTACATCCTCGACTGGTCGCCGGTCATTCACAGGGTACAAAGAGACAAATAACCACCGTCACTGTGGGGGCTGAACTCAAGCTGCTAGTGCAGAAATCAAAGCAAAAAATCGACCAAATGATGGCGAGTATCTCGACAAACTCACAAGTTGGGTCACTTTCAAATAATTCCCACACTGCCAGCACACTAGACAGGCTTAGTGAACCACTGCACCACCAGTGACTTACACTTAAAAAAAATGTTTTGTAAAATGCTTTTTTAAATTCAAAAAATGTCAACCAGCATCCTGCAGCAGTGTGTGTGCTGAGTTTAATAGGTTCTGCTGTCCTGTAAAGTAGACTAAAAAGAGTTGGGTCAAAAATAAACCTATTATGGGTCAAAAATGGACAGATCCTCTACTTGGGTAAATTTGACCCAACATTGTGTCAAAAATTGGGGTCATTTTGTATATATAACGACCCATAAAGTTGGGTCTGCCCCTCTACTTGTGTCAATTTGACTCAACTTTGAGTCAAATAATGGGTCTTTTATTTATTTATTTATTTATTTATTTTATTACTAAAACAACCCAGGAAGTTGGGTCAGATCTTCTACTTGGATCAACTTGACCCAACTTTGGGCAAAATAATTTATTCATTTTGTATATAACGACCGATAAAGTTGGGTCAGCGCCTCTACTTGGGTTAATTTGACCCAAAGGTAAAAAATTGGGTAATTTTGTATAAAACAACCTAGAAAGTTGGGTCAAATTGAACCTCACAGTGGCTCGGCCCATTTTTGATCCATAATTGGGTTACTTTTAACCCAACTATTTTTAGAGTGTAGAGTGGCAACAATGTGTAACGTGCAAGACCATTAAAATGAAAGAGAAGTGCACTGCAAAGCTTATTCTTCCAAATCTTTTTGAAGGCGTCTGGACTTGTGACAGCGACTTGTCAGATGCAATGGCGTCAAAGCTGACACACAAGCAATCATAAACTGCGAAGAAGGCCTCACATGTGCACAGCGCGCCACCTCAAGGCGGATTATCTAATAGCTGCTGGCACAGACGGTGTAGGACAAATGAGCTGCCTCTTGTCAAGATGCCAGTTGCTGCTTTTCGTGTTTTTGGCACAGACACAAGCGTGCACCTCCACTGCTGCTCCTGAGCGCGCAGCCCGGGCTGCTTGTAAATAAATCAGAGATTCTCCCTTGCGGCGCTTTTGCTCTTCTGTATTCCGAAGCCTTCGCAGCGTGCAGTTCCTGTGTGGTTCTCGCGGTTGCTTTTGGCGTCGCTGCCGCCAACTGACACATTTATATTGGATCCAAATGTTAATCAGTCTCCCTTTATTGAATCTCACCATCCGCTGAGCTCGCCCCGGTGAAAGGAGAGTGGCGTTGCAAAATAAAGTCCAGCTGGATGAGGACAGGTGTGCTCACAGTGCTCCTTCAGGCACAATGCAATTTACTGGCATGGCTTGCTAAACTAGGAAACTGTCAAAGTGTGTCCGCGCTTCGCTAATCGCTAATTAGCAGTGAGGAGACCCAGTTAAAAGTTGCAACTGACGAAGAAGCGGCGCCCTTCTCTCCATCTCCGACGTCAAAATCAGCAAGGGGGTCCTGCTGTGAATTTGTTCATGATCATTGAATATGATTGAAATTAGGAAGCGGTACAGTTAATAATGGCATGAATCAAAATGGTGAAAGCTTGTTTAAACGTGGTGAGGAATGACAAAGAACAGATGGATTTTACCTGAGAATCCTAAGAATAAGAATTTGTATGTTGAATATCATTCAAAATGGACAGGATTATTGCTTTGAACTACAGTGAACCCCTGCTATATTGCACAGCATATGTTCATGACCCATTCACAATAGCTGAAGATCCACCATATCAAGAGACCGTATAACAAAAAAAGTTTGTTTCTGAAAAGATTCCCAATCAATAAATGTACTTCTTCTTAGACCCTCGTACCCCCACGTAGGGCATAGGTCCCCAATGAGGTTCCTCCACAGCTCTCGTTCCTCGGCCAGGGCCTCAGTCTTGTTACAGGAAAGACCCAGTTGCCGAACTTCCACTTTAGTGCAAGACGGGTTATGTTGTGGTGGTTTCCGAAGGTTTCCAATTTTTTCAAGTTGCTAAAAATAACACCTGGGGCGACTTTGGCTCAGTGAAGGAGCTAGACACCCAAAGAGCAGCTTTCAAAGACTACTCTGACAACTACTATTATCCTTGACGGCAGGTGTCAAAGCTCAGCTTCCCCTCTTTATAGTTCCCATGATTCCCACTCCACTCTGAAAAGGGCTCGTTGTAATTGCTCCACATGAGGCAGTCACGTTTGTCTCTGCACTGTATGCCGGATCTATCAGTGACAAGTGAATTAATTCAGTCTCTTAATACTATTAAAACCTGAGAATGGGCGCCATGGTTGATTGAGGCTTTCTCATCAATAACGTTATACGTTATATGAAAGATTGTTTGGTCAGCCTTATCCTTACAACTTTCTCCTTGATGTCTAAAAAATGTCATCACAAAAAAAAAAAATGGTCTGGATGACCATGTCTTCCTGTGTGAAGACCACAAAACTGCACCACTGACTTCCAGAAATCAGCATGCGGTCCTGATATCTTTTTCACAGACTGTGTATGCTTTCTGTGACATGTACAGTCCACCGACATGACTCAAGGCCACTTGACCTCAACGAGCCTGAACACTGGATGTCCGTTTGGATCAAACACTCTTGCGTAAGTGGATGAGGCTATCCATAGGGCATCAGGATGGATGAGGAACTTGCACGAGTAATGATTAGCATCCATCACCGCGCTGTGCTCCTTGACTGCGGCAGGCTCCAGGTGAAGCCGACTTCTGCATGTCTGATGTCTGGGTCTGAAAACCCTCCTGGCAAGAACTCTTAGTTGAACTCTCTTCCCTGGTGTCGCAGACGTCTCTGAATTTTGTTGTTCTTATGCAAGGCTGTCTGAGCCGATGCCACTCACTGTCTGTAGGAACACTTTTTTTATTGTCTCTTTTTCAGTCTTGCGGGCCATCTCTAGTTTTGAAGGATATCATGTGATGTGTTGGTCGTGTTTTAAGACAGAGGAAAAGGCAGAGGGATCAAGCTTGTGCTCAGAGAGTGGCAGTTGTGGGGGTCCAGTTGGGGATGCTGCCATCTTATAAGAAATGACACTTCTCGTCATGAACAGTGCCAAATAGGGAGTCAGCTAGTATTGTATGTTGGGTAATAGCCATAGTTCAATCACTTTACCACTCCGCAATGACAGTTTCGAACTAGAAGTCGATGAGTTGGCGATCGTATTTTACAATTAACGACACAGATGCCTCCCTTAAAGCAACGGGTGGTGGTTCCGTGCATTAAACTAGCAGCAGTGCCGCAGCCGCGTGGAAATGTTTGGGCAAGCACTTCTTCCTCCTTCCAGTCACCTCACGCATCAAATAATTGTATTAAAGTCTGGCAGGGGTGGCAAATCCAGGTCCAGAAAGTAAAAACCCTGCCACCGTTTGGCTTTAGCCCCTTGTGCTAGATCGATAGCTCCTTGACAGGTAGACGAGCACTCGGGGAGCTAGCTAGGGAGCTCACTAGCTAGTACCTGGGGCTAAAGCTAAACTGTGGCAGGGTTTTTACTTTCTGGACCTGGATATGTGACCTCTGAAGTCAGGGGTTTGACTTTGCCAATCCAGAGTGTGAATCCTCCTTCTCTGAAGCCATTCCTTTAGCATTCCTGGAGTGCTTTAGGTAATTGTCTAGTTGCTAACCTATTTCCGTCCTATAGCTTCACCTCTGTGACTACTGGCAGGAATTTCTGGTCAAGAATTTCTTGATTTGCCTGAGAATTCATGTCTCATTAGAGGACATGGTGTGGGTCCAAACGCATCCACCATGCTTCACTGTTGGGAGGTTCTTTTCTTCATATGACGTGTTGGACATTCTGCAAATTTTATTTTCGACTTGTCTGCCTAGATAATGGACTTTCCCAAGACTTCTGGTTTGCACAAGTACTCCCTGGCAAAGTTAAAAGGTGCAGCTTGGCTTTTTGTCAAAGTAGTAGAGGCTTCTTTCTACCAACCCCTTTCATGACTGTCGTGGCTATTTCTTTTTTGTCTGATTGTAGACACATGCAAATGTGTCCCAGATGCTACCAGAAAGGTCTGCAGCACTATAGAGGTGATTTGTGGATTGACCTTAACATGATTTATTATTTCTTTTGGTGATCATTTTGATGGGTGCCCACTTCTAGACAGCGTTGCTGTCATGTTGAAGCCCCTCCGTTTGTAAATGATTTGTCTTCCAGCGGATGGATGGAGCTGGAATCTTTTGAGAATTGTCTCATAGCACTGCACAGATGGATGGCACTGTCAATAGCCTGCTTCTTTGTTTCCTCGGCTGTCTCCTTTGCTCTTGGCATTTTTGATTCGTTCTGGACCACAGTGAGTTTTGTTGCTTTCCTCTGTCTTTTTATTAGTACAGAGTCACCATTTAATTGGTCTGCTTAAATTATTAAATAACCAATTACATTTTTAGCCTGTAATACCCACTTGAAAAATGACATCATTGATTAGTTAACGCCGACTCGACTATTATCACCTTAGCAACTGCAAAAATCAGTGATTCAACGCCTAACAGTAACAATACAAACCTCACTCTTCTGATAAGTTATTTTTAACCACGGTCGGGCAGTGAAAGAACACGTTTTTTTTTTTTTTTTTAATTGAACGATGAACACATCTGTAGATATAACGTAATCTACTTAAACAGGACGGTTACCATGCTTCTAATGTTATGCCACCGCTGCTATGTCTCTGTGCAGCTGTGCACTGGAGGAACAGAAGTGTGAAATATCTGAGAGTAGTGAGCCGTTTGGTCGAGAAGCGCTGCCACCTGATTGCACATCGCGGTGCCGGCTACACGTACACTGGCAGCTCTCAAATTCCACAGGATGAGAATCCCCGAGTACAACCTGTTATAATACATCTGTGTTAGGAGAACAGAAACCATTGCACAAATAACAGGTGCCGTGAGTAAATATAAGCAATGCGTAAACAGATGACAAATGACAAATAATTATGCAAATTGTCCACGACGTTTTTGTCCTTTTTCGATCAAACCCTTGGCTGTTATTGCATCTCTTGTCTGTTTATATCACTGACAGTAACAATATTGTACAATAAGATAAGTCATTCTTCTGCTCGGGTCAGATAAAGAAGTCAGGTGAAGTGGGTTGCTTCAGTGAAAATGGCTGGGAGTGAACGAGTTAATAATGTCAAACAACCCTGTTAGGTAGTTTTACCTTCATTTGGGCTGAGCTGGAGAAATACGTTTCATACATATTTGATGTTAATGGCAGTGATATAAACAGATAGGAGATGAATTTCGTTGGAGAACAAAATTAAATATGAATGATTCTAAGTTCCTATTGGCATACTAATAATGAGAAATTTAGTATATATACATTCTTTAACATTAATAAAGAGTAATATAAAGATTGCCAATGTTAGCCAAATGACTTTTTTTTTCTTTTCTTCCCCTAACTTCAGTCCGTGGGTGTGAATTGACAGATGTAAATTTCCAAAATATAAATACTTATACAGTACACTGAAGCATACTTTAATACAGGGTTTTTCCTGGCTCAAATTGAGGCAGAGGTGGTATCACCCTGACTATGATGGGCGACTACCGATACCAGGTATCGGTGCCAATACCAGTCTTATTTTAAATGGTACTGGTATCGGTCACCGCCGCAGGTATTATGGGCCGCCCTCCTTGCAGCCATTATTACGATCAGGGACTAGAAATTCGAAATTATATGAATACAAAGTTGCCATGAATTTTTTAAATGTTTTAAACTACAGTCATAAAAAATCATTCACTAGTACATATTAAATTGTAAATATAGTTCAGCGTTGTTGTAAAACACCATTATGTTTATGGTATATACAGTGTTTTTATCACTTTGCTGATAGCCAGAGCGTGCCACCTCTGCCTCGCAACCAGGAAATGGGCATGTGCAACGGTTGCTCCATGATCTGTTTCTTCTTCGGTTGTTGCTTCAGGTCTTTCCGTTGCACTACTGTTGATATAGCGCCTCCATAATGGCGCAACACTGCAACTGCAGTTAAAATGCATTCCTGCCGTGTTGAGTGATATCAGTGGCTCATGCAAATTAGGTGGAGGTGGGCGCCTCTGAATTTTGTACACGGGAAAAACTCTGCTTTAATAATATGAAATTATTAAGACAGAACCATTACCGAAAAGGAATATGTTGATGTGAAGTTTGGAGGGGATAAATAGCCAATAATGTGCGCATGCATTTCATGATTAGCCTCACTTCTAACTCACTCAAAATAAATGTGTTATCGCAAACTGTAAGAACTCAGAACTCTGAAGGAAATGTCATTTCTACTTCACCGCATACTTGTCAAAGCAGGTGAATTGATTAGTAGTGTCACATATGCACATGGCATGTCTCATAAAATCTTAATGTAAACAATTTGTTTCACAGGAAATTGAACTGAACCTGCTTGAACCCGAAGCACACGGATCGAACAGTAACCCCTGTTGAGTGCTTGTTTGAAAATGATATTAACATATGATTAGAATTCAAAACACTTATCACAGAAACACCAGGGAAATACAATGATAAAAATAAGATAAAATAATCACAGTGTTAGCCACTCAAGTAACACCAACAAATGTAAACGGCATGCTAACCATGCTAGTGTGTAGCTAATGTCAGAAATTTGAATTTGAAACTGACCGTCATAGGTATGAATATGAATATAATTTGGCACACAGGTTGAAGCCTTTGTCCTTCCTGGCAGCTGACATGGATGAATTTTCTTGAGTGTATGAAATCGAGCTTACTAAGTGAGTACAATAGAAGTGCATAAATTGGAAAAATACTCACACAAATACAAAATGAAAACACTCACAAGGAGCATGGAGCAGTTGCTAAAAGAACCACATGGTAAACAGCTAATCCAAACTGGAGTCACAGCTCCTGACATCACTCACTAGGCCACACCCCTTAAAGGCACACGTCGTCATAAAAATACCACAGTGTGTATGATTTTTTACTTAGACTTAATGTCTTTAAATTATCTTATATTTGTTATGATTATATTTTACTATACGGTGCTATTTTGCTTTATTCCAAAAATGTAACAAAGAAAATTACGGTAGGTGTTTAAGGGGATTAGAACAGATGAAGGACATTTCAGTATTTGTAAACTAAGGTACAAACTGAGTCACAGAGCAAATTCAATTTAAAAGTTAAATTACCACTATAGATGTGTGCTAGTGTGTTGAAAATACAAATATTGTTTTTAAGAATACAGAATCTTTGCTACTGGCGCTAGCAACTTGAATCCTTACTTCGAACTAGCAAAAAAAGTTAAATAAATAAAAAAGACTTCGGAAAAAGCACCTGTATTGGTAATAGTTTTTGCTCTGTCGTGCATGTGGCATGTAGATTAATTACACTCTAATTTGTCAATGTTGTTTCTAAACAGTGCTTTAATGAACATTTGTCAAGAATATTCAATTACATTAATTCCGAGTCAGTTACTAACAAAAGTCCTCTCAAAGCACTTTCCGTATGACGTAAGTCACCCACACTGAGAAAGCAGAACGCACAGAACCAAGCAACCAAAATGGGATTCATTACCTGCGTGCCCCAGATTACACAGCATTATGATCCCGCTGCTGAAATTGTACTAATGCTTGTTGCAGATATCGGGTCATTTCCTGCCGCACTGCCATTAGAGAGACAAAAATAGTCCATCACTTTATTTTAAATAATTACGCTTCATCAGCTGGGACATTACCAATAGGCTTTGACAGATTTCCTCAGGAGAACTCCGGGCACTTTTCCTTACTTTGGTGCTTCGCGTTAGCCCGGGTTTGAACTTTGCCCTCAAAAAAGCTTTTCATTTCATCACCCGCGTCACGTCACACGTGGGAGACGACCTTCAAGCGCACAGCTACACAAACACAATCTCCTGCATTATAGAGCGAGCAGGCACACTGTTTGGGGAGCCACGGGTATCTCCTGGGGTGTCTCCAAAACGTAATTACCCAAAGAACAAAAGGTTCAGGTGGATATCCGAGGCGGGGTCTCACGGAGTGCATAGTCTCAGTTGAGTTGAGAATACACACTTCGATTTAAAAAGAAACATAACACCAACGTCGCTTTTTAATTGTCATGTTCGTCTGCACTGCGTCTGCCATGTTCACCGTATGATTAGGTATGTTTTTGGATCACTGGCTGATGATGTTTAACCTCTGTTTTTGTCTTGTCAAAGAACCCAATGCTCCTCTTGGTGAACTTTTTCCCCCCCCATTCATTTTTCAAGGACAGCTGGCATCCAAACTGTAGCCCGGGGGCTATTTGCGGCCCACCATTCATTTTTCAGCGGCCCGCGGCATAAACGAAAAATGACATTTGATACAGCCCGCAAGGCTTGAAGTGGAGCAGAGTGAGAAGTCAGGGTGTCAAAGAAATCGGTGCCACTACTACAAATAAATTGGTTGGAAAAAGGTTTTCTAGATATGCAAATATTTGCAATACAAATCAATTACTCATGACTAAAATAATGAAAATAATAATGTGGTGAATAAGAATAACTCCATTTTAGAAGCAAAGATAGTTTCTTACATTTTCTGCTCTGTGTCGAGGTCTGATTTATGGATATTAAAGATTCTTAAGTACCTGTTTAAAAAATGGTCATCTTACTACATTTTCCTCTTGTTGTGGTTCTGAATGTGAAGATGGTTGTTAAGTCTTTTGGCCACTCCAAATTCTTGAAAATCTTATAAACTATTTTCCTTATCACTTTTAATAGAAAGCTTTTATGAAGCAGGTTTTAAACAAAAACTAGAAAATATAAAGAATTGCTTGATTTATTGATTTTAGTGCATTTAGTAATTAAAGCCACACAATTTCAAAGCGGCCCTTTTTCTGTAGGCGGCCCTCAAATGAAAAAGTTTGGACACCCATTAAACTAAAAAATGCCTTATATTCATACAGAATAAAAACATAATTTGTTGTATGTTTTTATTCTGTATGAAATAAAGATACTGTGTTGATAACTGAATGCACGGTTGAGGTCTGTTATTTAAAAAAAGGACGCGTGGGGCTAAAATATTCTAGATCAATAGTTCCCGCCTTGAGCCACGGATAAACTGTTTGATAATTGTTTTTGTTTTATGTGGATATAATTCAACTGACCAGTGTAGGTACATAATAGAAACAAATGATTAAATATTCAACTCATTATTATACCGTTATGATGAACTTAGTTTTTGCATCTTTGTGTAATCTTTTATTTTCCTAAAAAAAAAAAAAATCCAAAGGCTTGTCTTTTATTGCCGGCATTTACCTGTTTGAAGTTCAGCTCAATGCTGTTTGGAATTGTTCCTCACAGTTGGAGGTGAACCTCATAAACAAACAGCAAAACAAAAAGAAGAAGAATATCCGGCAATAAATATAGCATCTTAAATGCTTTTAAGCTGACTCTCTCTCTATTTCTCATATGCGTGGTGTATACGGGGGACTTACTACTGCCTCTAGAGCATGTAAGAAAAAAAACGCGAGACTACGCAGAAAACCAGTATGACAAGGAGTTGCCTACATACCCAGTTTCTGCCTTCACCATGTTTGAGCTATGATGTAGTATGCTTTGGATTGTGAGCCTTTTCCCTACGTTTTAAATCTCATCATAAAAGTAGCATTAAATAACTTTTCAGCCTTAATAAAATATTTTAATAACTCTTCTGATAAAACATCGACTTAAAACTAGTTGAATGTTACCTTTGCCATGGCCTGAGGGGGTTGGCATCATTTTTACTGGCACTAAGCAACTTTGAGGAGGATGGTAGGAACACTGCCACACAAAAAAACTACAAATGTGCTGACTGCTTTATGGCATACGTCACTTTTAGCAACCTCTTTTAGCCATTCGTTACAAAGATGGAAATCAATTTGAATGTTGGCGCACGATTACCGCTTTCCTGGCTGATGCTACAAAAAAACTTAAAAGTTTTGTCTGAGGAGACAAAAAAGAAAAATGAAAAAGGGAAGCTACCCAGATAAAAGGACAGTCAAGGATCAACACTGGCCCGGCTTTCACTGGCTGGTGTGAACTCAAAAACAACGTAATACACTTGTCCTCATGGGAAATGTGGTCTTCCTTCAGGCATAACATTACCACTTTTGTCCATGTGGGGCCGCCATAATCAACATAAACTGAAAGCTCCGTAGTGTTGCTTTAACCTGCAATTCAACCTTGGTTTTATTTTGGTCGAACACTCTAATGCACCTCTTTGTAGACCTTTTTTTTTTTTTAATTGTCTTTCATTCATTTAGTTTCTCTCGTCTTCCAGGTCCTTTGAGTCCTGTGCACTTTCTTTTCAAAACTGTTGATGATCTTATTTTTTCATTCTCTCATTTCAACATTGACATCGTTTTCAGAGTATTGACAATCTCCTTCACTTGCATCGAAATCTCCTTGGATTTCAGATTGGTAGCTGCCGTCAAAACAGCTGCCAAATGCCAACTCGATAGCTGGCCTTTGCTGGCTTCATTTGTCTGCCCAATTAACCTGTTGTGAGTCCATTTCCTAAATACTTATGAGGCCCTGAATTTAGACGTACTTTGCATAAAGTGGCTGCAAAGTGATAAATGGCAGATGCCACCTCTTAAATTTGGATGGAATTCTTCACTGCTGTCATATCTAAATTATTTCTTGATTAGTGGTGCTTAAAAACAACGTCATAAAAACAAACTCACAAGGTGTAAATATTTTTCACTAGTTTATCAGTATGTATGGTACCGCTATTGTAATAAAGTAGTAGAATTCCACTGGTGCTTCAACATAAGCACTCTTGCAAGGCTGCCCACTGGGGTGAATAAAATGTCCTCCACAGACACTTTAATACAACTTTAAAAATGCAGAGAAACTTACTTTCTAGGTCAAAGGATGCTTTTTAGGATTGAGTTTCAAAATCTAATCATCTCATATGTATTTCCAGTAAAATAACAGGAGAACACGCAATTAAAAGTTACTTTCCGTGACTTTTAATGACCGAGACGATGATGGCGATGGTCGGCCCGTGAGATATTTCAGCTACTTTGAAATAACATATAATTTAAATAATCTCATTTATGAACAGAATTTACTTATGGACTGTTTTACCTTTTTATTCCCCCTCACCGAGTTTAAGTCTTTCATCTACCTTTCAGGAGCATTTTTATTCGTTATTGGAAAAATTCAGATATGAATGCTTGGTTTCATATTTGCATGATCGCACATGTTTTTTTGATGATGTGTCAGTGGGTGGAAACAGACTTCTCATCAACATTTAAACAGCCTTGTTAAAGTGGTACTCATCTCCCTCCCCCCTGTCAAACTTTTCCAAACAAGCTCTGGATCCAAAATGTCACTGACCTGTTACAATTAGGACACCAGTTTGCACTGGAAAAGCTTTGTGGCTTTTCTAAATTTGGAATTTTCCTTTATTGAGATTTTCTGATACTATAGTACTCAGGGTGAACTTTGAATCTTTTGACGTGACAGTTTTTTAAATTGAAATACTGTACTGAACTTCGAGAGTCTTTCTATAAGATGATCATAATGTGTTTAGGATCATTGGCTTGAGAGCATTCCATATAGATGCAAATCATGCAAAGTATCCTTAAACAGGAAGTTTGAAAAAGTGAGGAACCCAGAAAACAAATAAAAAGCCCTTTCTTTTGTTTTTAATACATTATATGCAAAGGTATGTTTGCAGATAATTGCTGAAATCGTGCAAAGACTGTGTAGTACTCAATTGTGAAACATGCGCGAGAAGTAATTCCCCTCCATACCATCGGCGGCGGTAGTCATTATTCCTAAAAGCAACCATAAACCTCTTTACGGGGTTGGGATATAAAAACGTAAACAATGCATACCGGTTACTTTTTCTCTCACGATGTCCTCCCACGTGAATGAAACCCTGCGGCTTTTTGCACAGTATCGTATAATGCTGTCATTGTCAACCCTCGCTTTTGGGATTGTACGAAGATTAAGGCAGCAAAGACGCAAGATAAGGAGAAACCGCACAACATGGGCAAAATCCTGGATGCTCCAGCGACCTAACCGTTCAAATGCAGAGGGTACAGCAGGGTGACGATGCGCTAAATGAGCAGGAAAAAAATGATCCAGGTTTTCCATCAGTACTGTTTATCCGCGTTCGTCACTTCCTCTTCTTGCCCCCGTGCGCTGATTCGCTAGCTAACAGCTAATCACAGTGATCAAATGCCCCAACGCCAATTCAACAAGTCGAATTTGCTGAAAACGCCCCCCTGACGTATTCCAAAAATGCATCTTCCCTTTGGATAGTCACCGCAACTGCTTTAGAGCGCCTCGTTGTCAGCTGTGAGTGTGCGCAAGTCACGGAGAGAAGGCGAAAGAGCTTTGGTGAGTTGAGTCTGACTTTGATACCCAACATATGGACCGGGCTTTGTGCTAGTGTGACTCCGTAGAGTGCCTCATTGTTGTTCCGCAGGATTCAAATTTTCATTCATTAATTCAAATTTGGCCGAGTTGTTAACAACACTCTTCTTTGAGATGTGTCAAATTTAAAAGACATCTACTTTGCAGGGCCTCTGAGCAGCTTTTATTGAACTATTGAAGTCTGGATGTGGAAGCGGTTGACCAGCCAAGAGGTCGACACATCCCAGGGGGACGGGCAGCGAGGGAGTCTCTCCATCTAACTGCAGGGGTTATTTTGATATGAGTTGGTGTTTTTTTTGCCACATTGCCTGCAGGAGCTCCGCTGGCGGAGATGAGGCGCTGGATTTATAATCAAATGCCGTCTGACTTGTGTACGGCTCTTTGCCCGTACTACTGTACAGATTCAAGGCGAGCGGGGAGTCACATAAAGTAGCGCGCGAGAGACCGTCAATGCACAATGAAGTCGGTCGGGGTTGCCGAGTTCAAACTTCTCTACTCTAACTTTGCTTACAGCTGACAGTTGACATTTTTTCTTTACACACAATTCCTCTTAGGGACGAAACAGCTTTGCACGCACTCAACAGGAGATGGATAAGAGGTTTTAATAATCCTTTTCTACATTGGACTGAGTGATTAAAAAATGTTTCCGACCTTTTCAGTATCACATTTTTCGAGGTTTATTTCCATTCAAGTCTGATGAAACACTTTTCTGATATTGAAATAAAATGCACTTACTCACCACCCCTCGAAGCACTGGCACTTACGCAGCAATGATATAGCTATATTGTAAAAAAAAATTGCAGCAGCCGAAGAGACTTGCAGCACTTTTATTACAACCAGACAACATATAGCCTGGAACTGCAGTCAAAGCTTTATTAGCCTCTTTCACACTAGCCATCTAAGATGGCATTTTCACGGCTCTTACCCTGCCTCGCTGTCTTGCCTGTAAGGTACAGATGTGGGGTGGGGTGTTGCTGCTGACCCCAGTCACCTATTTGCTGAAAAACTCAACTATTCATGGTTGTTGTACTCTTTCTATTATGCTCTAAAATGCCCAAGATGAGCCCTGAAAGTAGTAAAGGCACTTGACTTGATTTCAGTTGAAATCAGGTAATCATGATATACATTAAATCTCTTCACGATAACTGTATGCATCGTAATATAAACACAAACATCAGTAAAAAAAAAATATATATATATATAATTGAAGTATTCTGTGAATGTGTTATGTAGTCCTTTAGGTTAGGTTAAAAAAAAACTACAAAAAAAGTAAGAACGATGGAATGTAAATGGGACCACAAATCATGCGAACAAACATAAATAACATTGTTGATATTCTAAATGTTTAATCTACCATATATTCAAATTATTTTGACCTTACAGACATGCCCTGGCTGTCATATTCAGTAATAAGTTCTAGTTTTCGGATGTGTGCGCTTGCTTTGTAGCTGTTCCAATAATGGCTCTTTAACTTCTATAGCCGTCAATGGCAGTGAATGAGTTTTTAATTGACTGTTCATAATTGATTACTCTTCACTGTTATATCGTTCCAACCAGACCCCACTAAAGCCTAAATCTGTTGTTTTGCTACTCTAGATTTCACATTATAGCTCAGCAGTTAGCATGGCTTCTCCGTCTTCTCTTCTTCTTCTTCTTCTTCTATTCTCTATATTTGTCGAAAGTGTAGCTTATTCGCGCCCACGGAGGCACTTAGCTCCGCACTGTGTGAGAGCAGTGTTGACTGTGTTAGCTAGCTTGATACAACTCGTAGCTGAGGCAGAGCAAGTAAGCTTAGCGCTTAGCATTTCCCAAGTCCCAAGTCAGACACTCTTGCAGCCATTTTAAATACTGAGGTAGATGTATCATTAACATTATTGCGATTCGCCAGTAGAGTCCAAATCCCACATGTACTGTATCTAGTTTAAACCATGAATACAAGCAAACAGAATTATTTTTAGTGGGACGTGTCAGTTCCTGGAGACTTTGAGCTATTCACAGTACAAATAGTAAGGGTTGTCTGTATTCACATTATGTGCTGCCTCATACCCCGTCGTACTGTAGGTTTTAGACTTCTGTGGCTGAGCCAATGAAAAACATATTACTTCAGCTCTTATACGCGCTCCCTTAATGCCCCCTCTCTTTGCGTCATTTCCTCCGGAGAAAGGACAGATGTAAAGAGGAAACCTCCGATCGATCCTTACACATAATTCACATTCGTAATGGTTGTACGTGGACATTTTGTGATCTTGTGTTTCATGAAATATAATATATAGTAATAATAGTCATTATCGGAGAGGAGGAACACGGTTAAATGAAAGGGTTCAGGTCATGACTTCACTATCTGGGCTTTTGATTCATGTCAGCCTGCTGTCTTGGGTTTGAACTGTGGACCAACTTCAATCACATTAATGAATACTGCCGCTGACGGAGATGGCCAAAACTATAAGTATTGCATTGTTGTAACCATTGATTTTTTTTCTCCCCTTCTCCAACTGACACGCTTCCTTTTAATGAGCTGGGTTGTGTTGCTCCACTGAGAGAATTGAAATCACACATGCGGTCCAATTCGCAGTGGTGCACCAGTAGGACACGGTTCTCGTTTTTAAGACAGATAGATGGATAGATACTGTAAGATGGATAGAAAAGCAATAAAACTGGCTTTACTTCAATGACAAAAGGGTGTGATGCCAATGTGATTTTATTTTCTTTCAAAGTCTTTAAAGTAAGTTATCACTACTGTTAATAGTAAAACAACAACAACCAAGCAAGGTGTTTTTAACAACATGTAACATCACACATGATCACGCCGGGGTTTTTCCACTCTGGGTTGTGAGTTTGATTACGTCATCTATCCTCCTTGTTGAGGTTGCTCCTCCTTTTGAAATAGAGTGCAAAAGGGAAAAAGCCACAAAAAGCAAAACACACTCGCTCACATGATATGCTGATAAGATGCATTACAGTGGTTTAGTTTCTAAAGCTTTGCAACGAAAACGAAAAGCCATTCAATGTATGATGCATGACGGTAGTTTAGTTTACTCGCCGCTGGCCCAGCAGTAAGAGAGGGTGGAATGAGCAGAGGTTCATTTTCATGAGGCCGCACCGTTGAAAAACAGGGTCATTTCAGCTAAGCTCAAACGCACAGGTGAAAAGTGTGCTGTAAATCTTGATCTTTACGCTATTTTGACAAAAATATGTTACATACTTTTATTTGAATTATGCGCAATTCACCAAATCCCAAAACAATTCTGCTGAAAAAAATGTTGAGTATGTGAAATGAAAAATCAAATTTGACCATAATTGTGAATGGAGTGCATTTATATAGCGCTTTACCTACACCATATGTTGTCTAAAGCATTTTAAGAAGCCTCATATTCACGTTTTTAAAAACATAGAGCTTACCAAGACTACATGCGGCCGACGCGCTAACGCAGCTGTCTCAACCTACGGAAACGTTTTCCTTTTTAGTTTAAAATAACTTATTTAATTTGACCTCCAGGATCCTTCGCTGTACACTGGCTAGTGGCAGAACCCTGGGTGTTTTTTTTTCTTCCGCTTTTGGTAACGATTTAAATCTATTTCAGACATTGATACTAAGCAAAGCTTGCCGCTGATGTTGAGCATACAGAATTTAGCAAATGCTAATTTACAACCCCCGCCCCTGGTTGAGTTTTTACATTAGATATACGCAATCTAAAACACATAAATACAAAGCCACCCCTTAAAAATAATAAAATCAATTGTAATAATTGAAAGAAATCACATATGCTGATCAGTCAATCACTCCCCCCGTTTATGTTCATTCACTACTATATGGGTACAATATTGGTTTAGCTACGTAGATAGCGCTAAGCTAACCGAGGCGTCCAAGTTTTCAAACTCACTGATTTCACTCTGCACGTCAATCATATTATAGGTTTGGAGACAGAAAACCATTCACACTCGCATTCACCCCATCACCGAGTGGGAACTGCACCAAGCTGCCTGAACAGAAATCTGCCGCGTTAACCGCTACACAGAACAGCACGCTAATGGCATTTTCTTTGTTGCCCTTTGCTCATTGTGATTGGCGGGTTACAGTATTATGCTGCGGTGATGACAGTTTATTTTGGTAATTTGATACAGGCCTAATCTTGATGTTTTAATGCAACCCTTTCTATAGCTACTTATTGAGTTATCGAGCAAAGTAAGTGCACCCTGCCCTACCATTCGCCACGTGGCATAACGGCGGCAAGTGCATTCACACACAAAAAACCTGTTGGCTGTTTGGGATTAGGAAGGCATTCCGCCAACTTTCACAGACTCTGCTGCCTATTTAACTTTGAATATGAGGTGGAAAGGTCAGCTCCATCCTGAGATAATGCTCTCCCATGCTTTTTTCCCCCCCATAGTGTCGGAACACACTTTTTTCAGGCGCTATGCCACTTTCAGACAGGAAGCAATGACCTTCAACAGGCTTGTGACAGAAGCTACAATGTAGCCAGAGCCGACATTAGAGCACTTTCCACTTGATTGCAACAATAGCTCGCACTGCTAATGCCAAAGAGACAATATAGTACTGTATCTACCATAGTGAATTATATAACGCCTTCCACTCTTCAGAGAAGCCTTTCTACTAGACTTTTCATCCATAAAAGAGGCCCAGGCTCACAAGCTCTGTTCCTCCCAAAGGTGTTTGACGGGGTTGTTAAGTCAAGTTCTTCCGCACCAGATTCAACCAAGCATGCCTTCATGGTTTGCTTTGTGTCATTCTGGAGAAGAAAAGGGCCTGCGCCAAAATGGTTCCCACAAAGTTTGAATTATACAATTGTCCAAATGGTCTTACTATTATGACCAACCTAACGGGACGTATTGTGGAAAAGTGACTTTTTAATGGCTTACAAAATAGCTGGGTCTCTGGAGTGTCTGCTGCATACCGATAGGCGGATCAGCACACTATTTTGTCAAATGTAATTCAGCGGCTTTGGGATGAAGTGCTGAATTCATGAGTGAAAATACAATCCACACATTTACTGATTTTATGGAGGTTCTCGTTTTTAATACACCCCAAGTCGTTTTTGGAAAGAAATGTTATCGTTGGCGTCGCCCCCTCAAAATAAGCTAATTACCGCTTATCTCAAATAAATAGTGTTGCATTTGTATTGGTCTACAGTGTTTCCTCATTGTTTGCAGAGAACGGGGATTCCTGCGAGGTAAATGAATAATTGACACCTCAGCAACGTTAAGAATTTCCTGAAGATCATAAAAAGGTGGCGGCAAAGCACTTTTTTTTCTAAATGAAGCTCCTTAGCTTATTCAAACCCAAAAATGTATAAATACGTTTTTTAATACTTTGTCCTGCACTCCCAAAAACGTAATTATACGTATTTTATGTTTTTTTTTTTTAATGCTAAAGCATACAGAAGTCTTTGATACAGATTTTGACATGAAGAGGTTGCTTAACACCACACAAAAAAACAGCCAGCAGGGGGTAGCAGAATATAAGAGATAACCCAAGGCCATGTTGCAAAAAGCTCTTTTCCCCAGTGTTTTTAACAGGTTTGTGAATAATGATGAAACTCAGCTATTTTCTAAAGCTAATTGCTGCAAAACGGAAACAGATACAAATGTACTTTTTTTTTCCTGAAAGAAGAGACTCTAAGCTTCCAAAATCAGTAAAACAGCCGGGAGCGAAGGGGGTTGCTTCAGTGAAAATGGCTGGGAGTTTATAAGTCAATGAACTCACTTCACCATAGTTCATTGGCAACAAGATGGATGGATATTCACGGTATTTCTTGATGCTTGTTATTATTTTTGACATGTCACATAGTTTTGAATTGTAAAACGAACTAACTAACTAACTAACTAACTAATCCTCCTTTAGGATTCAAGGGCACTCATGCGATCTAGTTTTTTTTTTTTCCAACGCAAAACTGTATGTCTTCTTTATGCTTTTGATCATACTATATTTCATATTATGTTCCTGTCAGAAGATTTTAGTAAGCCGTGGTAAATGCTTATCTATTCCTTCCCGCATTAAGTCAGACTCGTGTCAAAGCAGGCCATGCATGACTCGATAATTTGACATTTAATGGGCATTGAGCGCGCCTCATTAAAGCGTTGTTATTTCCTCTATCCTGACATGCAGTGTGTGTGCGTGACAGTGGTCGTTACCAATACTTAGATGAGATGACTTAATGGCTTCCCCTCGTTTAAAATGGCTTCATCAAAACAACCATAGCGGAGTTGGGCTGGCCTGGTTAATATGACATGAATCAATTTCCTGCGCATCGCAATGCACTTTCAACTCGCAGCTTTCACAAAACGTAACTGCCGAGTGATTGATGCGGGGGCGTTACGCAGAGAGATGGCGTGATCGTATAAAAGAGAATAGCTCGCTTTGAATGTGACAGTGAGTTTTGTTTGTGTTGTTTTTTTTTCCCCACCACCACCCCTTGCAAAAAGATCTGCTGGAAATCATTGTTGAACAACTCAGACATCGGTTCTTTTTGTTGCTTAAGCACGCCCATCTGAACATCATATTTTATTTATAACGTCTGAAAAGTGTGCCACGCAAGGCTTTGCCCAAAAAAAAAGAAGAAAAAAAGATACCCGCCCATAAAAGTTTCACATCCTTTCAAGATAGAAAGGCGAGACGTGATAACTGTAATTATTACTTGGCATATTCTTAGTTTCAAAACATTGCCTTGATACTTCAAAAAAAAAAAAAAAAAAGATTGAAAATTATGTGTGTGTTTTTATTACATGGCCTCCTACTTCCATTTATGAAGAGGGCAAAAAACAAGATTTTGTTTTAAATGGGGCTCGCAAGTTTACTAATTAAATTAACACCAAGTTCTACGGTGTTATTGAGATGTGAATGTCAAATTCAGGGACTAATATCTAAAGTTATGAAATTTCAGGTTGCAGTATGATGAGAATAAAGTGTTGTCTTTCTAGAAAAAATATATAATGTAATGATTATAACAACCTTAAGATAAAAGTTATAATAGGGACAAAAGTATTAACATTGGAAATAAAGTCAGAAATTACAAAATGGTATTTGTAATTTTTTGTGAATAATCATCTGAGGAAAAATCGTAAAAAAAGTTGTACCTTTTATGAGGATAAATTCACAATATTTTGGAAAAAAGGAAAAAAGTATGAAGAAAATAAAGTCGGAAATTAAAAACAAAAACACGCACATGCATGCAAAATATGTAGTAATGTTACGGACAGTGAGGGAAATTCTGAAAAAAGTTGAATTTTTATGACTATTAAGTCAGAATATTATGGGGAAGGAAATACTAATATTATGAAAATAAAGTTGGAAATCATGAAAACCAAATTGAGAAGCTTGACTTTATCCCAGAAGTCATATGAGGAAATAAGTTGTAATGTTATGAAAATAAATGTGTAAATTAGAAATTAAGTAGAACATTTATGAGAATAATTATGAAAACTTTTTTATAACTGCAAAATAGTTATTTGCATTTGTAAAACATTTTTAATACAATGTGATAAAATATGGAGTATTTCAATGATTAGGATCTCAATGTTCTTCAGTTTAGTGCATGTATACACTTATGCTTGCTTTTTGAACAAAGCCTGGATTTTTATCATTAAAATGTATGTATAAATCTTCAAGAAAATGTTAAAGAGGAGGAAAAAAAACCTCACAACTTTAACCCTGATATTAACCAAAATATAATGAATGAAAAATGTGACGATTGTCCACAAAGCCACAAAATCTCTGAAACCGCACTCCCTCTGAAAAACGAGCCGAATCCATTTCAGCAATGTTTCCAATATGCTGTCACATCAAAAATGTTCTGAGCATCAAGTGAGTTCTCTCCCACGTGGCGTACATTCCCCTCTCAATCTTGACAGTTTTTTTTCATGAGAGTCAAAGTGTCAGCGACGGCCTCGTCATGCAGTTACGCTGCATACTGATGCCTCCATAAATAGCCTTACTGGCGTCACAATGCAACTGGCACGCAATAGACTCATCGGAAATAAATACATTTCTAATAGGCTTGACAGCTCTTGCGTTCTCACACCTCTGATAAAACACCAGCCCGGAGCCTGTAAAGCCTTTGTGTGCGCTTTTCACCGAGGCGGATCTCAGAAGAGCGGCGGTGAGCTCTGTCATGACAGACGGGCGCGGCACGTCGAGCTCTCACGCTGTTCATCGTCTTATTTTTTTTCATATCTTTTTTTTTTATCATCTCTCGGAGTAGTCAGACTCTTCCCAATTAGCAGCTTTCTGACAAGGTGTTGTCAAACTCCGGGAATACAATTTATAGTAATGATAGCTGATCTGAAGCATTGTTTGCGCTGGATTATGTTCCATACGAACCATAGTATGGCGTTAGGCATCAAAGGGGATCTCATTTTGATGTGCGCATCCCTTCAGAACTCTGCTGGCAGATAATACGACCCCCGCTACAAATCACATGTGCTTGCTTTAAGGTGTGCGACCTCAGCGACGTCACGAAAGGGAGAGAATTATTTACAACAGGGACGCGAGCATAACAAGAATGATACTCGGTAGAGCATAAACGTTCACCGAGGTGGCAAAAGCAACATTGAGCTTGTAAAAATGGGGACGATTTATTTATTTGTTTTTTTTTAAAGTTTCATGCACATAAACATTGCGCTGGGGACTGAGCCCTGCTTTGAACTCTGCGAGTAATTGATAACCCAGATAAGACTTATAATAGGCATGTGCCAATTACTGGTTTGACGGTTTACCGTAATTTTAAAAAGTCAAGGCTGGTGTTTGTGGATCTCACTCTGCTTCATCTAGCCTTCCTTCCTTTAGTCTTTCCTCTGGTCTCTTGAGGTCTCCTTAATCTGTTGGAATTTATATGTTTCTAGGGTGGGTGAAAGGTTCTGGTTTTGTAACTGTGGGTGGTAGGTGGTGTCTGTTTGGTGCTGGATTTCACTTTGTTTCAGCTGTCTTTCCTTTGATCCTTTCCCTGGTCTCCTGACAATTTCACGACTCTGGCAGAACTTTGAAGGGTTTGGGATTTTTAACAGGTTTCAGTTGAACTATCCCTTTAAGCCTGAAACTCACACACGCACACGCACAAAAAAGAAAAGAAAAGAGAGCGATTATGATGACTCAGAAATGCCGCAGAATACTGAGCTGTAAAAAAGAAAAAGAAAGAAAAGTCAAGGTTTCAATAGGTGGGTTTCCATCCACCTATTTGTATTCAAATTTTCAAGAATTGTGAAAAAAAATAAATTGAATGGAAACGCTTGGAATTCAGAAAAAAAAGGCCTAAAATTAGCAAAAAAGTTGGAGGCTTGGAGGTGTGAATTTCACAGTATATCGATTAAAGGAAAGGAGGTTTTGGATATGGAAACAGGTTTTGCGAATACAAAAACACGTTTTGACCGCATATTCGGCTACAACACACATAAAATGGCTTGTACGTTAAAGTAAGGTATGTTTGGGGGCGGGGGCAAAGAAATTTCATTTATTTGTATATATGTCACAAAAAGCTGCCATTTAAACAACAGGGATGCGCAGATTCTATAGAAGACAAGCAACTTGCAGAAGGCATTCGTAGACTATAGAAAGTATAATAAACATGAATATTAAGGCGATGTCACTGTGACCGCATAAAACATCTGGCGAGTTTCAAAGAAAATGAGCACTGAGCAATTCAAAAGAGTCATTCCAAATGATGGCCTTACTGACAAATGGCAGCTCTCAGTGAATGTCGTTTTCATGAAAGCGGCTCCATCAAGCCCCATTGATTAATTTTGTGTTTTGAAATTGCAGTAGCCGAACATGAAAGTGAACTTCTTTTATGCTGATGCAGTCAATAAACGGCCTTCTTGACTATTGTTCTCAGCTATTCAAGTCTCTTTTTTTTTTGTTTCTCTCCTGTCTGCCTTTTCAGCTGGGTCCGTGTGTTCGGTGATGATGCGGCCACATAAAACGTGTCTGTCGAGAGAATGCGCACTGACACGTTCTCATTAGAGACCTGCCCTCTGTCTGGGCCAGCCAATTGATTTGTTACAATTCCCCTTACCCTCGTATGCCATTCATGACAGCCGCCTGCATAATGTCGGCTTTCTTGACATTATTGGGGGGGGGCAGTACATGTCAAAATATGCATGGCGAAGACTGTCGCAGTGCAGGTCAAGTCTTCATTAAATCCGCCGACAGTATATAATGAGCTGTGTAGTAAAATTAGTAAACAAGTGTTGTGTACGGTAATGGTAGGATTTTGAGCCGGACACGTCACAGTAGGTTGATAAGTGGACAGAGAATCGAAACTTCGACAACAAATGAAATGGAAAGGACGCAGACCACTCGTTTAGGTTGAGTGTCTGGGCTTTATGCTGGACATTCGTGGCCACCTCTTTTGAACCATTTTAGCTGTATTAATGCAAATGTAATGAAACTTCCAGAGTTTAAAAATGTTGTCTGATTTTTGTAATTTGCAAGTCCAGCTCTTAAAAATACCAATAATGTGTGCTGTTTATGTTGTACCCGTTGGCTTATGGTGGCCACTTCTGAATCCCATAAATCTACTTTTTTATTTTTTATTTTATTTTATTTTTTTAGTTCGGGATTGAATCGTACAATTGGAGTAAAAATATATGTACATTATCCATTCTTTAACAAGGAAGCAATTTCAAGTAATATTCCTTAGTTTCCGTTTAAAGGACTTTTCTCATTGCGTGCCGTATGTTGCCACGGCAACACAAAGTGAGGGATTTTGCCGCTACGTCTGCAAAGGCACTCAATCAAAAAGTTGTCAATTCTTCTCTGACGTTAAATCGCACATTCAATAAGAGAGATAGGCGTCTATTTCACAAAGCATGTTCAACAAACACCGAGACTAACCCTGAACAGCGAGTTGGCATACGCTGAGAGTGAGAGGAAACTCGGTGAGTTTTCGGTTCCAGGTCAGCTGATTTGAGAGTAGTTTTAACTGGCGTTACCACTACACTAAAAAGACCACATCAATGGAGCCCTTATTCGTCGAGTCACCATGGCAACGGGGAAGCAGAGCGCGGCGCCGCCGTCCGCATTTGTGACTTAGAAGTTAGGTTTATATCCCCCCCCACCCCTCTGGATAGGCTTTACTTTCATTTAAATGTTGATGGTTCTGAAACATGATGCAGACGAAACTTTGAGTAGCACTCAACGATTAGAGCAAAAATAGCATCACATTCTTACCGATGAAATGTGTATGTCGCCCTCTCCCAGACTTATTGTATGACATACACTGTGGCATTTTTGCCATAGACAAGACAGAAATTAATGTGTACATGCTGCGGAGAGAAATCAATATAAATGTTCAAGTTAGGCAGGCTTAGCGAGTGGCAACGTAAGATGGCCGCCAGTGGCGTCACTTCTCTCGAGGGCGAGTAAGCAGTATTATTAGTCCATTCATATTTAAATCCTGTAAAAAAAGATATAACAGAACATTGTGATGCCTTTTGGGGGGCTACAATGCATAAATGTAATTTAAGTCCCATTTCAACAGGGAAAATTATTTTCCGTCTCACATTTACAAAACGGTAAGATGTTGAAACTCTGTGTGCCGCACTCCACTTTACATGTGCGTTAGTGAGCGTGCGAGGTCACCCTGAAGCTGACGCGCAGGAGTTTAGATTGCAACGTGTGATGAGCGGCACTCTCGCTGACTCTGCACACCAGCAACAATGCGCGCAGGTCTCTCAGGCTAATGAGCTCTCAATATAGACAGCCTCACATCGAACCTATGGTTTCTATCAGCTATCGCATATCTGGGGGAGCGGAGTTTTTTTTTTTATTTTTTTTATTCCGCACATGCCGGTTGGCGGTGGACCAAGAAACCTGATAGAAAATGTAAATCACCATCGAGCTACTCATGTGGGTCCGGGAGGTTTGTGTCACCGGATGAGAGCGACACATTCCCCAAGGGGCTCGCGAATGTGAAGATGGCGGAGTTATTTCTGTATTTGACTTTCAAACAGTCACAGATTTACAGGCAAGACTTTTCACATCGCTGCCTGTGACTGTGTATGACATTGTTAAAATAGACGGCGCCGAGCATGAGTGCAAATCTCATCCAAGGGATTCAATGCGGTGTGAATGTGTTTGTGTACATTGTCACTGGCGACTTCAGGATAACTTTGGGCTTCACTTCCTTATTACTGGATACCACTTGGACAACAGTTTCTAAACTTTACATTGAAGGCCAATAATTAGACCTAATGATGGTGAGGGACAAAAGTGGATTCTACATTGCAGTGCACCCTCAAAAAAAGTACACCACTTTAACCTTCGGTGGTGCCTCAGCACTTGACTTTTACGTCTTGGCAATAACCTATACCCTTTAGGAATTTGCTGTTTGCTGCGAAGGTCATAACTCAAGATAACCTGACATTTTGCACTGGGTAAGAATCGATTCTGAGTGGAGACCTGGCAATTGAAAAATATAGAAAAGCCTTCCAGTAGTACAATTCCGATAGAAGTGCATATGTGCAACTCTCTTTTTTACATATCAGCTTGAAGCCTGTTGAGATTTTGAACTTTCTTAAGTTTAGGTCTAAACATAAGTTGACCTTTGCTAATTTACAGATGTAAAAACAATAAATCTGAATTTACTGCTTGAACAGTGGTTCTCTAAATGGGGTCCGCAAAATAATTTGCAATAAACAAAATACCAATGCATGCACAAAAAGGAATGTAAAGAATGAGTTAAATAATCAGTTTTTGCCACTTTATTTATTTTGTATTATATATATATTTTTTACTTCAATTCAGTGGGCATTGTGCTGCTCCTTCTGTTGTTCATGCCTTGGTCACCTGGGGGCAGCACAATGCAGACAACAGGGGGAGTTTCATTAGGGATTAAAAGGAACCCCAACTGTCATGACAAGTTTGCTCTATGTTAGTTATTTATTTGGTTGCTACTAACATAACTATGAAATTCATTTTTCAAAAATCATTTTAATACATTTTGTAGAAACTTTATTTGGACGAACACCGCCCATTGTTATTTACGTCGCAACGCATTCAGTGCACAGTGACGTAGAATGGCGGCTGGCTCTCTTCCGAGCAATTTGAAACGCCTATGAAGAAAGCAACGTAAGCCTCCGTAGCGTTCCTAAAGGGACGATCAAAAAGAGCATAGCGTGGAGGAGGGTGGCAATCCCGATTGCGTGTTGTTTCTTTAGCGTATCGACAAAAGAAGATTGGGAATTTTGGCTATGGAAACAGGTTTTGCAAATAACCGCTGACAAGACCGGATACACGTCACACGTTTTGACCGGATATTACGTCACACGTACGTTTGTAGCCCCCAAAGCAATGGCGGGCAATAAAGTAAGGTATGTGTGGGGCGACGACACAACAGAAATCTTTTAGAAATTAATTAAAGAAGCGAATATTAATGCAATTTTAGATGGAAAACAGCTTAGAAACACTATCGGTTGATCAAGAATTACAAAAGCAAACTGCGCAGTCGCTTCCTGGTCTTCTTCTTCTTCTTTTAAATTACTGGTGGATCACATCTCTATGGTGTATACTGCCACCTACAGTGCTGGAGTCCCCTCTCAATATTCACAAAAGAAGAACAGATGGAAACAGACATAAGTCGCATGTCCGTTTGTGTATTTTCAGTAAATTCGCTTAAAAAAATCAAAACAATTTGGAAGGAATCCTGACTATAGAGACACACATGAAGAAGACTTTCTCAACTGACTCAAAAGGATCAAGATTATTTTCCTAAGTATTGTTATAATATCTGTATTGCCCAACAATTTGGGCTCAAATATCCATTGTTGAAAGGGTTAAATCATCTTTGTACAATTTGTCACTTTTTTACTCGCGACTGCCACCTCTGGCCCAAAGTGTAACTGCAGCATCTGCGCCAGGCTCGTTCATGGTGCGCGTGCGCGTACGTGCACGAACTTAAAGCGACAAACAAAGACATGACTTCAAATGAGGTAAGAAAAACTCCGCTCCTCCCCAAAGAAACGGTGGAGTGTGCAGGGACCGCACACTCTACTATAAAGGGAAGATAAAAGCGGTACAGTCAGGGCTCTTCATACTCATCTGGGCATTGGTGGAGCATGCATGATGTAGAAAAGCTTTAATATTACGTTTTTAAACGGCACAATGCACCTTTAGGTGACACCAATGCTATCCATTAGCCTGGTCATGACGTTTTGCATCATTTGTTAGCATCAAGCGAAACAGACTTTACGAAAGCAAAAACAGTAAGCAATGAACCTCAATTTGGAGGGAATAAACTTGAACCCTTTTTTTTCTTCTTTTTTTTACATTTATGTTTTAACGACGTTAGGATTATGTTGAGGTCCTTGTAAAAATGTCTTGATCCCAAAAAGTTTGAAAACGACTGCCTTGATGATGACGCCTATGTGGACAAAAGTATTGGGACAAAACTGAAGTCTTACTGCTTCGAATACGATTTACGTCACAATCTTCCAGCATGTATTCTCCTTCCTACCTTGTCACATTCATCTTCTTCTGACTCGTCTTTGAGAATACGTGTCACAAAAAAAGCTCCCAGAAAAGCCTGAGAATTGAGAAATCTGCTGAAAATGTCTGCATGCGACAGAACTCAAAGCAGAACAAGATCAGCACCTTGAGACGTCTCAACTATCTGAGAGAAGCTGACAAGAAAAATCAGATAAAGTTGCCAGAATTTTCTAAAAATAGATCTTTCTTTTTTTTTTTTTGTTGTCAGAGGGAAGGAAGTGAGTGTCTCCTGACTTGTCGACGCGCCCACACGGAGAGGAAGAGTCTCGTTATCACCTCTCGCATCATCTTGCTGCACAATGAAACAAAGCAATGCGCTGACGTCTAAATATAACTCTAATGAGTCAGCCAGTCTTGAGGTTATTACCCGAGGACATGTTTACCTGCTTTTTTTTTTTTTTTAAACGAACAGATGAATGTTTTTTGGCCCCTTTCGTAATGCCCTCCTAAGTTTTGCCGATTAATTTTATGCACGACAAGCAGTTTTGGAATGCTAATGCGATGCTACCGATGGTAGCCTGGTAGCAATGTCATTAAATATTCATTCTCACAGGAACCCTACTTTGTGGTGGTGGTGCAGCAGCATCCTTATGCCTGTGATGGAGAGCTACAAAGATAGACTCCCATAGCCTACAGTGTTCGTCTGCCACGTCGTGTACCTGTCAGGGAAATTACAAAGACTCGCAAGCTCGGCGTCACATTTCAAACGCCTAACCTTACTGTGTCTCGTTGATGTCTCTCTGGCAGCACTAAATATATGAGATGCCCTCTAGTATCGTACAAGATTTCTGTTTTGATCTGCGTGAAGTTGTGATATAAGCTTTGGTTAATAATTGATGTCTGGAAGGATGTCTCTCCGGCTCGTTCGCGCGACTCAAAAGTGACATTCTTGAAAATAAGAGGGGGTCCTCCGCAGGATGAGCAAGCGCACTTTGTGAATTCTTGATGCGCCGTGTAGGAATTCGCCGCCCTCGCCCACCCCTCCCCTCCACCTCTCGGCGCTCTTGTTATTGTGGAGAAAGTTCCGTGTTTTTAAGTTTTGCCATGCGTGGCCTTTCCGCTCGTCGAGGGAAAGGCTGCGCTGACCTCATTAGCGCTGGCCGCTTCACACCTGCAGCGTGTGATCTGGAAGTTTCTTTTCAGCCGGCTAAATTACCTAAATGACCTTCTCTTATTCACGCCCTGGCTAATTAAGCCAAAAGGCGATGGGGGGGAAAAGGGGGATATGACTGCTTTGCATGGGGAAACATGGCAACAGCACGGCGTAATCAAAAGCTAGCATGCTGCGAACAGAGGGATTGCATCATTTATAACGTGATTTTTTTTTTAGCAATCTTTTTTTTTTTTTATGGTTTATTTACAGGATACAGTGTTACCATGACTTTCGAGTTCAATTTATTCTGTGAGCAGGCTAGTAAATCAATTTTCCCCTAGTTTGAAATGACTGGACCATTAATCTTTTCCAACACCATTTTTGTTACGTTTTTAACAAAGTGTACAGTAATAGCACTGTACTGTTAAATGTAAATTAAAAACAAAATACAAAAGAATGTAAAGAAATAAGCTGAACATTAGGTATAGTGAGTTTATCATATCTCTCGTCGCAGAGAGGCTGCTAGCTAGTTTCAGGCTAAAGTTAGCTTTTGTTGTGCTAACGTCATTTCATTAGCTTATTTGCGTGTTCTGTTAGGCAGCAAGTGTAACGCGTTGTCAATCCTATTCACCCGTGTCACCCCAGGGAATACAGTATACATTAGATGCATGACAATTTTAGCAATTGTTGAGAAAGAAAGATCAAAAAGCTTAATACAGGGTTCGTGCCAGTCATGTGGTCAAGAAGCTTTCGTTTTGTAGTTAAGGCCATTCTATTATTATTATGTTTTTTTTTTTTTTTACCATGGCAGTAGGCCTATTTAGTCAAAATAATGTGTCGAACTTGAAACACATGATGATATTTGTTTGTTTTTCGTCGACTGAAACTAGACTAAAACTATCACATACAGAAATGACAAAAATGAAATGTTAACCAACTCAAATTGTATCATCGAATTTCATTGAAACCTAAAGTGCCTACCAAAAACAACACCGTTTCAATACATTCTTAGGTTTCCAAGTAGGTTTGAAGCCTGAGTTAGTTTGCGTTGAAAACGCGTCATGAGCCTCAAAATAGGATTTAAAATGATGATTTCAAGCCTGGAAAAAGGTATGATCAAAAATGTTATAATGCTTACAATGTTAGGTTTTCATTTAGCAATAATGTCGAAGTGCTGCATTATACTGAGATTTATGTATAATATTCAGCTCCTCCCATCATGTAGCCGTCGTGCTTGCTTAGCTTAGCATGCCAACGGGATGCGTGCTGAAACCAACTAGCTCGACTTTAGCTTGGAGGTGACTAAACACCTCTGACAAGTGCCTCACCTTCTCTACCTAACACGCCATCTCATTTGTTTAATTCCAACTAAAGCCAAAATGTACAAAATGACTCGTTTTGACACATTATGCCAACACGTCTCCCCAGATAAACTAGCACAGGTTGCAAAAAGTTCTCACACTCTTAAGTGGCATGCACAAAATATGTGTAAGTACAACTACTGATTTGACTCCTTAAATACAAGTAAAAACATACAGTCTGAAAATCACAGGGTACAATATTAGGTACACCTTCACAATGTTCACTTGGTTCATTTCTTATATTTTCTCATATTTGTTTAAAGCGATTCCAATCTTTCTGCTATGGATGTTGCCCGTCGCGTTCAAATAAAAAATCTGAGTTTGAAGAGAAATGGTGAGATTTAAAAAACAAAATGGTGACATAATCAGAAAGCTCCCCCGGCTTTTGTCAACACAGCCTTTGTTGTTCTCTAAATTGATAAAATAATCATAAAAGACAATACGTTTGTATTTTCATTTTCTACTTCACACCTGAACTCATATTTCAGGATGTATTTTTGCAAAAAGCTTTAACCATTTAGTTGTGAAAAGAACCTGTGATATATTAATTACTTTTCTTTTCTTTTCAAAAAGATACATTTTATCAGGTCACGTTTTTTGTGTTTATTGCCTTTCCATTGCAGTCGTAAAAAAACAACAACCTTTAATTAACTTCCGCATCAGTTGAAGAGTTTTCCAATTAATATATTTAAACTTGTCATGTTTTTAATTACGCAATGTACCTGGTGCATGGATCAACACAAACACAAGCAAGCCTCGGTACGTGTTTGCAAAAGCGTAACAGGAGCGTTAAGAAATCAATCAGTTTCTATCATGACTCAATTCTCCAAATCAATTATGGAGGCAAACGTTGGAAAAAATCATAGCAATTTAATATTTTTGCGACAACTTTCAGGCAAAGGAAGATAAATCAGACATCTGTTAAAAACTTAATTATGTAAATCATGAATCAGTTATGAACCATTCTAAGTTGTAGTAGGATGTATTTTGCATTCATTATAATTGGTGACATAGGAAAATGTTTTTTTTCCTCAGGAGGATTGCGTTCATTTGTCCTGAAATTGGTGTTGAAAGTGACCTGGCACATCTGTCCTCTCAAAAATCAATTTTGACTCTTGAGCACAAAAGTATGCACACCCCTGCTGTAAACCTTAATACATGTCAAGACTCAATACATTTTAAATGAAGATGAATAGCTTCATAAAAATAATAAGCAGCTGCTTGACCGAGAGCCGCCGTGAGGCGAATTCTCACCACTTCAGGTAACTGTGCGAAAAGGAGCCATATTACTCCAATTGTGAAGCGATCATTTATCGTTGGAACATTCAATGCTAAGAACAATGCTCAAATAATTACCTTTGACTTGTTCTCTTTTGTACTTGTGAGCTCGGTTAACTCACCCTTTGGTTTGGTAAGAAAGACTAACACAAAATACATCCAGCAAGAGAAGCGAACCCAAAAATCTCACTATCTCTCCTCCTCCTTTTTTTCCTTCCTTTTTTACTCGCCTTCAATTCCGCATATTAGGGGCGCAAATCAAAGATTTGCTGTATCAAATGGATTCCGCCTGCAGCAACATTTGGCCGGCGTGTGAGGATTTAACCTGCTTGCCTGTATTGCATTTAGCTGAGCCTTAATAGCATGATTGAACTCATTAGGCGTCCCTCAAGTGTGTTCCTCACTGATTGAAGTGGATGTCGTAGTCGTCCATTTTGACAATTGAGTCTTTGACTTAGCACTTAGATGCCTTCTTTGCCTTTCTTTGCTTTACACTTGTTTAAGAGTACGCGAGCTTAACATGCAGAATGAAACAGAAACGTCCAGGGAACATATGGAAAAAATTATATTCATATGTATAGTAACAAGTCTCTGGATTCTCAAAATTTCCTCTTGAAATGAAGTCAAAGTGCCATTTATAACATCCATTTTACAAACCGCTTATCCTTTCTAGATCTGGTAATATAAAGTGTTATAACAATATGTTTGGACATGTGGTGTCACAAAAACAACAGTTGTAATGTCAGAGGTGTGCCTTTAAGGGGTGTGGCTTAGGAAGTGATGATGTAAATGATAGGTTTACGAACCACTATTGTGTCAAAGCCAAAAGTTAAGCAGAGCTGCAATCTCTGATTACATACACTTTGTAAGTATCCAATCCAATCCACTTTATTTCTATAGCACATTTTATAAACGAGTGTTTCGAAAGTGCTGCACATTGAGATCTGCACACTATCATACACATCAAATCTAGTCAAACCAACTATGAAAATAAAAAACGGTCAGTAAAATAATAAAATACAACAGGTAAAATGAAAAACATAACATTAAATAAAAACATTAAAAATAATTCAAAATATAAAAAAATAATAATACAAATTAAAATCATTAAAAAAAAAAAAAGTACAGGCCATGGAGTATATACAAACTCCACACAGGAAGGCTGAGGCCCAGATTCGAACCTGCAACCGGATGTGCTCACAACTCATCCACCATTCCAGCTCCACACTTATAGATAACTGATGATTGCCACTTTGGGGATGAAGTGCTGCTTTCACGGATGAAAATGCAATTCATGCTTGTTGCTGTCTTTATTAGCACATGTGTTTGTCTTCAAACTCTGGGCTAGCTGTAGTACCTTGTTGCCTTGGTAACAAAAGTCATAATCATAGCCCCAAAGTAGAGAAACATGAGTATCTCATTTGTATAAGACAAGACCGCCCCTCATAACAGAGGTGATTCTGATGAGAGCACCCGGGAACTGCCTTAAATTATGTAATAATTGCATACTGTCCCCTTTAGATAACATTTAGACATTTTTAACAGCAGTACAAGTGTATAAATAAGAATTTAAACACTATTCATGGGACAGTGTCACTATAAAGGGCCTTTGGTGTAAATAATGTACAATACAACGTAGTAACTCTGAGATTATAAGTGGCCAAACATCGGCACACATGTACACTGATGTGTTTCTTTAATTTTATACCGTATATATTTTTGGGTCATTTCATGTACTGTACATGATTTTGGCATGTTTTAATGTCCACATTCTATTTTCAGAATCATATTGAACAGTTTGCATGTTGTCCACCCTGTCATAAAGGAGTAACTTAGTAGCCCCCTTTCAAATGTTTTGAGTAACATTACGAGACGACCAACTTTATTTTTTCTCCAATGGAGAATTAAGCAGTGGATCGTTACGGAATAAATATTCACACTTATATTTTGGAACTTTCCTCATATTGTGTGGAGTTGAATGTCTTGTCGTCAAGTGTCCACTCTGTCATAGTGAAATCTCAATTGATAAAAAAGAAAAATCTCATAAATTCATAATATATTTGTTTAACGGTACACAATCAGCTTGTTACCACGTGCTCGTTGAATGGTAACTAGTGCTGTCAAATTTAAAGCGTTAAGTAATTAATTAATCACGAAAAATTATGAATTAAAGCAGATTAATCACACTTTTAATTTTGACTGCAGATGATCCTTAAATTGACATTTGATGATTACATTAAAGGTAGCACAGGTTACATTTGAGCAATAAACATAACTACATGCATTAAAGTCAAGTATTTAATAAACGTTTGCATATGACATTCAGAATATTTGTTCATGTCAAACTTTTGGGGAATTATTATTATTTTTAAATCATGCAAGTAATTAACTGATTAGAAAAAAATGTGGATGGATGTGTGCAGTGGATACATTTTTTAAAGACGTCCTCATAACATGAAATGTCGAAAAAAATGACACATAACAGGTGGTCTTTAAATTTGGCGGGCAAAAAATATTGATTAAAAAGCCTTTTTAATTAAGTGATTAATCGTGATTAATCAAAATTCTAAGATGTGATTAATCTGATTTAAAAAATGTAATCGTTTGACAGTTCTAATGGTAACATTAATGAAAAATGTCCACCCTGTCATTGTCCACCCTGTCAGCAGGCTCACATATTTGGCTGTTGTTATCTCCATCATCTACATACAGTTAATTTAATTTAGTTTAAAAAAAAAAAAGAGTTAGATACGCATTTCTAAACATCATTACATCTCTTTCATACAATAAATGTTTTGGTGAAATATCCTCCCTGGCTGAGGCAATCACTAATGCACTATGGCTTCATTCAATATGTGGCTTTTGTTATGTACGGAAGCTGCGAGCTGAAGGCAAGCAGTCTTTTTTAGACGTGTCACAAGGGCGACGATGCACAGCGCATGACAAATGTCCAAAGTGGTTTTGATCCCTTTTAAGACTCGACACACACACCCACGCACCCACGCACCCCACACCACCACACACGCACACACACGCACCGGAGTAATTAGGACTTCCTTTTCTTCCCTATCTTATTTAATCAACAAATACAGAGCAACCTCCATACATGAAACTCTCCTTTGGTTCCTTTGCATACTTTTTTGTTTTGTGACCCCCCCCCCCCCCCCCCCCCATTCCTTCTCGCCCACCGCCATACCGTCTGCTCACAAGTTTGCCATCAGAGAGGCGAGCTGTGGGAGCAGCACGCGGTTTGTATTCAGCGTGTGTGACAGGCGGCAAAGCAGCAATCTTGTCTTTGGAGAGAGACAATGATTCCACAGCTGCCATGTTGTGCACACAAATGTGCTGCAGGCATCAGTCCTGAAATCTGTCACCTTGCGGTGGCGAGTCAGAAAATGCGAGAGGAATAAAATACATTAAAAAAAATAAATAAATAAAAAACACATCCTGCGGTGGCTATTTGATTTTTAATGCACACGACGCGCATCTAAAAGTCTGCTTGCGCTTCTTCATCCTCCCAATGCGACCGCGCGACAGACAGAACGCTAAATCACCACCCAAAGAGGTTGTACCCGCTTGATTACGTATTTAATCATTTGGTGTTGTAATGACAAAACTTGCATTCCCTGTGTAGCAGTCATAACTCTGAATAATGCTACTTGTGTTATCTTTTCACCCATGAAGCCTTTGGGCTGTCCCTGCTGGATTATGCCATTTCGCCTCATTAAAAATTGTGGATATGATGTAGTAAGAATCACTTTTTTTTGAAAGAAAGAGGGAAAAAAAATCACGGAAATCTTTTAAAGGAAAATTTGGGACATAAATTGTCAGATTATCCTTGCAGAATTCTCAAATTTATATCTATTATCAAAATTCTAGATATTAAGTACTCGATAATGCATACAGATGTTAATTTGCAAATAAGCATGGGCCGATTACCTGTTAAACAGTTTACCGTGGTTTTACAAAGTCAAGGCTTCAATAACCACTAATTTTCTCACTAATAATGACCTGTTCTTCTAAGCAGAGCATAATATTCCTCCTTCTCAATGAGCAGAGAGGGCAGGGGTGAGCAGCTGCGCATGGAGGAGGAGGAGGGAGTGAGCAAGATGAAAGAGAGGCAGAAAACACGGATGCCTTTTTTGCTCTGGTAACGTGCATTGTCCTAAAACAATTTAAAAAAAAATAATAGTGCCGCCATCTACTCTACTGGTTAGCCCCAAGGACAACATGAGTAGTCCACAGGTCTGTTCTAAAAATAGCACAACAGTGTTGGGACACTGTGACTTACTAAGAAGAATTTAAACTGAAGACGTTAAAGAACAAATATGTTAACATTTATTTATTTATTTAAACGTAACATGGTTCTTATCTCTTGATGTATCAAATATTCTATATTCTGTTGAAAAATAAAAATATTTACCCTAAATATTTCAAAAGAGGACATTTTAGAGATGTAATTTTAATATTGTGATATTTTTGCTCTATCAGAATCTAATATTTGGAAACGTGCTTTGCATTTGAAGATTTGAAGATTATTGAACATCTTAATGCTCAAAAGCACATTTTGGGAAGAAAAAAGAAGCACAGTTACAAAACTATAAATGAAATACCAAAATATTTTAATTTCTAGTCATGAATAAATAATCATGAACATTTAAACGATATAAAGAACAAAAATTGAAAAGTACATATAATGTAACTAAATATTCTAATTTAACAAAATATTTAAATACTACTGCTACTAGTAGTTGTACTGCTAATATTAATACTCAGCTCGGAAAAATTAGATAGATAAATGAGCAGGTGACAAACTGTGAATATGTGTTGGCACGCTGTACTTTGTCCCACAGTATTTGTTTATTTTTACAACAGAGAGAAAAATATACAAAAATCTGCAGATTTTTGAAGAGTGGGGAATTTTTGAATGTCATTATATTTGCCTTAATTGGTCAAATATAATGTAAAAAAAGGCAAAAATCCGCCGTTTTTTAAATATTAAAACACCTAATATAGGCCAATTAAACGGTTGGACGCTAATTATTATCATCATTTTTATTATTATTTTTAATTATTAGTGGTAGTGTTTAATGTTCATTTGTACCTATATATAACACTTTGTTTCAGCTGTGGTTGTTTGTTAAAGTGCTCTATGAATAAATCAAGTAGTTGAGTTAAGATAGTGAGTCGAATCATCAAAACAGGTCACACGCGGCCAGCACGTGCACAACCATCCATGTCTAAGTTACAACGACAGGCGAGACAGAAAGCCATCATGACCGGCGCAGAGTAAAAACACACACGTAAAAAGTCATTATTTCCTGCACGCCATCATCTCCCGTTTTAATGGGCCAGCTCCGCCCCAGCGCCGCATTACAGTCAAGACTCAAGCTTTTTAGCTTAGTGTTCTCCGTGATTGAAATTCCAAGTCAGCCATCAATCTGCATTATAGACTGGTTTCCCCTTGTCTGGCGCGGGCTAACTGAAACAGATTGAGACAGCTCCTGCTCGCTGCATCGCTAATGGCTGCCAATGAAAGGCATCTCTGTGCTGTTGACCCCGAATGCGGAATCGGGATCAGCGACGGGGAGGAACACGACTCAATATAAGGAGTCTCTTCGGCATCGCTCACCAGTCAACAGCATCCTCTATCGACTTCACGTTGCCCAGGAATAGAATCTAATCACGAGATGCAAGCGGGCCACACTTCTCCTAATGGTTTACCATTATGTGCCTGGAACCGAGCCCAAAGCAGAGAAATATGACCGCGCACGGCCGGGCGGGGTATATTGTTTGGCTATAATGACGTCTCAATTATCTTCCTTGGTGGTGCAGACACCGGGATGTTTTACACAGCAACACCGCGGCGAGCTCGCCGAATAAATGAGGCTCACCTCTGACTTCTCGTTATTTTATGCCGGGTAATAATAATAATACCTGAGCGCAGGGCGCAAAAAACAATCAGTGATTTTCGGATGAGGTGTAGAAAAATGCAAAAGTAACAACACATAAAATGTGACCCAATCCATTCGCAGACTCCGTTATGCACTCCAAAGCAACACAATGACACTATAACCGAAAGCAGTGATTCTCAACTGGTGGGTCGGGACCCGTTTTGGGAAGGTTGCGGACAGCTAGTAAAAAAAAGAAAATAAAACAAAAGTTGATTTTTTTTTTCTGTGCAAAATAGAGTGCAGCTCAGTCTTTGGCTTGCACGAGTCATAGGTGGTATAAAACCTAACATACTGTACGTGTATTTTCAAAGTCTGTTTGTATTTGTGACAGCAGATGAGAAGGACTCGCCTAAAGTGTTTAACACTGTAGCTATTTTTTTCCAATCAGAAAACTGAAGAAAAACATTTCCAGAAAAGGCAGAACTTGATGGACTTACTCCTAAATATCACACTTGAACCTGAAATCAAAATGATAAAAAAAATAAAGTACTCACATTCAGTGCTGAAGTGGAAGTACTTAAAATTTATGAAAAAAAGATGTAGCCTAGTGACCCAAGTTGAAGTATGGTTTCGCTTACTTTACTTAAAGGGCAAGTTAAGTCAAAACACTTCACAATAATATGTGCTTTGTGCCCCTACGAGACTAAAAATGGTATTCTGATTAATTTTGAATGTGTTGAATAAGAATTAAGCAGAAAAGTCCACCTGTTTTATCCATTTCAGGGGGCAGCCATTTTGAGCCCATAGGCACTGTGATCAGAGGTGGCAAATCCAGATCCAGAAAGTAAAAACCCTGCCACAGTTTAACTTCGGCCCCAGGCGCTAGCTAGCTAGCTAGCTCCCATTGTGCTCGTTTTCCTGCTAGAGAGCTAGCTAGCTAGCTAGCTAATATCAATAGCTAAGCCAAACTGTGGCAGGGTTTCTTTCTGGACCTGGATTTGCCAACCCTGACTGGGATGTCATTTTCAGTCAACAACAAAGGGAGGTACAAGGCAAAATGGCCGCCCTTGAGATGATTGTATTGTATTGTAAAGATTTTTTTTTAAACTTTATTTTCCCTTAAAAGGAGACAAATACAGTGTGAGACATAGGCTAATTAAGTACAGTAAATTTAAAGTACAAATGAATTTTAACTTTTATTTAATATACAATCCTCATTTTGGCATGATGAAAAAAGATTGCACAGAAAATAGTTTCCCTCTTTTATTAACTTGCATCATACTGAGAAGAAAAACATCACTGGATGCAGCTTTAATATTCCCTGGCTCACAATATTCCTCAAAACTGTTTGTGATTTCAAACTCAATTTACAACAGTGAATCAAAAAAAAAGAAGAAGAAAAGACTTTGCACATGCTGTAATTTTATTTTGAAACCGTAACTTCCATAACAACCAACTTAGCTCCTCCCCCAACTTTCAATCAAGCTGTACGCTTCAGCATATTTCCCTGACATGATGTACTTTATTACTTTCCTATTTAAACAAGACTTTGACATCATCTTGTGTCATCTATCAACATTTCGGGAATAGCGCACACAGAAAAAACGCTTCTAGCTGAATTTCTCAGTGAATAGCTGTGGGATAAGAAAAACTGAGAATAGTTGACTTTGTCAGTGGAGAACTGCAAGTATGCAGAGGATTACTGTACATCAGAATTACTGTCAGGTATTTTTCTCTGTGCTGTAAGTGTCTAAAAATACCGGTTGTTTTTGTGACCATGGCCTCAAGTCATTACCAGGCTGGCATCATCGACGGTTAATTGATTACTTAAGACCCGCGCTAATGGAAAAGAACCTCAGAGCGTCTTCCATAAAGATGACACCTGAGGGAGGCTCAGTGATATTTCCTCAAACGTCTCAAGGGAGGATTGATTGATTAAAGGTCTTTAATTACTTTGTGTGATGATGATGATGTCACACATTATGTCATGCTGGGACCCCGTTGATCCCCAATAGACCCTTTCCGATGATTCTAGAAAACTTGATGAAACACTTTTTAAACCAGTTGTGGGAAATAACGAAGTACAAATTATGACTCTATTTCGGTTTCCGCTAGCTCAATGCTAACACAATGTAAAACGTCATAGACAGGCTAACAAATAGATATGATAGCCGTACCATTATAACCCACTCAGCAACAGATATTTTAACACAGTGCATCAGCAAATTTAGGAAGACAATATAACAATATTCACAGTCATATATTCTTTATCTTTTGCAAAGAACAACTAATCTCCCTGCAGTCACTTACAGCAGTTATGGAAGTCCTCTTTGTTTGTTACTTCACAATGTTATTATACTGCCCCCCGGTGGCCAATTTGCACACACCAGGAGTCATAATGAATCAGCGTGATGCACAAGCTGTTTAATTCTTTACATTCTGTTTGATTATATTATTGCAATATATGGATGATGGATGGAATTAATGAAGTTTTCCTTCAAACATTCTCTTTGTTGTTGTTGTTGTTGTTTCACGTGGCAGCTAGAACGGATGCATTTCCATTCATTTCAATGGCAAAAGATAATTTTTGATATTCCGGTGTTTTGAGTCACAGGCATGGTCTTGCAACAAATTAAATTCGTATCTCAAGGCACTGGTGTAGCATATTATAGGTAATTATATTTGTTGTTTTTTTTACTAATGGACAAGCTGAAAATCACCACATATGGTATATTTCAGTCTGTTTTTTTTTTTTTTAATTCAAGTAAATAAGTTGAGTTAGTACTTCTACTTTATTTGTGACACAAGTATCTGTACTTCTACTAAAGTACAGCGTGGAGTACTCTTGCAACCTCTGTTTAAAAAAAATAATAAAATAAATCGAAATAAATCACCCAGGCTGATGCAGGCTCCAGCCTCGAGCTCCTCCTCTCTCTCTCGTCAGGAGGGGAACACTAGCCGCCCGCACCGCCCCTCCGCACATTCACCGGCTCCACTCCACCAGGTGGATGACACGCAAACGCACCACTGTCGCCCACCCCCTCAAAAATGAAGCCTTTCTAACCCCGTTCCAGCATGGAGCCGCGCTACGCTTTTTGCCTTTTGCTGTTTTTCTCCTCCGAGTGGAAGCGCGTCTTCTCCTCCTCCTCCTCCTCAACTTGCCTGCCGGACGTAAGGTGCAGCCCCCCGGGTCATTCGGCGCACATCAGCGCGCCCCCCAGGGAGCCCCTCGCGCAGGATTTGGCGCATTTTGGAGAGCTTCCGGACGGGCACTTTGGCGGATATACCGCAGGCGAAGCCAGCTCCGAAGTCGCCGCTGCCATCGCAGAAAGTTCTGCAAAAGTGGAGGCGGCGCCCGCGCGGCGAGACGACGCATGTTGTCCCCAAGAAGACGCGTCGGACTATCAGGCAAAACTTTCCCTCCCTGACGACCAGAACGACAGCGAGGAAAATGGAGATGACGTGGATGAGAAGCGCAGGAGGAGAAGCGCGAGGGGCGCAGAGACTTGGGCCGATCTGGGAGGCGAGGAGGACGCGCACCAAGCTTCGTACCCCGACCCGGTGGAGGTCCAGCTGGCCAGCTCCACCTTCGCCCTGGCGGGGGACACCGCGCACAACCAGGCGATGGTGCACTGGTCCGGCCAGAACAGCAGCGTGAGTGTCTCCGAAATTTACGCACGGACGTGTTTTTGACGCAGTGTGCGCGCGATCACTTTTTTTGTTATCTTGATACTTTTAAATGAAAAAGAAGCACGCATAGTTGTGTTATAGGATGAATTAAGCGTTCGGATGTTACTGGGTTATGTTTAAAACGTCAGCACGTTTATGTTTTCTACCTTTTTGGATTGTCTTTGTCTACAGTGTTTACCAACCTTTAGTGAGCCAGTTGAAAACAATTTGAGAATTTCATTTTTCTCTCTGTTGTTATATGTCACTGGCATACAGATAGATAAATAGTATTATTTGCAGTAAGTGTATCATTTTTGGAACCGTTTCCCGCGCCACACCTGATGAACTCTCCTTGCAGGTGCATTGGTTGGGAGTCACTGTAACATATTTACTTCAAGTACTTACAAAATAACCGTTACAAGACAAGTGCTTTGTTTTTATCAGATTAAAGAAAAAAAAAAGTTTCTTATGGTGGTTGCAGTACACCAAACACAATCAAAATGTCTCTTCTGCGCAAACTACAACCACAAAAACCAACATAAAATGAATACCTCTCTCTTGACAATGTCCATCAAAACTGAGAGTTCTTGATTGCGGGTGTACCTAATGTTGTGGCCGGCCGAGTGTTAATTCTCCTCGATGAAGTGCCCTTCGATAACTCGGTGAGTTCCATTCAGTCTGTGTGATTATGTGCTTTTAATAATTCAACAGGCCACTTGAGAGCGAGCGAAGCGCTCCAGTGATGTTGATGGCACAAAAAGCTGCCGCGGAAAGCCTCCTGGAGATTTCCGCACCAGCAGAGGGGCTCAGTTCAAATCAATTTTATGGATAAAGAGCTGTGTGTGTGTGACGTTCAGGCTCAGCGGAAATATGCTGCTGCTTTTTCTTCTTTTTTCTTCTTTTTTCTGTCTTTCGTAAGGAAACCAAGCAGCAGAATCAGGGCAGCAGGTCCCGGTAACGCCCTTAATAGAGTTTTCGTGTCGACCGGTGAAAAGGGCACGAGGTTATCGAGGCCTCTTCAAATATGCATGAATTTGTTTTAAGGCATCTTGCTCGCTTACGACTGACATGGCCTCGCTATTTCGGAAACAGACCAGGGCGGTTTAAAAGCAGAATTGAGTCGGAAGGGCAATGTCGTATCCCGGACAAGTGGCAATCATCCAGATGAGTGGATTTCAAACTTCTTTTTGTTATTATTTTTTATACACCAAATACCACCGCAATGACCAACATGCATTGTACTTCATAGTTAAATACTATACAATTGAAATGTATTCGGGGCAATTAGTGGAGCCCAGGAGTTCAAAGCAAACATGGTGAGGCAGCATTTAGCTGTTATGCTGCACTATAATGTTGTTTTTTTAAGTTATCATGGGTATGAAATGCTCTATGTAAATAAAGCTGTCTTTAAGACTGTACTGTAAGGGGTTAAAAAAAAAAAACAGTTAACGCCACTGTAAGATGGCGGGACATTATTTTCTAGGAATGTTGAAGAAGTGATCATTTGAGAATTTACACACAAAGAGATTTTTAGAAAGAGATATAGTGTTGCATATGACATTTATCTTTTTCTTCATTTTTGGGACTTGATCATATAAAGCCAATTTCTTATTTCAGAAGCGTGTATGTAACTGGCAGCCCTTCGCATGACCTCTGCACGAGAGAATCACTTATCTAATTACATTTGACAGTGTTTTTCCCCTTAGCGACCAATGCTAACTTCTCTAGCAGCAGCTAAGCATTGAACTTTTAGTATAAAAAGCAACACATTTAGAGTTACCTGATTTATTTATTTTTTGTGATGCTTAAAATTCATACGATGAAACCCAGCTACTGTTTGTGGCAGATTTTAAGTATTATTTTAATGTTTTTAATGTACAGTACAGTACTAATGTGAATAGCAAAAATCCCTGAGCAATTGATGCCCCTCCCTCCAAAAGGTTTATAAATGCCTTTATATGGGGGGTGGGGGTGTTAATACTCCATGTACCACCTCAATTTAGTTCATCATTGTTCCTTGCCACTAACATTCCACAAGGTGGTGTCAAGGAAGTATTGCTTTTATTATGGCCAATCACGAATATGCGGCAGATAACTTTTAACAAGACAGTAATCCTCCCTCCATCGTGTGTTCCAGGTTTCCGGTCCTGCTATTTCGCGGATCAAATTGAATGTATTTTGTTCCGCCAGTCGTTTATTTTGGGTGTAATTCGACTGTCTAACGCTAGATGGCGACACACTATTTTGTCTGACACAGTCAATTTGAAAGTAGAGTGAAGACCGCAAGTATTTCAGCTCAATTTAGTTATTGTGGAAGATTATTGAATGTCAAATCCTCTTCCATCCTGCTTTTTATGGCTACAGAAAGGTGACGGCATTTATAATATACATCTTTGGGGGTGGTTATTTGATGTAGATGGTGAGACAGAACCGCCCCTTTCTAAACGCAGTACAAGCACTGTGCGCGGAGCCCCATGCTTCACGGGGGCCCGTTTTTGCGCGAGGGGACACATTGCGTGTCGTTTGATGAAATTTGATGCTTTCGTTGCAATTCTGGTGTTTGCTGTAGGATTGTTTGACGTGCGTTAAAGTAGCCATTGAAGGTTTTATTTTGGCCTCGAATCAATGCTAATTTCCGCCAGCTCCCTAAAAGGAATTTCATGTTATGTTAGTATTAAAATAAACAGTATACAGCAAACACGCATTATCTGTTAACCAGATTACCGCGCGAGTGAGAGTCTTCTTTTCATTTCCTTAAAGTGATGTTATCCAATTGTCTCTCAAGACCAAATGTTTGAATACAACTTTTGTATTGGATCTCATTAGCGTGCGCAGTATCCGGGGATTGCAGCGGTGCGAGCTTTGTCGCCTGTGTATTAAAATGCTATTTGCGTGCGCAAGTGCAATTTTTCACCTCGCCGAAGGGATCATCGCTCTTGATTTTTAATTTTCCTCATCATTTCAAGGTAGCGTTGCGTGTGCACATCTTTCTGGTTGCTCAGTCGGAGCATCACGTCCGATGTTTCCATTTAGTTGCGCCCGATGTGTTCAAAGTCGCTGCACTAATCAAACAACATGCTTCAAGGTTTCACAAGCGAGCCCGCGGAACACAGAGAAGACGACTTTGAGTGTTTTCTTTATTCGCAAGTGAAATGTAAGTTGAGGGTGGGGGTTGGGGGGGGGGGGGGGGGGGGGTGTTCTGGCACAGCCGTAAGCTTAAATGATTTACCAGCAGCAGCGCGTTTCATTGCTCTTCTTGCCAAAAGGGCGATTCTCATCTATCTCAATATTGAGCTGATCTCAAAAGCTTGTGGCTTCTTTAAAACTTTCATGTCGGCATAGTTTGATGGGTTTATCCATCTTTTGGCTTCCTTATCTTGGGGGTAAAAAAAAAGAAGAAAAAATCTCTTTGCCTGTCCCGAGCACCCCTGGAGGAACCTTTGGCCAGATTTTAATAAGCTGCCTTCATCTCCTAGCTTTAAACATTCAGGACCAGTTCTGCTCCTCAATTACTGAGCTGAATTTAAAATGCGTCTGTTTTTAACCAATCTCGCCGGCTTCCTTCTCATCACTGCTTGACTTCTTGTTATGTGATGGATGGAGCATCACGGAGTGTAACACTAACAAGTCTGAGGAGCCTAATCTTTTCTTTTGAGTGCCAACTCGCTGCATTTTAATGCTTTTCAGGCCAATTCCCACCAGGAAAGTTTGGTATGATAATCAGCTGCAAATTTGCCCAAAATAATGCATACTTTTTGCTTTTTAGCACCTTTCGTTAGGAGGATTTTTACAATGCGTTAAGACTCACGATTCTCTCGTGTGAATGTAAAAAAATTCAATATCATCATCACTCACTTTTCACGTTTATCGCACATACAGTGCTCTGCGCTATACTTACTCTTATGTGGGAAAGGAGAGCCACAGTCGCCGATGCACTTAAAGACATTTAGTGAACACCAGGAGAAAAGCGTAGTAAAACATAAATACCATCAGAACACACTCATGCAGAAGCCACGGCTCACACCCAGACCCTCACACGCCACCCCACCAGGCCACGCCTCTTAAAGGTGCATGAATGTACAAATACACCACAATATGTCGTGTATTTGATTTACATTTAATGCTTGTATTTACATTGTTAGCAAAGTGTGTTGGTACGGATAAAGCAATATATAGCAATATATTTGACTGGCTGGAACTTATTTGGGGAAAAAAGTTCCATATTGCAGCTTTAACTACAATTTTTGCCCGAGTCTGCAATTTGAGTGAAACATGAGTTCAAGATGGCAAGAGCGCAAAATGTTACACTGTTGCTTTAAGAGTTGGGGAGGGGGCGTGTCTGTTGCCTTGCTCATTTGAATATACAGTAGTTGCGCGGGGCTTGCGCATGCACAAAGAATACCCTGTGGCATTATGGGAAAATATACTACGTTTTGGAGCATTTAGCCGAGACGTTCGAACGCAATCACGAGTAGGTTTGAACATAAATGCGTTGCGAACATATTTAAATATGTTCAAAAATGCCAATCAAAAATGTTTACTCCACACTGGCAGTTCACAATCTGCATTGATTTTTTTCATTTACATTTTGCACTTGTAAAACGTTTCATTTAGAGTAGCTCATTGTCTGGTAAGTACGTACATTTAAATAAAAACATTTTTTATTATCAATATATCAACGCAAAGTCAGCCTTTTTGGACTCAAACTTTTATGAGCTCAACGCATCTCATACGGACTGAACACCTCAAGACCTCCAAAACACATCATATCTTGACTTTAAATCAGTCAAAGGCCAAATGTTAAGCGATCGATTCACATGGCTCAGCAACAAAGTTAACAGCTACTGTCCAAACGAGGATGAACGATCACTTAGATGGCAGGCGGAAGGGGGAGTTTCACAGCGGATGCAAATGTCATGCGGCAGTTTACCTCAATGCTGAACCCTCGGCACGTAGCGGACATTTGACTCCTCAGGAACATGCTTGAGAGGATGTCGAAAACCAATCAGCTGGCTGGGGTGATATATGGCAGCGCGTGAACTTTAGTCTTACATCATCTCGGGAAGCCAACTTAGACGGTAATGAGGGCTGGCATGGAGGAGAGTGACACTTCGCAAGTGGAGGAAGGCCATTCTGCAGCACGTTTGCAGTAAAGCATTGCGGGTTTCTGATTAGCCTTTCGCTAGTTTAAAAGAGAATTCCGAAACGTCTTCATACATTATAGGTTGAAACATAAAAGGGCAGAACTATGCGATACTGAATTGTGGCAATATATATATAAAATATAATATAAATTTTTTATGGCCATAGCAAGTTTAGCGCAAAGTACAGCCTACGTTTTCTTTCTTTTGGCTTTTTATTTTATTTTGAAAGGCGCGTTTGCGCTGTCGTGGGAAGGAACACAGCCGCTACAACTCGCTGGAGACCATGTGTTCAGAAAAGTATGTTTAGAAGGAACTGCAAGCAGACTTCCACTTAGGGATGATGCTAAATTTGTTCTATACCAGTATACCGTGAAGTTAGCTAGCTAGCTAGCTGCGCCCCGAAAATGCCCGAGGCCACAAGTTAAACAACAGTTAGGTGTCGTTAAAAAAAAACAACTCCCACACAAGAGGGAACAACACAGACAAGACCGCCTCCCATGAGAAGATTGTTAGTTCATGAGCTAGCTCGTTGCTAGCGCCTCTTATCACGCCGTTGAAGACACAATTTCTAAGATCTTCATTTTCACTTTACAGGGACTGAAAGTAAAAACAAATACAGATTTGGAAAGTAGGCGACATTAAAAATTAATTTTTTACTGCCAGTTAAATAACTCGTTTGACAACTTGGCAAGAGTTATTTTAAACCAAGAATTTGCTATCAAAACAACATGCTACACTAGCTATGCTAACATTGTTAGCTGACAAAAATTGCGAAATTAGCCATTGATCAGAACTGAAGAAATACACCTTATGTGTTTTTTTCCAATTAGAGAGTCATTTCTGAGCGCCAGGAGCTGTTGATTTCAAGTTTAGCACAAGACACAACCACATTTGCCTCGAATCATTCAGAATCTGTTGTGTCATTGTTCAAAAAAGCGCCACGGTTTACTTCCGTCCATGTCTCTCCCGTCTCTGTAATCTCACTCACTCAATCAATCAATCAAGTTCCCAATCGCACTTCAGATCTCTCGATTTACATTTTACGTTACATTGCGGAGATTGAATAAAGTAGAAATCAATAAAATACAATAAAAACACTTATTTGGACAAAACAAGTAGAAGTACAGATGTTTGTATTCAAATGAAGTAAAAGTAAAACATCTCCAGAAAATAAATACTTAAGTGCAGATGCCTAGAAAATTCTACTCACAAGGTTTCCTAATGTAGGTTTTTCTTTATCAGTCTAGTATACCTGGTTCAGAATTGGTCACGACTGGATAAACCCCCCCCCCTGAGAAGGAGTTGAAGCATGACCACTTAAAATGGCTGAACTGACCTCAAACTGGCTACTTCCAACCATAATTGCCAACTCCTTCCTCATCCTACAGCAACGATCCACTCGACTTTAGTTTTTTTCTCTGCGTTGCAAAAGAGTTGGCCGCCATTTTTTTTTGTTAGTGGCATAGCTACAGCCATAATAATAATAATAATAATATGTAAATGAGGTGCAAAACCAGATTGAATTTTAGGCAAACAAATTCCGGGGCAATGTACGGTATGTAAAACAGACAAGGCAAGTCTCGAAATGAATCAAGCCTCTCTCTGCGCCTTAAGTTATTTCTGCTCCCGTTGCAGCTTCCGCCTGAGACGGCAATGCGCATAAAGCTTTATAGATACAGTGACAATGTTATACAGGCGGCTCTGTGCCTCAGACAAAGAAAAATACTACGTGCGCAATATGATTAGTGCTAAACATATGCACTGTGACGTAGATTTAAAGCACAATAAAGTGCAAGAGGCTAATAAAAAATGTCTTAGCAGTATGCCAGGAATTTTCGCATGCACTGGACAGAAATGTGCTTGTAAGAAAAAGCATAGCCATTTTTCCCCCCCTCTCGTTAGCCAATTAATTGTAACACCCCAGCATGCTAAAAACAGCGCTTGCGACATAACCAGGCAAAGCCCGTTTATCTCCAAGTGCCTTTAGGGGGAGATGATCCATAGGTTCCTCCAGTTTAATTCTTAATCAGCTTCTTACTATTTCATGCTTCCCGCTTTCCCCACTGTGAGCGGATCCCTCAGACGAGCGGGAAGCGCAGGCACATGTAGCTAGCGCGCGGCTGCCGACGGCCCCGCGGGTGTCTTTGTGATGGACAGGCCGCAGTGGGTTACGGCAGGGTTTAGCATCAAAGACACCAAAAAGAGCAAGTGCATTCATTGACTTGACAAAGGCAGGTAATCCGACTCGACGGCTGCGGCAAAAAAGACAACGGGGAGGATAAAAGATGCGCTTTTCTTGTCCAGCACCTGCGTTGTATGAAATAAAAGGGCCGTTTCGGAAAGCAGCGGTCGGCCCAGTTCGGCTCCGCAAAGCCAGCGCGCCTTCCTGCGGCGAGGTTCCCCAGCGCCTCGCCATCCTGCAGTGCGCGTTGTTTATTGGCAAGCTGTGTTCCCCTCAAGGGGTATCCTGCTTCTGTGCCCAAGGCTGTGCAGGAAAATTCCATAAAATCAGGTTAGGATGATTTGGCTAGTTGCGTAATGAGGTATCAACTTTGCGCTGCAGTGCTACGATCTGATGTCGCTGAACTAAACTCATGTTTTTGTTACCTGACTGATTTGAATGATATGGTATGATATCAATGAGCTAAGGCACGCACAAGGGGGGGGGGGGGGGGTGCCTTAAGCTTTAAATGTAATTGTAAACATTTCCCCATTGAAATGAATGGAAATGATATTCATCCGTTCAGCCTCCAACCCCCTTAATTGTTTGTAATGTGTTTTTAAATAACACAAATAGCACTCTATAATATTGTACTTTATAAAAACAGACAATATTTTATTTGCCACAATTCAGTGGACATTGTGCGTGCTTGCCTTGGCCACCGGGTGGCGGTATATACAGACAGAGACACGCATGAAGAAGAGTTTAAAAACTGACTTGGTAAACTGCAGTAATATATTTAAGGCCAACCAATGTGGATTATTTTTAAGGCAGATTGCGATATTTGGAAGGAAAAAAATCAGATTGACGACTAACGGGCCCAATAATTGGAAAAATATATTATGGTTAAAATAATTTCTTTTTTGGTCCCGTAATGCCTACAACAATAAAGGTATGAATTACACTCAGAAAATGTGACTGTTTTAAAATATTTTACATTACATTACAATAATGAGAAAAATTGGCATAAAACTGCAGATTTTTTTTCCCAGATTTCTTTGGGGCGGTGAATGTTTTAATATCATCTTTGTTTTATGTTTAAAATAAATAAGTCTGCTGATCTTTAAGTTAGTTTAAGCTAATTGGATGGCCAATTAATCGACACATAAATACACGTAATTTGTACCTTCTGCTATCTAGTGGAAGGGCAATTGTTTGGTTTTCAATATATATAGCTGGCAACAGTAGATGGATGAACCAAAGCAAGCGTAATCGTTAATAAGGTGGCAATTTTTAAAGCAACTCGAGTATCTTCGTTAATCGCTAATGTGAAATGTTCACGAAGCAGACCTTGACACAGACAGCAGAAAGTGGAGGAGAATATTTTTGCTTCTGTAACAGAAATATCTTAATTGAGGATGCATTGTAGAGAAATGTTGCTCCTATTTTTTTAAAATTAGAATTATTATTTTTTTGCATAGCTAGAAAATCTCTATAAGCCAGATTTGAAAATAGTAGTCGCATCCATGGTGAATGTGGGTGTCACAACCCCCCCTCCAATCTCTCTCTCTCTCTCTCTCTCTCTCTCTCTTTATATATATATATATATATATATATGCTGAGGGCCACTAGAAATGGCTGGTGGGCCAAAAATGCCCCCCCGGGCCTTAGTTTGGACACCACTGATCTAAAAACATTGTGTAGCTTTTTGCCATTCGGAACATGTTGACAGTCTAATTACAGTCATAAAAGCAACTATATATCGAAAACCATTAGAACCATTTGATGGTACGCTGACTTGTAATTTAGTCATTTGAGTGTGCATTTTGGTTGTTACCATGGAAACTCCAGCGGAAATGAGGTTTTTCATCTGCGCTATACGTGGACCCAGTCAGGTTACTGAGAAAGTTAGTGTTGTGGTCGTTTTCCTTCATGCTGCGGTAATGAAATCCATCATCTTCCTTAACAAAATCCGCTCTCTCTCCGAGATCCAGATGCAACCCATTTTGCATACGGTAATTTCCATCCAGCTGACTTTGCAAACATGTTTTTAGTATGCGCAGTGGGCAGCGCGCTACAGTTGGGCTGTCTCATCTGGCCTGAACTGATCAAGCCTCCCCGGAGCAGGATAAAGTCTCCACACTCAGCAGGTTGCTTCATCAAGCCGCCGAGGTCCTCATTTAGAGGCGAGAAGCAAACGGTTTCGGATGACTTCTCAAGCATGTTTGCGTTCGGGGGGGGGGGGGGGGGGAGGCTGCCCTCACTTCTTTCGCCTACCGAAGCCAGGCTATCAGTCACAAGCAGCTGTAGTAGCGTGGACTTCTCGTATTGCTGCTTATTATCTTGTTTGTGTGTGCAACCCACTGTGTGCGGCTTGTGATGCACTCCCCTCGCAAGTATCGGAACAGTGAGGCCAATTCATTTACTTTTGCTGTAGACTGAAAGAAAAAACAAAAAAACGTGGGTTTGACACCAAATAAAAAGAAGCCAGAAGTCTAGAGAAACATTTTGCTTGCCAATTTAAAGAATGATGCAACTGCCCGGCAGCAAGATAACCCGAAACGCATTGCCAGAACAAGTGTTCGTCTGCGAAATAAATGAAAGGTTCGAGACTGGCCAAAGTTACTTTCCAAATGTAAACCCTATAGAGTCGGGCTAAATAATTAATCACATTCAAAATCAATGTCGCAATGTATTAAAATGCAATTTATTAACTCGTTTGATCCCAAACACGTATAAAAACGTTCTATTTTAAATATTGCCATGGTCCCAAAAACGTATTTATGTTTTTTATTATTTTTTTTATGCTTGTGCATACAGAAGGCTTTGATGCAGCCTCTGAAGAGGTTGCTTAAAGCAATGTTAGTTATTGCGAAAAATGGCCAACAGATGGCAGCAGAGTGTAAGAGATCAACCAGGGCCATGTTGCAAAAGAGCTCTTTTCCCTAGTGTTTTTAACAGATTTGTGAATATTGATGAAACTTAGCTATATGCTCATGCTAATTGCTGCCAAAACGGAAATGGATATAAATAAAAAAATATCTTTCTTTTGGTAGGTTGTTTTTATAGCAATAGAGCACAATATTTTGTGGCCATTGCAAAATCACTCAAAATCCAGTAAAACAGCCGGGAGCGAAGGGAGTTGCTTCAGTGAAAATGGCTGCGAGTGAATGAGTAAAAAAAAAAAAGTATGTATATTTACTAGGGATGGGCGAGTACCAATACCAAGATTGTATCAGTGTCAATACCAGCCTTTTTTTAAGGTATCGGTACTCACAACAGTGGCCGATACCAGTATTGGCCGTCCTCTGGTGGCCGTTTGGCAATCAGGAACTACAAGTTAGAAATGAGAGGACCAGGACATTGCTATTAATTTCATGCAAATTTAAGGAAAAATACTCAATTGGGATATATAGGTCTTTCTTTAAAATGATCTGTCATTTTTTGGGAGGGAATTTATGTCCTAGTGGTATTGGTGACTACTCAAGAGTTGAGTATCAGTATCGGTATCGGTCTGAAAAAAAGTGGTATCCAACATCCCTAATATTACAGTATAAAATTATTTATATCGTGTCTCGATAAGCTCAATGTTTGCACATGATTGTTTCACAAAAAAATGAAAAGTAAATTTGTATTTACCTTTTACGTTTACTTGAATACATTTAAATGGAACCATTCAATGAAATGATTCTTTGTGAAATTCTTAAGTTTTTACTTATAATAGTTGAACGTTGTTCAGTGTAGTTTTTCCCACGATCACAACTTTTTTCACATCCTTTTTTTTCTAATAATATTATGACTGTATTTTTGTGAAATTGGATGTTTTTTAAGTCAAATGTGGACTTTATTCCTGGAAAATCTGTTTCCTTGTAATGCCACAATTGAGGAATACAACTTCTGTCTCGTTTTTCATAAATATGTCCACGCCTGTATTTTTATTTTTATTTATTTTATTTTTTTTAATATTCATTCCATGTCCACGCCTGTATTTTAATGTTGGTCATTATCGTGTTACTCGGGAGAGAGATTTTTTTTTTCTTGGGTGGTGCTTGGTATAAAAAAATTTGAGAAGCACCGCTCTACAGTAATTTTGCGGCTCCTGCCTTTCACCCTCACAGACAGTTTTGCAAAGTCCAACTATAAAATGGCAGACACTATTGACAAAATGTGAAATGCTGGAATATCAATGATTAAGCCTGGGCCGACTTTGATAAGATCAATCCTGTATTGACCCATGGTTAACATAGACCAGCTTAGTTTAATTAAATTTTTGGCACTTAAAAGTTTTGCTGCGATTAAACAAAGTGATTACCGGAACACTTTAAACGCCAAAACAGGACATCATAACATCATCCTGTGCTGTAATGAGTATCAATATCGGCCTGTAGGATGTTAACAATGCAATAAATGCCATTTTAAAGGATGTGAACATCAATGAAACTGCGGGGACGACATTGTCCATTAGAATGAAACTCGAATCAAATGATCACATTCAAGGGGGCGTAATATTGCAGTAGCTGACAATGGAAGTACGGTTGAATATTTAACCCTAGAGAACCCAAGAACCCTTTTCTTCTTTGGAAAATTAGGAATTATACATTAAATGACTGCTATAAGTTCACTGAACACCAAAATATATGTTTTTTCAATTTTAACCATTTTTTTTTTTTAACTAGCTCAGAGTGCATGAACACCCGTGCAGCAACACGCTTCCTCATACACTTTAATAACGCCGGAGTGGAACATGGGAGACTTTTGTCTACTACATTATCAATCATTAGGAAAGGGTGATATTTTCAATGTGGCATTGTGTGGAGGAAGTGCACTCGTTTCATCTGGCCCGCTCTCCCATGGTGCTCTTTTCTTTTTTTTTGTCAGCAGGTCAGTGCAAGCATGAATTATGAAGCCACTTCACAATGTTGCAATGTAGAAAATAAACTATTGATATGGCAATAAAAAAAGCTGGTGCGGGGGAGCGGCTTCACTCGTGACTCCCAACATGCAAATAGGTTTTGTAATCAAGTTGTAAATTAGAATTAACAGTAAGACACTTTTATTGATATTTTTACACGCAATATATCTTATGCAATGAACCCCATACACCATTAGTGTGCTTTCTTGTTATATATGGTTGTTTTAGCACGGCTAACCCCCAAAAAGCACACTCTATAATATTGTACGTGATAAAAAAAAATGAATAAGAAATAAGCAAGCAAGAGTTATAATGAAATAGAATGTAAAAAAAAATAACAGTTAGTGCATGATGATTCCATGCTGCAATTCAGTTTTGCTGCTCCTTCTTGTGTTCCCACCTTGGCCACTGGGAGGCAGTATAAAAACGGCCCAGTATAAAACTTCTTCTACTACGACATCTCTAAGAAACTCAGTAAGATGTTGTTATGTTTGAAAAAGCCATTACTTAAAGGGTTTCGAAAACAGCAACTGTTAATGCTAACATTAGCACGTCAAGGTTTTCCATTATATGTCAGCATTAAGCTAGGAGACGATGATTAAGGCAATTTTAGGCAATTCGGTTGTTTTAAATACACGATGTGTAATTCTCCTCCTTTATGTTTAGTTAGACAGTAAACTTCAGCTGGGAGTGACATTAAACACGGCTAAGCCTCGTTTTAAAGAATTGTTCATTATTTGCCAAACTGCTACTTGTTGTGAAGTGAGTAGTTAGCTTGGAAGAATAGCTAGCATTATAAAATAATCCATGTTGATATACACTCCCTCTCCCAAAAAAAAACAAAAAACGAACACATTTATTGTAAATACCGGTAATTGTTTTGGTGCTATAGGTTAGGATTACACAAAAATAAAGACAAATGAACTATGAATAAATATAAATTGGCTACTATTGGTATTATAATAGTTTTGGATTTTTCAATATAGTAGGTGTTGTTTTTATTTATTTTTGGACTTTTGGTTTTGAAATTCAGTTAGCCATTTTAATCGGTTCTTAGAGCAAGTTTGTTGAATTTTGTTTATGTATTTATTTTAAATAACTCATTTTAGTTTAGTTTTGATTAGTTTTAGTATTTTAGTTTGCAGAGTGCAAGATGGAAAAAAAGCTCACTAAGTATTGCATTGTTCTAGATGTACAGTAATATCGAAATAAACACATGTATGATATTAATTGACAAAAACGAAAATGAACGTTTTCACTATAATTATAGTTAATTTGAGTTAATTATAGTTTATTTATATTATTTGAAAAAAAAACCATTTTATTTTGTTAACGATTTTTTGGTGTGCAATTTTTGTTTTGTTTTGTTTACTTTGAGTTAATTTTTCATTAGTTTTCATGAACTAGCATCACCTTGGTTCCGAGCTTGCTGTCATGAACATCGAATGTTGTTCAGCATCCGGATGCAAATTCATTTGAAAACGAACATTTCTGCAGCTCGCGTTTCTTTCGCACCTTGGCCGTGGACGGCTTGCCGAGTTCAGAGTGTAAGCAACCCTGCACCGCGTACACCCCGACACGCATGGCCCCGATAACTATTTGTCTTATTTATTAATATTCCCATCATCAATGCCCGCTCTGATTGCTTTCATGGAATCATCCATCTGTTTAATTTCACTTGCCAAACGCGATGACACTTTTATTGATGAGCCAACTTCATTCCAATGGCTGATAAGAGCGGATCAGCGGCTTACTGGGAGTTGTAATGAATTTTAATGCGTTTAACCATCCCTGCTTTCATTTGTCACTCACAGGTGTTCATACTTGACTAATAGAGGCGAATACCGCCAACAAAACACCCACACCGTATGCTTTATTGATAAACCAAAACGTCGCTCATTCTTCTCCCCGTGCAACGCCTTCATTTGGCGCGAGTCATCTCTCCAGCCTAATCCCTTTAAACCTCCATTAAGCTTCCATTCATTCCCGTATAATGACCGCAGTCGTCCCAGTCCATTTCACCTCCGAGGTTTAAGATTTACAAAGGATTAGAGAGCGGAGAATCTGTTTGCTTGCTCTTGGATGTTGTGGGTAATCCGGCGGATATGTTGATGATACCGCACTTGAATGGGTGGCGCGCTAAGAGGGTCGCCCACATCCAATATGACACCTTTGTTGCAAAGAGAAAGGGGAAAAGATGCGCTTATAAATAAGACATCAGGTTTGAATTCAGTGCCATGCCTGTTGTGTGATTTCATGTCGGTGTGTGTGTGTGTGTGTGTGTGTGTGTGTGTGTGTGTGGCGAGCGGCTTCAAACACCTGCTTCACTCAGCAACATCTACAAAGTGAATAATGCATCGGCGCATTGATGTGTTTAACATCGTGCACCCGCTGAAAGTTTCCGCGTATGACGCACGCCGGTGACATTTGGCTGGATTGTGCCCAAATAAATGCAAGAAAAATAACTGACACGCTGGGGTGTGTGTGTGCGTGTGTTTGAACGATTCGCCCTCGCGCGTGACTTTTTTCCCAATGAGTGTGACTTATCCATCAGGGAGCGACACGGGGAGGCTGTAAAGGGCATTTTATTGGAACTGGGGTCCTTTTGTTTTTGATATGTCACTCCAAGCTTGGGAAAGGCTCCAGGCTTTGATTTTAATTGCTTGAAATCGAACCATATCTTCAGCCGTTCCATGGAGATATAAATAATTCTTTTGTTGATTATTTAGCGCTGGGCCCCGAAAGAGACCAAGCCAATGCTCGATTGTTTATACACAGTGCATTTGGTTGAGGATTTGACCCAGCACGTTGGGTCAAGATTTTGACCCAACATTGGGTAAAAACTGCCCATATACTGATAAGTTCAAGCCACCAAGAAGAGAAGGAGAAGGAGCAACTTTCCCTAGTCGTGGATTGCCACAGCCAATCACTAGCACACTATAAAAACAGTTAAATAAAAAATAACCCAATTTGGGTAAAAAATGGACCAATCCACTACTTGGGTGATATTGACCCAAATTTCTGGGTTGGTTCATATAAAACAAGCAAAAAAATTTAACTGTTTTGTACAAAAGGACCCAATTTTGAGGGATTTTTATATGAGTTGGGTCAAATTGGGTTATTTTTTACCCAACTATTTGTAGAGTATATGATGTTTGGCAAACATTTTTACACTGGATGCTCTTGCTCAAAATTGTTATTGTATATTGGAATTGACATTTTAAATGTTCTTCAACGTCAGTACACTCTCCAAAATGGTGACCCGTTTTAGCTCTTCAGCCCGCCCAAATCCAATCTTCAACCCAATCTGCTGGGTCAAAAAAATTAACCCAATCGGGTAAATAAGTAACCCAAATCGGTTTGCGAGTGGGTAGGGAAACAACCCAGCATTTTTTTTTTTTGCTGCATCATTTGAGGGATATACAAAGTCAGACAAGCTCCAGGAAAATGTATTGCTTAAAATATACATTTATATATGCATGCATATATAAGACGTGAGTCAAGTGTGTTTATACGTTCCAGAGATGATTCTTTAAAAGTTGAGCCTGCTTAAGTAAATAAAAAGAGTTACCATCTCGTTTCTTTACACAATGACTCATTGGTCTCTAGTGGGACATCACACGCCCTCCAAACAGTCATAACACTTGATAATCAGAAGATAGGAATAAAAAAAAAGTAAAAAAAAAAGCGGAGGAGGCACAACGGGAGCTAACCCAGGAGAGCGATGCCATCAGCAGATTTTATGATTGCTCGGTGCGAGACGCGTCGCCGCTCGAGACGTTAATTTGTACGAAAAGGTGAAGGGCAGCGCGTTGACGCACTGCCTCTGTGTTACTTCTCAGGCTCGCTAACGACTCGCGAAGGGAAACCAACTCTTCTGAAGTCACCGTATTAAAAACCGCACCTACTTTTTCCGCCTCTTTCCTCTCGCACGCACGCGTCGGAAAGACCCGAGACAAAGAAATGTCGGCTTTTTGTTGCAATTTATTCCCATTAATACCGTAAGTAATGAACAAGGAAATGGACAGTTTTACGCGCCTATAAAGTAAAGGCTTGTGCATCCCGTGGCAGCTTTTATGATGCCCTACTAGAAAAGATGTCCCTGATATTTACGAGGCCCACTGTCTGTGCCGGTTGAATTACGGCGTCATGAGGCGACAACATGAATATATGACATTGTAGCATGTATATTGAGATTTAAGGGGAACAGCTTCAAACTCAAAGCGTTAATATGTGCGCTGTGTTTCTTAGGTGATCCTCATGTTGACCAAATATTACGACTTCAGCTCGGGCAGGGTGACGGAGAGTTCTTTGTGGAGGTAAGCAAAATTGTGACTTTGCACTTGGAATGGCTTTTGTGCTACATTTCGTAGAACTGCAACCTTAAAACTGCTGCGTTAAAATTCATCAAATTTTGGGCAAAAATTGCTGGACTGGCCCTCTGGCATACAGGGCAGATGCCCGGTGGACCGGCATCGTTTGGAGCCCATGCAGTGCTTTTTAGTTATTATTTTCAAGAGATTGGCCCACAATTTAGAGGGACTAGTCCTTTGATCCATGTTGACTATAGACGGCAAACTGAACCAACATCTGGACACCACCTGCTACTTGGCGCAATTGGACTCAGCTTTCTGAGTTGTTTTGAAGCAATGTTGGGTCAAATTGACTCCAGTAGCAGGTCAGTCCAGCTTTTGGCCAAAATTGTTGTTGTTTGGACCCAGCAGTTAACCCGGTGCAAAAGAAACAATGCTAATATTGGGTTATTTGTCAGCGCATTGGGTTGAGGATTTGACCCAGCAACTTTGGTCAAGATTTTGATCCAACAAAGAAAAAAACTACCCATACTGATGAGTTAAATTATTTATATATTTTTTTAAACAAATTTTATTACCAATATTTACTCAAACAAAATAACTTTCCCAGGTTAAAGGTCACCAAAGCTTTTGTACCTCGGTCCTTGTGTCCAAAGTCAGCGGTATTACCCACACAAAACTGTGTCTTAAAAAATGACGACCAGCTTCAGTTTTTAAGACCGCTTGCCCAAATCCAATTTTAACATAATCTGCTTGGTCAAACTAATAAAATCACACTTGGGTGAAAATAACCCAAACTGTTCGAAATTCCCAGCGACCCAAAAAGTGGGTTAGGAAAACTTTTTTTTTTTTAGTGTGCAACTTGTCTCAAATGTTTTTTTTTAATGAAAGTCTGTCCATTGACTTTTTTATTTTTAATTTTTTAGCTTGGCCTCAACAGTTCTATCCCATCTGCGCCTCAGCACGCATGTGTGAACATATGCGCTCGCGTACACACACACACGTGTTCGGCGCGCTAATTTGCATGCTTGTAACCCCAGAAGTCATTGTTTACCATAAAATTCCCGATTATACGCAACCTTGCCCGTCACACTCATCATGTCATAAAAGCCCGATCATAGTAAAAAAAGCAACATTGACAACAGCTGAGGTTAATTTCCTGAATAATGCCAATTTGCTTTACCGTTGAATTTCTTTTGTGTGCTATCTTATAGCTGGCCTTACATCTCACGCAGTAATTAGCTAGCTATTAGCCAATCAGAGTGATCAATTGTCACAGACGGCCAACACCGTTTTGCATATTTGCAATCATTCATTTAAATTGTAACTAAAAAGCAAAATGACACAACTATTTCTTCATTTTTCACTATTCTACCAAACTAAACTTTTTAATTGGGTTGCTAGGCAAGACTGGTGTCAATATGTGTGCCTATTATTTTTCACGAAACCGTGTTTTGTATGATAATGACTTCACTGCCATGTAGGTTGTTTCCTATGGTGTGAAAGTAATTATTTTGAGTAAAAAAAAAAAGGTCTTGACTAAAGACTGATTCTTCTCAATTGCATTTTTTCCTTTAAATATGTAGTGAATATAAATGGATTGTGGCAGAGTATTAAGGAATCTAAGAATACAGCATCCATGTGAAAATAGTAGGAAAGTCACAGGTATGAAAATCCTCATCTAGATGTGTGGAATGGCCACCCCTGGCCACCACGTAGCTCCGCCCCTGATGGGAAGAAAATCCACAAATGTATGCAAACTCCACTCAGAAGTATCAAAGATTCGAAGGATATCTCTTAAAAAAAAATTGTTTTAATTTTTTTTTATCAAGTGCACCTGCTACTGATTTGTTGACCAGTTCAGGGTCAAACACGCCCTTGTGAAGAAAAGCAGTTAGGAAAATAATTTTATGAATGAATAAAGTGCAACAGTTGAATTTTTAAGTGTCAACAATTTGAAAGTGGAAAAAAAATGCGGCCCTCAAGTATCAACAGTAATAATAAGAATAATAGTAATAATAATGTGAACTCATCCCCTCACGATGCACGCTACACGGGATATTCTTGTTTATTTTGATAATTAAAGAAATATCCATTCATCTAGCAAATTGCTTGCTGAATTCTGCTGTTGCAATTTTCCGCCTGCCTGACATGCTTAATGATACCATCAGCATCCGAACCGCTAGGTGTTGCTCCGTTCTCTCCCCTTCCACCGTATCCTCCTTAATTGAATTTCAGATCCACCGATTACGGCAGCACGTACGAGAAACTTAATGAGAAAACGGGACCCAAGACCATCCTGAGCTACTTGTACGTCAGCCCCAACAACAAGCGCAAGGTAAGTTTTCCCGCTCTTGTGAAGAACAAAAAAAAAAAATCCCGCCTGTCAGGGCTCATCATCACGGCGCGCGAGTTGCTATCATTTTCACTGCAAAGCAGCCCCCGCGGGAAGCTGCGGCGCCGGGTGTGTATGTGCGCGAGTGAGAAGAGCACACTTCGTGAGCACAAGCGAGCCCTCCAGCACGGTAGCTGTCAGGTTGGGCCGCTGATCCCCGCCGTCTCCTTTCTCCTCTCATTTCAGATCATGCTACTGACCGACCCGGAGGTGGAGAGCAGCCTGCTCATTAGCCTTGACGAGGGGGCGTCCTATCAGAAACACAGCTTGGCCTTTGATATCCTCAGTCTTCTTTTCCACCCCGAGCAGGAGGACTGGATCCTGGCTTACAGCCACGACCAAAAGGTAACACCCAAAGCTGTCGGATGGCGTCAAAACGGCGCGAGGGAAAAAAAAAAAAAAAAAAAAAAGCCGAGTTAACACAATCTCTGGATGGGGAGCAAAAGGTGATGCTGATCGTGCGCTTGTTAGTTACACGTGAGACTTCAGTCAGATTTGACATGGGTGGGTACTCTGAGGACAGCGTAGAGACGGCGGTGCCTTGAGATACGAGTGACCCGACTTGTGAATTAAATTCGAGCTGTTTATTGCCACTCTCAGTGGAAGTATAGCCAACTAAACACAAAACCAAGAGAGTTAAACAGTGTGTAATTAAAACAAATGCATAGCTTAGCCGGTCCACTAGCTTAATGCTATCGCTAACACATAATGGCATATGCATATATAACCCTTTGGGTAAATATTAAGTAATATTTAACACAAACAATGCAGCAATACATTTATACATTGACGAGATTCACAGTCCTCGAGTTACAATCGATACAATACGAGAGAAAATCTACTTGCTAAAAAGTACCATAAATAAATGATGGTATGCTGTTGCCTATAAAGATGCAAATATACATAATAATAATAATAATAATAATAATAATAATAATTATTATTATTATTATTATTATTATGCAAAAAAGTAAAATAAAATAAAGCCCTACATATACAATTAATCTAATCACAATATGATAAATTTACAAGAATAATTTTTTGTATATTTATTATATTGTGATTAGATTAATTGTATATGTAGGGCTTTATTTTATCTTTTACTTTTTTGTGTAAGCAATAGATAAGGGTTTATAACTTACACGAATATGCATTTAAGAAAAGTGCATGTTCTGTTTATTTTCCATTATTCGTTATATTTCTTCTTCATCTTTTCTATTTGAATGCTATATTATTACATATAATAACTTATTGTACATTATCGTGATATGTTACTGGGGGCGGGACTAGATAAGTTCTTGTACTTCTTCCTACGCCCTTTGACCATGTAAATTTTGACTTTACGAATAATGCTCTTTTTTTATTTTCTTTCTTTCACTTTTATTTTATATATATTTTAACTAAAGTATCAAATATCGATATCAGTAATACATTAAAGTAAATGTTACTGTTTAAAAAAAAAAAATCTATTTAGCTTTGCTTCTAGACAAGAAAAGTTTGCTGCTATACACAATGTGAATTAAAAAAAAATAAAAACTGTTGATTATATATAATCATTTGGAGGTTATTTATTTGTCCTGAGTAAAAAACGACAACAGTGTTGTTTTCACGAAGAGAATAAGTAAAAAAAAAAAAGAAAAAAAAAAGACTTAAATTTGCAAATGCCAAACCGTACTGTACTTGTTCGTTACATTTCCCACTTGGTGGGTAGGCAGGCAGCCCAGAGAGCCGACTATTTGTACGCAAGCCATTAAAAAGAAAATTTTCCCATTTAAATGTATCCGCTTGAAAGCAGTTAGCATGCACCAGTGCACACATTCTTGAGGCATGTTGTCATATTTTCACAACACGTCACATTCGCTTTGTGTCCATTGACCCCGGCGTGAATCTCCAATCTGGTCTTCATGCTAAAATGTAACCACTGGTGACATCACAGGCAAAACTACGGAGGGCGGGCGGGGTTCCCGCACTGTGACCTTGCGAACGACGTTTGTGATATCGATGCGCGCGCGCGCGCCCACAAACACGCGCACGCACAAGCCTTCATTAGTTGGCGAGAAGCCCGCTGTCTGCTTCGCTCAACGCTGCAGACATCAAACCGCGGCCCCCCAGCCGGCTATTGCGGGACTTGATATTGAAAGAGCCAAGCAGGCGAGGTGTGAGAAGTGAGATAAATGGTGCGGTGAGGAGATGAAAGCCTCGTGGACAAACCGTCCACCGCCCCAATAAAGATGCACTCGACAAGTTTGCCCCGCGGTCATTCCGTATGTCTTTGTAAAGCCCAATTTCAGCGTTTCTTTCATCACTCCCGCGGCGCGATTACTCTTGGATTGGTTTCATTTTCCATTTATCGATTGTCTTGTCTTGTCTTTTAAAAGTTGCAATTACTAAGATGAGACAAAAAATGATGTGAATCCTGGTAAGAGCCCTTTTGGCGCTAACGGGCAAACTGTCTGAATAGTTAAACGGGTGCTTTCACACTCCCCTTTGGTTAGCTTGAGTTTTTAGCGAGAAAGCCGTTCGACCTTGATGTGAGCCGCGTGGCAAATGAGCCAATTAGATTTGTCCCTTTAGCATCATAATGATGATGTAACCGCATGGAAAGTGTCAGGGTGATAAATGACATAGCACGTGTTCAGTTCGCTTAGCATCGCTTTTTAAATGAGTGAAAGAAAAACATCATTTGCCCTTATTGGGTGGCATATGAACTCATTCACTCGCACACCATTTACACTGAAGCAACCCCCTTCGCTCCCGGCTGTTTTACTGGATTTTGACTGATTTTGCAAGGCCCACAGAATATTGTCTTCTATTGCTATAAAAAACATGGAAGCTACCAAAAGAAAGATTAGAGTCTCTTCTTTCTATATTTGTATCCTTTTCCGTTTTGCAGCAATTAGCAATAGAATATAGCTAAGTCATGATTGATAAACCAAAAGAGCTTGTTGCAACATAGCCCTGGCTGATCTCTTATACTCTGCTGCCACCCGCTGGCCGTTTTTTGTAATAACTACTATTGCTTTAAGTGACCTCTTCAGGTGAGAAGCTCCTTCAAAGTCTTCTGTATGGTCTAGCATAAAAAAATAAAATAAAAACATTAAAAACGTATAAATATGTTTTTGGGAGCACAGGACAAAGTATAAAAAAACATATTATACTATTTTGGCATTGAATGAGTTAAGGAAAATTAAACCGCCTTAGCCTCGAAGTAGAAGGGGGCGGGATTGAGCAGTGTATCTATCATTTGCATGAGACAGAACTTTCAATAAGACTCGAAACAGAATGTGAAAGCCATTCCAGGCCTGCGTATTATTCCTATTTTTACATTTTTAGCTTTGCCTTCGTAGTCAGTTTAATTTAATGCTAACAATTTGTGAATACACGTGTAGACAGGCAACAAACATAACAATACTTTATCCTCTGCGAAGAATGACTAATATCACTGCTATCCGTTTGTATTATGCTGCCCCCAGGTGGTCAAGGCACATACACCAGAAGGACAATGTACAACATAAACTATTTAATTTTGCCATCTATTAGCACAACCAATGTTTATTTCTGATTTGTTACCAAAACGATAACTCTTAAGAGCGCCATCAAATTTGCCCTACAGCGTTCGAATGAAGCCCGTTTCAAGGTCGATTTTTTTCCTATCACCTGGATGACTTTTGAATTGAGGTCGATTTCAAGTTTGCATTGTGCAGCGTACTTGAGGGGGACGAAGAGTGATTGGCAGCGCAGGACCGGTCGCTCGACCGTATGCCGAATTTCCGCTATGTCAGAAAACTGGTAAACCGTGACCATGTGTGCCTGCATCAAATGGGTCACAAAAGAGCCCGGATTTTTCCGCCTGTGCCTTTTTAGACAGAACTCGCCCAAGCGGGACAATGCGGTTTCAGATGATTGCATTCGCATGACTGCTGCGGGTTATTTAAGAGATTTGCAGCATTTGGCAGAAAATTTTGGATCAACTAGAACAACATTTTTGAATGCACATGTCCGAGTGTGTGTAAACATATAGACCGTGCTATACAAAAATAAATAAGTCAATAAAATTGACATCTATATAAAAAAAATAAAGCCTACCGAAAGACCAAAATGAACAAGGTTTGAAAATCCAATTTGCCGTTGCACTGGATGTCGATGCAATTAGGACGCGCCATGCGTTTGTTTCTCTTCAACAAGCCGCTCCCGTATTTGGGTAATCTTTTTTTCTTTGAAGAAACACAAAATATCTTTTAATGCCGGATGATTGCACTTCATGCGCAGACGCAGTTTTGATAGCTTAATTGCCTCATTTGTGAGTCAGTTGCGACATCTTACGCGGAGCGAGTTTGGAGTGTGCGAGTCAATAAGCAAAAAAACTTTTACCTTAAGTAGGACTGCTGGTGTTGTCTGATAAATAGAGTTTTCTTTTTCTTGGAAGTTGTCAGCTTTTCTTCTGTCTCATTATTTGGCCTGTCCGCCTTTTTGAAGAAGCTCTCCAAACATGTTTGTTTTTTTTGTATTCATTTTTGCTAGCTTGTGGGCTTACTTTTTTTTTTTTCATATCACGTGAGCGTTTTGACAGAGGCGGATAAAAACAAAAACAAAAAACAAACACTGTAGCACCTCTCAGATGAAAAGAACCTCAAAATGGATAATAATGAAACCAAATAGAAAAAGATATATAAAAAAAACAGACCTAATGTTATTTACTTAGTAGTTTCTTTTTAAAGGAGATCTTTTTCTTGGCGGATGTCAGGTCATCAAAGTCATTCTACATTGAACTCGCTCTGTTAGTTCTTGGAAGCGCTTGTGCTGTATTTCGCCATTGATTGCCTTCCTGGTATTTTGATTATGGTCAGTTTTACAAAAAAAAAACAAAAACAACAACAATTCGATTTCTCAGAAAGTCAGGTCAGTTTGTTCACAGTGAATTGCTGAAAAACGCGGCTGTGGTTGTTCCTGCCAGCGGGCAGGCAGTTCGTCTGCCCTGTGGTTGGCCTCCGCCGTCGAGGAGGACAATTGCTCTTTCCGCGGGAAGCGCCCAGCTGCCGCCTTGGCCTTGTTTGACTCAAGTTGCCCTCCCACGGAACTCGCCGCCTCGTTTGTAGCCTGGCAGTTTCTCTGTGCTGCCTAGTAGTTGGGAACCCCTGACATCAGCAGGTCATGGCAGATAGGCAGAGAAGACTGGAAGAGTCACAGAAAGGCATAGAATTGGAAATCCTTTGGCTCTACTGGATATTTTGCCGTTCGGCTTCTTGTTAGAGATCAGCAAGTTGTGCAAAAAGTGCTGAAACATTGAGCAGTTGGATGTGTTTTTTTTTTTTAAGTTTAGAGGTCAATTGCTTACTTGCTGCTGGCTGCGTTCCATTCTTGGATTGACTTCAACCCTCACATCCTTGTTACCGGCCGTTATTTGGCCGATTGTTTTTTTTTTTAAACACCCACATTGCTTCGCATTTCAGCCCGCTAGCTTAATGCTATCGCTAAATAGCATCTATGTTGTGGTGCTGTAATCCTTTAAGCAACCAGAAAGCATCACAAAATGGCCGTTTAATTGATGCAGTGTGACCCAAAACCGTTTATGGCTTTTTAATTATATTAATTACTGCAAGTTTACAACACTATATTATGGAGTGCTTAAAATGTCTTCTTCTTCTTCTTCTTGATTTGTTTTGACTGTCTAAAATGCATATTACTGACACCTACAGGCCGTAAGTAGAACAGCAACCATCACAATGAATATTGTCAAGTCGTGACGCTGTTATTGTCTTTCTCTTGCACAGTGTGGGTTGGAATTAAAAAACCGACGTTTTTCTACCGCTTATCCTTTTATGCGTCGCAGGGAAATTGGAGCCTCTCCCAGAAAGGAAGCCAGACTGCACCCTGGATTGGTCACCAGTTGATCACAGTGTAGAGATAGACAAGCATTCACAAGCACAATGAGCGGGAATCGATCCAATGCTGGCTGCGTGTACCACTACACTATAGCTGACCTCGGAATTGAAAAAGAAAGCCCCTAAAATTAGAACCGCGTGTGTGCAAATGGAGCGGCAGCAAAAAGGCATCTCGTGGCATGGGGGCGGGAAAAAAAAAGTTTACAATGACAGAAAAATAATGTATTCCCTCTTGCCAATTAATAAGCTGGAATGCCGCTGAGTCAGTGGAGGAAGACTTTTTTTAAATACAGAAGCAGATTTGCATATCAAAAAGCGCCGCCTGTCTGCAGAGCATTTCATCTTTAGCGTTAAATTCGCACTAACGGCATATTTCATCTCCTCACAGCACTTCCCTAAATACAACGAACTCGAACAAATCGGATTTTTGTACTTGGTCCTAATCGTCCCTTGAATGTGATCTTCTGATGTTTCTTCTTTGCAGCTGTATGTCTCTGTGGAATTTGGGAGGAGGTGGCAGCTCGTGCACGACAACGTCGTCCCCAACAGATTCTACTGGTAAGCTAATAAAATATGTGCCCGGAAATGCATACAATGTGATTGGTTTGTTCCCCGCCGTTTTGTTTACATTCCAGCATCAGTACAGTACAGGTGAAGTTATTATACATTGTCAGAAAAAAGGTGATCATTTTATGTAAAAGCTTCTCCAACCACACCTGATCAGTTTTAAGTTGTAATCGCACTGTTCCCCACTAGATGGCAGAGAGCAATTAGTAGCACTTCCGCACGTTCATCTCCGTTAGAGAGGAAGAATGTGTAGATGCCAGCCATGATTGATTTTGTAGCATTTTAGAGTCAACACAGAGAGCTCGTTCAGCGGACCTTTGACCGGTAAACAGGAAGCGAGGGTTTGAATCCCACCTTCACCAGATTGCATTTCGAATGTTCTTTCTATCTTTCAAATACAATTAAAACGTTGTAATTTTCACATCATTTATCTTTCAATTTCCTTCATAAGCATTCAGCTATTAGCATTCAGCTATTAGCATTTAGCTTTCAGCATTCCGACGCAAATTCTGCAGAAATTGCACCTAGTCTAGTTCGCTGAAGTTTTTGAGGTATCGATATTTTTGACAATTAATTGATTGATAATTAATGTGCCTTGACAGTTTACGAAATGTACTTTGTTACTAAAAGTAGTTTGCACTTTGACATCACCTGTGTGTTTGCGTTTGTTTACTGCCAATATCGCTTTTTTTTTTTTTTATTGATTGATTTTCACATGATTTGCATATAGAAGGCTTTCAATAACGATTGCCGTCTTTCACATTAAAAATGAAAGAATACTGCATGGACATGCTTGAAAAGACAGATACAGCCAGTTGTAGCATAAAGAGAATATCAATATCTCATAACTTGCTCAATATTAGCACCAATATGGAATAGCTCAATAACTTCACCCAATTCAGAAAAAAACGATGACATTTTTGTATTCAGTAACATCAAAATAGGACAAAATGTGTGTTAATGACAGCATGCCTTAATCCTGAGAACCGAAAAAATGTCAGAAAAGAACACAAAGAACATCAATTGTTTTTCTTCATAGGAACCGTTGACAGTTGGTTTAAAGTGCATTAAATTGCCCTCGAAAAACAGCATTCTGTCGCATTTGTTTATACCCTGACATGTAAACAAAAACACAAACTTGTCGTCCCATTACCAGTTTGGATCATTTAAGTACTTTTTGTTTTTTAAACCACGAACACGACTAATTTGTACCTCGACGTTCATTTGTGATGCCGACATGAAAAAGAAAAAAAAATGCACAACTCCAGATGGGCTTTTATTTTCGGACAGTTTGGTCCACAATTTGCGGAACGACGTCACGTCCGCTCCAAAATCGATGAATGTCTTTTCATCCGATGACATTTATCTGTCAAAAGTACAAATTGATTTAAATACTGTTTACGAAACAGCGGGTAAATCGTACATGATACGATTACGGGAGGCACCGAGGAGGAGTTTAGGGAGGCAGATCTTGTTTTGCTAAATTATGTATGACTCCCTTTCTTTTCATTTTCTTTTTTTTTTTTTTTGCATAATGTACTAAGCATCTAGTTTACACATGAAGGTTAATATTTGATGCTGTGAAGACATTCGACTCATGAAATATCGAGTAATCACGTCCATACGCTGGCCATCCTGTGTTTTGGGTTTGATAGCTGCTGAATATTCATCCCTGACCCGAGGCGTTGTCTGCACACGTCTGAGCGTTTTATCAGTGTAAATACGAGGATTAAAAGGGCCACGATAAATGTTTAATCGAAAAGGCCTTTTTTTATTGTTGTTGCTTTGAGAATACTCGAGGGGGGGGGGGGGGGGGAGCTGACGACTTGTGGATTGCATGCGCAGCTGAGCACAAAGACGACGGCGTGCGAAATGCAGACGGCCGCAAACTGTTGTTTGATCTCGACGACTCATTGCGAAAATGAAGAGTGTCGAGTATTTAAGGAGGTAAACGGTTAAGGTATTAAAGCCTGACTTTGCCGTGAGGCGCTGTTGCTGGATTCCCATTTGCAGCCTCATCAAGTAAATAAGAGGAAATACAAGTCTCGTTTGCAAAGCGTCATTGGAATTTTAATTTAGGGTTTGAATTTGAAACAAAATGAGAGGGTTTGGAATGAAGATTTCAAACCGTGTCTCGGGTTTCAAATCAGGGTTTTTAGTCAAGTCGGGGGGAAGGTTTTCAAATCAAGATTTCAAGCCTCGTTTAGGCCGTTAAAGATTTGGAGTTTGATTTCAAAGTAGGGTTTTAAGGCAGGGTTAGTGATTCAAATTAGGGTCTTAAATTCAGGTTTCAAGTCAAGGTTAGTGTTTCCAATCAAGGTTAGGGGTTTGACGTTTGAAGCCAGAGTTCGTGTTGTGAAATTGAGTTTTAAAGGCAAGTGAGTTTTTCAATTAAATTCAAATGATGGCATCAAATCAAGATAGGGATTCCAATCTGGCCTACATGTGTTAGGGTTTTAAATTAGGGTTCCAAGTCAAGGTTCTGGTTTCAAAGTTGAGTTTGAAGCCAGAATTTGGGTTTTAAAGTAGGGTTGGAAGGCAGAGTTTGAAATGAGTGGTTTAAGACCGGATTAGGGTTTCAAAATAGAGACGTAAGGGTTAGCCTTTCAAATTAGGGTGTGAAACAAGACTTGGGGTTTTAAATGAGGATTTCAAGACATATTCATGTTTCAGCTTGCAAATTAGGGCATCAAATCAGGATAGGGTTTCAAACTAGGGTTTCAAGGTTTTCAAGTCAGGCTTTCAAATGAGGGTTTCAAGTTATTTTTAGGGTTTTAAATCAGAGACAGTGTTTCAAAAATAATTTAACGTTAGGGTTTCAAGCCAGGGTTTGAGTTTTCAAAAGTGTGAAGGGTTTCAAAGTAGGGTTTCAAACCATTTTTAGGATTTGAAATTGGACTAACATTTGTTGCTCGTCCTGAAGCGGAGCTTGATGAAGAGCCTCGTTTTTCTGTTCCATTTGATTTCTCTTCAGGAAGTAAATTCAACAGGAACATTCCCATAAATTCACCCTTAACATTGAAGTCCCTACCAAGGAATTACACGACTGCAGCACCCCCCCCCCCACCCCCCTTCGCCCCCCCCCTCCTCGGAGAGAACCCAACAAAGATGATTTACAAGAACTTTTTAACATACAGTCGGTGTGTTGGTGTGTGTGCGTGTGTATTAGTTATGGGCCGGGGGGCAGTTTAACATGGCCCGGGTTCCATCTCGGAGCAAGGGGGGGGCCTGCTTTTTGCTGATAGAAAAGGATGAAGTATTGGACAGAAAGTCCATTAAAAGAGATGGAGCTGGGAAGCAATTACAGAATGCTGAGGGAGGCAGGACGCCGGCTTGTTATATTCCAGCCCGCCGCGCGCTCGCTACGGAAAATGAGAAGAAGCCGGCGCTGTGACAAAACAGACGCTATTAATACAACAAGTGGTCACCGCTGTCAGTCGCCACATTAGCGGCGACATGAAAAATCTCCCCTAAAAGCCCTGCCAAATGGAAAAAATACACCTCGGCCGTAAAGCACACTTCGGGTCACACGTCCGTCACTTTTACAGACGAGACGCTTGCATTAGTGCTGCCGCAAGGACGCTCGTTATCGCAGAGAGCCAATCCAGGTGACGGCTAACTATGGATCGCATCCGTTCGGGATATTATTTATCTAACTATGGCAGATTTTTATTTACACATGATCCATGATACAATAATGCATCATTATTATAGCTGTCAAATGCATGATTCGTGTAAGGAGTGGAAAAAAAGACACTGGGTACTACGTTAGGGACACCCACTCACTCTAAAATTGTCCTGCCTCTACTTACTGCGTAAAACTAATCACAGATTTGTGGGATTTTCCCCCCATTTTTTTTTTTATTACTTGCCTTGAAAGGCTGCAGTCGCCGTCCAGTGGATATGGACTCTTATGTCCCCCATCCCACAAGTGCGAGTATTTGAGTCGTCGTTTATATTTCCTATTCACGTGGCTATCGCAGAGGTGAGCAAATCTTAGGACTTGCTTTTATCCCTTCCCCTTTCCTTATGTTTAGCATTTTCATAAAAAATAAAAAATAAAGTCAAGGCGTTGTTTGGCGACCCATCAGACTTCTCCATTCTGTCTGTTGGTCTGTGTTTTTATAATTTTGGACAAGGTGTAAACTGTTAAGTGATTTTCGTTGCTCCGTACCCATTCCATAATTTTTTTTTTTAATTATATATTATTATTATTATTTATTTTTTTTGGTGGGTGGGGGCTAACCCCTATTTTTTGTGCAAATTTTTTATTGACACTTTATCAGTGTATTTTCAATAATTAGTGTGAGGTTAAAACTTTTTTTTTTTTTTTTATTGCAGTGAATTATATGCAAATTTGCATTCAAAGTAAAGTTTAAAGCCAAGTTAGGGTTTCAAGTCGATCAGGGTTTCAGTTTCACTTATGATTAACAAGTTTATTATACTAATAAGTAAGGTTTCAAGCCAGCATCAGGGCTTCCAAGTCGGGTTTCAAGCCTTGGTTAAGGTTTCAAAATAGGGTTGGGAATGAAGCGTCTAATTTTAAATTGAATTTTTTTAATTTTTTTTATTAATCTCATTTGGCCAATATTTTCTTTGAAAAACATAAAAGTGTGAAGCTTCAGAAAATTGATCAGCTGTCACCTTGAGCATTATGGTCATTTGAAGAGCGCTGCCGGTTGCCACGGTAACAGTATGGAACGTTCCCCATCTGGCGTGACTTCCCTCATGGATTTGTTGTCACTCGGCTACTTGACTCGGATATGAGCTGCATCCTGCAATGAAAGCTCTCAGCCTCTTTCTGAATTAGTCATAAAGTGTTACGAGGAGGGAGGCACAGGAGGACGCTTGATCATGAAGGTATTATGTTCCTGTATGCTGTGTTTCCTCCTCCAATGGTCGTGCGCGATTAACTTACTTTAACTTAACTGCTTTGCTTTTATTCATATTTTTGGCTGGTAGTGTTTCAGCCTGTAGAGAAGGCAAACCACTTTGTAATTTGTCTGTAATATTAGGAATCCATGCCGCTCTTTTGAAACCTGTTTCTTTTTCTTATTTCCAAGATGAAATAATTCTTTCTCCCGCCTCAAAGTGGCATCAAAAGTTTGATCAGCATTTTGAAGATTCGTCATGAAAAGATGCTCACGATCAATGCATTCTATTCAAGGATCAAAGAAAGCTGTTGGTACAGCCTTTAGTTCTTAATAGACTTTTTATATGTCGATTTTTTTACCTTACAATATTTTTAATCAGATATCTTTTACAAGTTAGGAAGAAAAAAAAGTAGAAGCAGGAGTAGAGACATATGATTAATCGCAATTAATTGTGATAAATCACAATTAATTATGATTAAGTCATTTGCTCCCAAAAACTTTTAAAAACGTTGAAATATTGCCAAAGTCCCCAAAACGTATTTATACGTTTTTAATTAATAATATATATTTTTCTATGCTAGAGCATACGGAAGGCTTTGATGCAGCCTCTGAACTGAAGAGAACGGTTGAAGCGATGGTAGTTATTACAAAAAATGGCCAGCAGGTGGCAGCAGAGTATAAGAGATCAACCAGAGCCACGTTGCAAAAAAGCTCTTTTCCCCCAGTGTTTTAAACACATTTGTGAATAATGATGAAACTTAGCTATACTCTAATGCTATTTGCTGCAAAACGGAAACAGATAAAAATATACTTTTTTTCCTGATGAAAGAAGATACTCTTAATCTTACTTTTGGTGTGCTTTTGTTTTTATAGCAATGGAACACAATATGTTTTGGGCCTTGCAAAATCGGTCAAAATCCAGTAAAACAGCTGGGAGCGAAGGGGGTTGCTTCAGTGAAAATGGCTGGGAGTGAATGAGTTAATCACAATTAATTAGTTTAAAAAACTTTGTGACCTTTCAGTAATGGCTGGCTGTTGCTGTACTTTCCAATTCAATGGAACAAGTTTTCATTTTCAAATAAGTAAATGCGCGGCCCAAAGCTCTTTGAGCACCCACCATATTATGTAAATTAATACAGTGCTGTAAGTGCACTCCATTTACCTTTTTAATTAAATAGCATTTTTCATCTGACTATGATGTTTTTTCTTTCTTTCTGAAAAGCACAAGATGCGAATCAGTTCAAACATCACTCTGACATGAACACAAATGGCGAGAAGAGATTTTGGGTGCGAGTCCGAGCTCTAATCATTAAAGTGGTTTTCAAAGCTCAATTTCACAGACAAGCGGAGGGCGAAAATCGCTCCCACGTCTTCCTGTTGAAAAAAAAATGTATTTGACGAATATGCGTCAGATACAGTGAATGCGTTGTAATTAGGGGTGTCAAGCGATTAAAATTTTTAATCGTAATTAATCGAATGACTTCAATAGTTAACTTACGATTAATCACTAATTTTATATCTGTTCTAAATGTACAATAAAATGGACAATAAAATATGAATAATAATAAATACGTTTTCATACTTTTGTTAACATAGAAGTGGGATTTTTTTTTAAACTATGCATCTTTTAGTCATTGATACATTTATTTCATAATAATTCAGAAAATGTAGTTAAAATTAAAAAGATGCACTATACTGTATAAAAACAAGTGTGATATTGATGTGTTGAGGTAATTCTTTTAAATTTTCTGCCACTAGATGGCATAATTGCATTTGTGAGACGTTGGTGACTGCTCAGTGCATTTTTCTTTTCACATTAAGAGCTATCTAATTTTTAACATGAAGTAGCTTTCGAAATTCTGCACATTTTTTAAATTGTAATATACAACTTGACCCCAGTTTTCACAAATATATGCATTATTATAAATTTATTACTGCTACATTTTGACACAAATTTTGACACTATACACAAGTAAGGGGCGGTCAATAACCGCGCGTTAAAAAAATTAGTGCTGTTAAAGGAACTTTAAATTAACGCAAAATTAACGCACACATTTTGTGTTGTAATTCGTCTTGGAATGAACTTTTTCTGTTGCTGTGTTTCAGGTCCAGGTTGGGCTTAGACAAGGAGCAAGGAATGATCCACCTGGAGATCAACATCTCTGATGGACGTCAGTACTTGGGGCTACCTTCTCTCTCTCAATGTGTCCATAAATCTTCTTTTTCGATTCCTTCAAATATTAGACTCTCCCCCTTGACTGAAATGTTAGCTCTTTGCTTTATTCATTTATTTTCCAAAGGCCAGGCTGCCACTTGGCTCTTTCCTCGGCCGCAGCGCCGGGAGAAGGGCACTCCTCTAAAGCCCAGCGTGTTAATGTCGTCTCCCCGGAGACGGCTCGTCGGGCTGACGCTAACAACCCGCGACAGCTCACGCCATTTTATTACATGGGAGCCAGTCTCGGTCGCCAAAATTCAGCATTTGCAAAATTTAGCACGAGCGCAGCTAAAACCTTGAGCGCAGCCCACAAACGCTTGTTTGTGTGTTTTTCTCCCCCCCCCCCCCCCCCCCCCCCCTCTTTGTTGTATTTTTAGCTCTCTTGTCTGGCTTTGCCCACAGGGTCGCAGTACATCACTTGCAAACTTCAAAATTGCTCCGAGGGAAACAAGGGCAAGCCTTTCCCGGGGTTTATCATCCCCAACTCCCTGGTGGTGCAGGATGAATACGTTTTCATCCAGGTGGGTTTTTTTATTGCAAGGTCTGGCTTCATTAAAAGTCAATTAAAAGCCGTAAAAAGCGTCGCATTCAATTGCGTCTTAATGCACACTGGTGTTTTTCATTAAGTAAAAGGGGGCCATTATCCTGCGAGGGTGGGGGTGGAGGGGGGGGGGGCGTGAGATTGAGAACCACAGTGTTGCGTTCAAGCGCATCTCAGCTACAATGCGCAACATCCTTAATGGGTCGGCGGTTTTAGCACAGCGCGACTTGTTTGACACACGGCGTGAGCACTTAACGGCCGGCGGGGAAGTTTGTCAACACTCGGCTCACGTGTGATTACCTGTGTTCTCTTTCCAGGTGCCAACAGGAGGCCAGTCCGTCCACTACGTGTCCTACAGAAGACACTCGTTCTACCCGGTTAAGCTTCCAAAGTACACTTTACCAAAAGTAAGATGACACGACGGCCGCGTCTGGAGCGTTAGAGCCTTTCGGGTTTTACTGGATATCAGGATGGTTTGATGTTTGCACTCTCGTGCAGACGAGACTACAAAAGGATTTGAGCTTGATCTGCCAAATCCGTTGAGGTTTCTTGTCTACTGGGTTCCTCCCCCCCACCCCCACCCCCCTCCCCCATAAAAACAATAGCAGAACTAGCTTGGACAATACACATGAGGGCAGATCAGTCGATAGCTCAAGCCAGGATTGCGTCCGTGTCAAGACCTCTCACTCGACGCGCCGTCTGACACAAAATGGATGAATTGTTTTGTTCCCAGTTTGTAGCGATTGATGACGCGTTCGACTAATTGGCAGCGAGATGGAGAAGAGCAGAGACACGCTCGCACACTCAAGTGACGTCACGTTGAGTCGCGGGAGTGCCACTGGTATTACCAATATTTAAAACGAGTGACACCAAATGCGGTCAAATAACGTACTTCAACAATATGGCACGCAATATATAATATATATATGTATACATCCTAATATTAAAATGAAAATATTTTTTGCGGCTTTTGCTGATGTTTTAGATTTTTGCCGAGGTACCGTTTCAGTAGGCAAACAACTAGGGCCCCCTAAACAGCGCATGAAATGAAGTTTTATTTAGCTTAATGCAAATGTTTTAATCTTACTTCACATACGACGAGCATTGAGACGATTTACTTTTGAGATATTATCAAGATGGATTTTTAAAAAACTTAAAACCTTAACCGAACTCAGGAAGTAGAAAGAATGTTCTCAAATTCACACGTTTTGGTTGATGATAAACTTTACAATTGCAAATTTTGCAGTGAGTGGATTTAGAGGAATCATTTTCAAATTTCAAGCATGACTGCGCTAATATGTCAAAACCAAAAAAAAGACAAAAAGATTGTTTTTAAAGGCTATCTTTAAATGTATTATTTGTCTAATTAGAATATAAAATGAGTTGGGTTATAATGAACCCAATTAGGGTAAAAAATAAATAAAAATAGACCACTACTTGGGTCACTTTTTTTTAAGTAAAACAACCCCAAAAATTCGGCCCAAAAAATCCCCATATTGGCTTTTTGTACAAAACCAACCAGAAATTTGGGTCAAATTGACCCAAGTAGTGGGTCAGTCCCCTTTTGACCCAAATTGGGTTATTTTTTTACCCCAATGTTCTACAATGTTGAATGTCCAGTGTGCAGATTGCAACAAGTGTGTTTTGCTCCTCCAATTGGGCTTTTTCTGATCAACCAATCAGAAGACAGAACAATGCTGATGTCATTGATGGCCAGCTTGGGAGGATAAATTTGAAATCTGATTGGTTAAAGAACATTGCTCATTGCTAATATAGTATAAATTACATTGACCCGCATGACTGATTCTGAAGTCTCTGGGTAGATTAGCTTGACATGGCAACACAGAGAAGCTGAAAGCTGATTGGACACAAAAATCCAACATCCACATAATGGAAGCAGTGCAGTCAAAAGAAATGGAGTGGTTGGAAAAATAACCTGAAAAATTGTCTGATTCAATTACGTTTGTGGTAGCAAAGTCATATTAGTTATTATTCAGTAAGTTTTATTCCTGATCCTCAAAACTAAATGATGTATAATTTACCTGCATGCTGGCGCTCCTCGAATTTGATGAAACTCATTTAGACTTTAATGGTTTTGTGTGTGTGTTTGTGTGTTTGTGTGTCTGTGTGTGTTGTCTTGTTTTTGTTACATAGTGGGGCCAACATTTCGGGATTTTACAGAGTTGTGGGGCCCACCCGTCCATGTGGGGCCATTTTGCTGCGCCCCACAAGTTTAGACCTCTTTTTGAGGGTCAAGACTTGGTTTTAGAGTTTAGGTTTGAATTGGGTTATGGTTGAGGTTAGGGTATGAAATAGGGGTAGGCAATGCATTATGTCACTGAGATGGTCCCACAAAGATAGTAAAACAAACCTGTGTGTGCGTGCGCCGCCCCCCCCCCCCCCGCATCTCCAAAGTAGACTTTTGAAGCAGGAAAGCTCATTTGCATTAACGCTGTGTTCTTACACCATTTAGTGCAGAATAATTTAGTGCATTAAGAGGGTGGGTGGGAGGCAGGAGGAGGTCAAGAGAGATTTTCAGCCTCGCATCGCACATAATCATCCGTCTTTGTCACAAACTCAAGGACGCACATTCACCGGACAATGTTACTCTCAATTACTGTCAGTTATCAAGTGAGAAAATCACAAGTATGTCCCACCGTGCCACCCGCGGCACCCATTAACGTTCTTTGCCAACCAACCCAAAGTACCTCTTTTGACGCTAGGGCCTTGTTACTTAGCAACATGCACCTACTATTTTATCTCCCCCCCATTTAGGACTTGCAGATCATTAGCACCGACGACAACCAGGTAGTGGCGGCTATTCAAGACTGGCACCAGAACGACTCGTACAACCTGTACATGTCCGAGTCCAGGGGTCTCTTCTTCACGCTGATGCTGGAGGACGTGGTGAGCAGCGGCGGACCCGAAGGCAACATCATGATCGATCTTTACGAGGTGGGCGACAACATTGACGGCTTTCGTCGTATTCAGGCGCATGCGCTCAAAGAAGATTGGCCGCGTATTCAACAGGGATCGTACCGACGACAATGCTGCAATGCGGAAATCATAACAGCCTTTATCAATGGTAACATAAAAAAAACAAATACAAAGAAATAATGCAAGAGAAGTAACACCTTGGAATCTCAGTGGAGCTGCTAATAACTAGAGACAGAGGTAGCACGCGGGTTCAGGATGTGCCAGCGTACAAGACAACCTGACAAAGGATAGCGGTAGACGCAGACTATTTATACACAGGAGAATTGTAGCCAGGTGGAGACAATTACCATCACCGGGAGACACAAGTGCAGGAAGTAACGCTTCTGAAATGAGAAGAAACAGTTACTACAAAATAAAATCAGACGTGACGACATGAAAAATGGGGACAAAAAAACAAAGAACGTATTGTAACACAAGCATGAGACATGACAGAATTTACATGTGTATTTAAAACAACGACTTAGCTTTAGAAAAGCCCGTTTAGCTTAATGCTATTGCTAATAAACGAAGCAAAATGCCATGGACGGGAAAACCAGTAGCATCAGTGTCAAGGTATTATAACCCTGTAATTTTAACACAAATTTTTGGAACAACACACATATTATAGCAATATTCACAGTCACCTATTCTTTATCCTCTGCGAAGAATTACTGGTAATACTACTGTGCCTTACAGAGGGGTGACCGTATCAATCAATCAATTTCTGTGTTCTTATATTTATCCATATGTTTGTATTATACTGTCCCCCTTTGGTCAAAACATTTATTTTTAATATTACAAAAATGATTTTCATTCTATTTTAATTGTCATTACTATATGTTTTCATAAAGTACAATATTATAAAGTGTTATTTTTCTTATTCTAAACAAATTACAAACATTTTTGTGGAGTTATTTTTGGGAGAGTGCAATGGATTCACTCATTCACTCCCAGACATTTTCACTGAAGCAACCACCTTCGCTCCCGACTGTTTTACTGGATTTTGACTGATTTTGCAAGGCCCCAAAAAATATTGTGTTCTATTGTTATAAAAAAAAATTAAGCTACCAAAAGAAAGATTGGAGTCTCTTCTTTCATCAAGAAAAAAAAGTATATTTGTATCCGTTATATAGCTAAGTTTCCTCATTATTCAAAAATCTGCTTAGAACTGTGGGGAAATCAGCTTGTTTTCAACATGGCCCTGGTTGTTCTCTTCTACTCTGTTGCCGCCTGCTGGCCGTTTTTGTAATAACTGCCATTGCTTTAACCGTTTTCTGCAGTTAAGAGGCTGCATCAAAGCCTTCTGTATGCTCTAGCATAATATTAAAAAAAAAACATAAAAAGCGTATAAATACTTCTTTGGGACACTTAAAACATTTAAAATAGAACATATTCATACGTTTTTGGGAGCAAATGAGTTCATGTCATTTACATTCATTTCAATGTTGAAAGTTGATTCGGGAAAGAAACCATTAAACTCGCATTTTCATTAAATAAAATTATAAAGTTCCACTAGCATAATGCTAACATGCAATGCAAAATGCCTTATGCAAAATTAGCCTGTTCCGGTCATTAGAAACCTCCAAACAAGCTACTTTAACACACGTACGGAGCAGCAACACGTACAGATTATACAACGCTGTGGGAACAATGAATATTACTGGAGTTTAGTTGGTGACCTTCTCTATCACTTAAAACCCCGCGAAGAAAGAAGAAAACCCAAACTCTCTTCGTTATCCCAATCGGGAAGGCAAAATAACAGGAGGAGAAAATAACTTTCCTAAAATACGTTCCGGTTGAAGCGGCAACAAACAACAAGTCTGCCTTTGACAAGCGCGGAGCATCAACAGGCGTCACAAGCCTCTTTTCTTATTCTTTGCAGTAATGGAACAGATGCTGATGCATTTGCAAGTTTTTACTGTGTTGGCTTATTCTCTTATATAAGGGGGGGGGGGGGGTAGGTTTGTGTTAGCGAGCAGGCACCAGCAACGGCGTTTTTTCCCGCGGATTTGTGTTGACAGATGTCGAGTGAGGTCGCACATGACTGCGTACCGTACGTGCGCGCCGCGGGTCTGATTAAGCCTTGTTTGCATTCAAACACTTAAACGGCTCGGCTGGGGTGTCATTCATTGACCACTCCGCCCACAATCATTTAGATGCCGTGACTCAGCAGCACGAGTGTAAAAAAAAAACAAAAAAAACAAATGGTGACACTGTAGTGCAGGGGTGTCAAACTCATTTGCATCACAGGCTGCATTGTAGTTATGGTTTCCCTCAGAAAACGAATATATGTTAACAAATAAATCCAACAAATTGATGGATAACTACATCAAACGAAAATATGAATGCAATACTTGTTTTTACTCCCATTTTTCCAGCTAAGACTTTTTCTACATACACAAAACAAATATTATAATATATCCTTTGCCGAGATAATCCACCCATCAGGTGTGGCGTATCAACTCTATCTGATGCACTTGTGAATCCTTAGACCACCCCAGAGGTACCAATAGGCTGAACTGCACATTTTACAGTTGCCTTTTTTTGTAGGCAGCCTAAGGCACACCTGTGCAAAAAAAAAGAAGAAGAAAAAAAAGACATTGCACTGTGTGAGGAAAATAGTGGTCACCAGTGATAATTTATGGAGGACCAAAAATGACCAAATTAAAAAATAAATTAATTAATAAAAGTGGAAATAAAAACGGGTATAAAAATAGATATTTTAAAAAAAGAATACAAAAAAATCTATATGAATGGAAATAAAAACAATAACAAAATATATATGCATAAAAAGTGAAAATTAAAAAATGAGACTCAAAAAATATAAATAAATATAAAAATGATATGGAAAATAAATAAATAAATACATATATAGATTTAAATATCAGCATGAAATGTGTCATGAAATGTTATTCAAATAAGGGGGCGGTCCTAAGTGTGTCTCATCCCGATCATCCCAGAACTCGTATATAATATAATTACAAATTTTCAATTCAATTCAGTTCAATTCAATTCAATATAACTTTATTCGTCCCCTAGGGGGCAATTGAGAAATAGCAGCAGAATAAAAAGTATAAATGAATATACATGCAATCTAAAAAAAAAATACAATATAAAAACACAATATCAATAAAGTGACTCAGTGATTAGGATAAAATGCCAACGGCCAACAATATGTATATGTACGTCCAGTATATATTTAGAAGAAGATCTGTAGGTGTGTTAAAAAGTATCAGCTACTAGAATTAAAAAGCAGAATTGCTTTGGGGACAAAAGGGACTCTCCTTCTCTCTGAGAATTTTAGATTGTCCTTTTATTGTGGGCGGCCAAAGACACACTTGTACAATAATCATGCAGTCTCATCAGCATCGTCATAAGGCCAAAGGATCATACCGGCAAAGGAGAAGTGCTCACTATGAGATTTCAACAGATTTTGTAAAGATTAGTAGACCACATAAAATGATGTGCTGGCCCAGATCTGGCCCGTTTGACAACCGTAGAGTATAGTGCCAGTCGCCATCCCTTTGCACGTGAATTAATACAAAACAAAACAAAAAGTCTCAAGGCTGCGCCAGATGTTGTTTTGATTCCGCACGGTCCTACAGATGGTGCAAAATAGTGCTCCCTGTCAGGAAAACATCTCATCTAATTCTGACATGTCTTCCTCCCCAAACTAGAGCTCCAGCTTTGCTTTAGTTTGAATAATGTATGATTGTTTTTATCCTCCCCCTCCCCTCTGCACCATTTTTTGCCCCCACCCCCCTTTTCTTGTGTTTCATGTTTTGCAGGTTGCCGGGATTAAAGGGGTGTTTCTGTCAAATAAAGTTGTCGAGAACCAAGTGAAAACTTACATCACGTACAACAAAGGCAGAGACTGGCGGCTTCTGCAGGCCCCGCCGACGGATCTCCAAGGGAAACCGATGGATTGTGAGCAAGTAAGTCATTGGCTGACAGCAAAATTCTGCTCTTTGTACATCTGCTAACAAGACAACGGACAAACTTAACAGCGTGATTTGCATTCGGTGTGTTAACGTGTGCGTTTTCCTGTAGCCGTACTGCTCGTTACATCTGCACCTGCATGTTTCTGAGAATCCTTACACCTCTGGAAATATCGTCAGCAAAGATACAGCGCCTGGAGTTATCATCGCATCAGGTGCGGATACTATTCGTGGACCTGTTAAGTTGGGCTGTTGGGTGAACATTTCAAGATGAAGCTCAAAATGCGCTATAATCTTTTCAGGTGAACTTTTGAATGCACGTCTTTTAATAGATTTTGATTTTTCATTATAGTATTTATTTTTTCATTTTTTAAATTAATAATTACCAATAATTATTAAGATATTATTATTAATATTAATATTTTGTAATAATTAAAGATACTTAATAAGATATTATTATTAATATTAATTTGTTTTAAATAATTAAAAATAATTATTACGATATTATTATTAATATTAATAATTGCTAAATATTCCACTACATGCTTATAGGTTGTAAATAAAAAAGTAAGTTCCAACCCCCCCACCATTTGCTGGATCTGGTAAGCCACTGCACCTTGGCCCTGATGCAAGCGGATTGTAACGCGTTGGTCGGCTTTCCATAAGCAAAAAAAACGAATTAGCTAATTTGTAGTCCTCACTTTTTTCCACAAAAACCTGATTGCTGCCGTAATGTCATTTCATTTATTGCTCCTTCCTACCCCTTTGATTTGCAGGTGTAGTTGGACCCGAGCTCACCACCACTAATGTCAGCATCTTCATCACATCTGATGCTGGCAACACTTGGAGAGAGGTACAGATAATAGTATTGTCTCAATGTGCATCATACTGAGAGCTGTTTCTAATATTTTGACCCTAGCGAGTAGCTCAATATAATCAAGATGATTAGAAACCACTCTAACATAAATACCTCATGAGGGGTCCTAGCATCAAACGGCGCAAATCATCTTGGAATCATTTTTATTAAATATATAACATTTTTAATAGTCGTCAACGCTGGTAAATGAGACACTTGAAAGTTCCTTTAATTATGACGTAATGAAAAGAACGCTGATGTGTTTATAAACTCATGATATCAGTTCATCAAAAGCATGAACTCTTCACGGAAAAATTTGCATACATGAAGTAATTAGTGTATATATACTGTATATTTGAACCAAAGTTTTTTTGTGTGTGCTGTAAACTGTTGACATCATGCAAGAAGTAATGTTTCCAAACATTAACTCATTCACTGCCATTGACGGCTATAGACGTCAAAAATTCATTAGAACTATTTCTATAAAATGTTTTCCCACTTTTGTTAACAAGAGTATGAAAACCTAGATTTTTTAAAATTGTACATTAAGAACAGATGTAAAATTTGTGATTAATCATGACTTAACTAGAGAAGTCATGCGATTAATAACAATTAAAAAATTTAATCAATTTTATTCATATTTTCTTTTTTTTCTAATTGCATCAGGTGATTAACATTTTTAATTGTAATTAATCGCATGACTAGTAGTTCTCGGTTTTCATACTCTTGTTAACAAAAGTGGATTTTTTTTTTTTAGACTAATAGAAATGGTTGAAATGAATTTCTGACGTCTATAGCCGTCCACGGCAGTGAATGAGTTAATGTACAGTTGATTATTTTTCCAACAAATTAATCATGTTTTGGGGTCTTCAACATGCCTGAAAACTGATCAGTTTTTGCAAGTGCGTATCTCGTCGGGGAAATGTGAGTTAACCCCCCCTCCCCTCCATCCCCCCCAAAACAACAACAAAAAACACACCTCAAACTCATTCAATAACACCTTGAGGAAAGTAAAAATTTGGTGGACAAAAAAGTCTCAAGGACCGATGCCCGAAATTGAACGGGAAGTCGGCCATTTTGTGAAAATCTTGATCCTCTTACTTTCGGAAACTCTCACTAAAGAAATCAACATAATGAGCCCCATCTGGAATCAGGAAAAGGTTTACCACTGCAGCTTTAATTATCTTTGTTTCTTCACTCTTGGCTGTCATGATAATGTGCCCGTGAGTGTATATAAAATGCATTCCGTCATAAACCATGACTCATGTTGCGGGTGCTAATAAAAGATGGCTGATCCCCAAACAAAGTGACAGACAGTATTAAAAGTCGTACGGCAGCCTTCAGTTCTTTACTTCTCATTTCCCTAAAAAAACAAAAAACAATATGGGGCTTTCAAAAGACGACAAATAAAACACACAGATTTTTCGCCACGGGCCCGAGTCTTCTGTTACGTCAACGCATCTTGATGCTCTCGTTAGTTCAAACAACCGAGGACGACGAGTCTGCGTCTTGTTGTTTTTCGTTTGTTTTATGTATGCATGTTTGTGCCGCCTTCGCCAGCTGGCGCGTGAATGCAGAAGTAAAAAACAAACCCGAAAATAAAGCTGGCAATGCGTGTGTGTGTGTGTGTGTGTGGGTGTGTGTGTGTGTGTGTGTGTGTGTGTGTAGGTTTTTCAGGAAGAGTACAGCGTGTTCTTCCTAAATCAAGGAGGATCTCTGGTGGCTATCCGGCACACTCCTCTACCTATTAGACACATTTGGTAGGCGTCCCACTCGGCTAGCACGCTAACCATCAACCCTTCCTCTGTTTGCGATTCCATCCATTGGTGTCTGCTCTTTCTTCAACCCCCTCCCTAGGCTGAGTTTTGATGAGGGCATGAACTGGGACAAGTTTAGCTTCACCTCCTCGCCGCTCTATGTGGACGGGGTGCTGGGGGAGCCCGGAGAGGACACCCTCATCATGACGTAAGAGACGAAGAAGCTAATTGGCATGTTGCCGCACTATTAATTGAGGCACAATGACATATCAGCCTTTGAAGACTTTTCCACTCCAAGTGCCTTTGAACGCCTTTAATTTTGCCCTAGATATGTCTTCTTCTTTTTTTTTTTCATCCGCCTGCAATTGATTAAAGCCAGTCTGTTGGCCAAAATAATAATTATTTTATTTAATCTTTATTGCACCAAAAGTTCTGACCTACTTTCCCGCCCTCCCCTTTTGACTTCCCACGCGCAGAATCTTCGGTCACTTCAGTCACCGATCCGAGTGGCAGCTGGTCAAAATTGACTTCCGGTCCATTTTCCAACACCGCTGCGCTTCGGGGGATTACGTGACATGGCAGTTGGACAACGAGGTGAGTCCGTCTTCAAGCCGTCAACGGGCGAAGCTTCCCTTTGATTGGTCCATGAAAGCGAGCTGCGAAGAAGACAAAGACGCGAGGAGGAGGAGGAGGAGGAGAAGAAGAAGAAGAAGGCTGTGGAATGGTTATGATCCATTATTCATTGCAGGGAGAAGTGTGCATCATGGGAATGAAGAGAATCTTCCAGAAACTGCGAGTAAACGGCCGATGTGTCAAGGCCAGAGAACAGTACATCCCTCAGATGTCAGACTCGTGTCCGTGCACAGAGGCCGATTTCGAATGGTGAGTCTGCTCCTCCTTTGCAGCGGATCGTCAGCGGAATCACATTTGCACTCAACTGCAGCACATCATACAACATAAAGAAGCCTTTGAAAACTTTTCACTTAGTAGTCAAGCCCTCTTGTTTCTTTTTTTGTCCATTTCAAAATTAGAGCTGATACTTTACCTCAGTTTTGGAACAACACGCTTGTGAAAACAATAGAAATAGTGGTCGGCACGTCAAATCATTTTTTACTCATTCACTCCCAGCCATTTTCACTGAAGCAACCTCCTTCGCTCCCAGCTGTTTTTACTGGATTTAGCAAGGCCCACAGAATATTGTGTTTCTATTGCTATAAAAACATGGAAGCTACCAAAAGAAAGACTAGAGTCTCTTCTTTCATCAGGAAAAATACGTATATTTGTATCTGTGTCCGTTTTGCAGCAATTAGCATTAGAATATAGCTAAGTTCCATTATTATTCACAAATCTGCTTAAAACTGGGGGTAAATGAGCTCGTTTGCAACATGGCCCTGGTTGGTCTCTTCTCCTCTACTGCCACCTGCTGGCCGTTTTTTGTAATAACTACCATTGCTTCAACCGTTTTCTGCAGTTGAGAGGCTGCATCAAAGCCTTCTGTATGCTCTAGCATATAAAAAAAACATAAAAAACATACAAATATCATACGTTTTTGGGAGCAAATGAGTTAATATCATTTTACATTCATTTCAATGGTGAAAGTTGATTCGGGAAACCATTAAACTCGCATTTTCATTAAATAAAATTAGAAAGTTCCACTAGCATAATGCTAACATGCAATGCAAAATGCCTTATGCAAAATTAGCCTGTTCCGGTCATTAGAAACCTCCAAACAAGCTACTTTAACACACGTACGGAGCAGCAACACGTACAGATTATACAACGCTGTGGGAACAATTAATATTACTGGAGTTTAGTTGGTGACCTTCTCTATCACTTAAAACCCTGCGAAGAAAGAAGAAAACCCAAACTCTCTTCGCTAGGCAAATCACAAATCTGCTCCGAACTGTGGGTAAATTAGCTTTTTTTGCAACATGGCCCTGGTTGATCTCTTCTCCTCTACTGCCACCTGCTGGCCGTTTTTTGTAATAACTACCATTGCTTCAACCGTGCAGTTGAGAGGTTGCATCAAAGTATGCTTCAGCATTAAAAAAAAAAACTAAAAAAAACATGACGTGATGATGATTGTGACAATTTCAATATCACGATATTGCAGTTAATGTTTTATCCCCTTTAGTAACTGTAGCCTTCCTCTCGCTAACTTGTCGTGTGAATGCGAGTGTGAATGCTTGTAAGTCTATATCTGGGAACGAACCTAATGTGTTATTTAATAAAAAAAATGGCTGGATGGACAAATGTATTAAATAATTCAATTGTTGTAAAGAATACCCCCCAAGTAATTGTTGCGCCAATTTGTTGTCCCTATCAGTAGCCTGCTTCCCCTCAGTGTTTTCATCGATGCCTTTCAGACAGAACTCGCCGAAGCGGGACATTGCAGTGTCTGTGAACAGATAATTAGATGAAGAGCGACTAGGGTTCTAAAGACAACAGCTTTCAGCAGAAGTGGGTCTTGGTGGTTCCATTTCACTTCACAGGCCTCACTTCTGATACGACATCGGCAACTGATAGGAAAATTCGGGTTCAACACATCAGTTCTGTATTGGTACTTTTGGGAAGCCGTCTGGGGGGGAAAATGCTTGAAAATGGACTTTGATGGCAAGTGAACGGGCTACTGATTAGGCGGGAACATTCTGTTAAGTATGCACTCATATGACTTTGGCCCCCTGTTACGTTGAAGAGGAAGTCAACCCCCCAAAAAATTCTTGACAAAAAATATATTCTAGTGGAATATGAGTTAAGCAGCAAAAACCCAGCAGTTTTTATCAATATCAGAAGGCGGCCATTTTGCCACTTGCTGTCGAGTGAAAATGACATCATAGTTGCTCAGGTCTCAGGTAACGACCGATCACAGCTCAGCGTCAGGAAACAGGTGAGCTGTGATTGGTTTTCTTTGGTTCCCTCGGGTTCCCTCGGGTCCCCTCGGGTCTCCTGACGGCGGTGTTCGGTTTAGGTGAACGGTATGGGATTTTTTCTAATAGGTTTTTGGTGTGCTAACAAATACACGCACGCACGCACACACGCACGCACGCACATACACATACTCACCCACATACAAAAAAATATATATATATATATAAATAATAATAATAATAAAATAAAAAAGAGCAATGATGATGACATTTCCGAATGAACAATACTGAGCTCTTTAAAAAAAAAAATAATAATAATAAAAAAAAGAAAACAGGTGAGCTGTGATTGGTCGTTACCTGAGACCTGAGCAATTGTGATGTCATCTTCAGTCGACAGTAAGTGGCAAAATGGCCGCCCCCTAAGATGGATAAAAATGGCTAGATTTTGCTTCATAACTCTTATTCCACAAATACAATATTAATCAAAATGTTATGTTTAGACAAGTGAGGTCCCATATAACATGTTTAAGGTTGACTTCCACTTTAAAGCTTCGTCTTCAAAAATTCCTAATACAATTTTCACTTTGAAGGAGACCAGTTGAGGCTTTCTCGACTGAAGTGTGCTGTCCAAATAATTCTTCTTGACCGCAATTCAAAAACGGAAAGGTACCAACATTTGCCCAAGTGGGTTTTTTAAATATTAATGCTGTTTCTTTACAAAATGACAGCATCATTTGCTGTTCAGTCTTCTTCGTTTTTTTTTTTTTTTTTTTTTTGGTTTAGCTACAGAACAATAGTCATCTTAAAATTAAATTATAATCGTGAGTGGTAGTCATCTCAGAAGAAGCATGTAATCAGCCTGGCAAAAAGAAGAGGAATCACCGCTCAACATTTCAAGGAGATCATTTTTAACTGATACAAAGAGCTCGTTTGACAGCGGCGCATTGTCGCGTCTCCCGTGTATAGTTTAGAACTGGCTCCTCGGCAAGACTTAATTAGGAGTTGTTTCTTTTTAGCGTTTTAAGTGTAATTCATGTGACAGGTTCACGCGTGTTAAGTGTTTCCCCCTCTGTCTTGTACTTTTATTTCTTTGATCGGGAGCGAAATGAAAGACGCTGGCGTGCATATTTAGCCATCCTTAACACCACTTTGTCAAATTCTGTGATGAAAAGAGCCTGAAAATAATATTATTTTTTTTTTTTTTTAAAGAGACAACACTTTGTTATGATGGCCTCAACTTTAATAATTTAAGCATCAAATCTCAAGTACACTCATAGGCCAGATATCCTAAATTCTGTTTTAGCTTGTGTAATATCTGACTTTTGAATGCAAGCTTTTTTTCCTCACGCCGAGTGCATATTTGTGTTCTGCATGTAACAGCGACTACGGATTTGAGAGGCAGGTCGATGGGAGCTGCACTCCGGCGTTCTGGTTCGTTCCGTCGGCCACGTCCAGAGATTGCATCACCGGGGACAGCTTCCTTAATTCCACAGGGTACGCGGTCACTTCATTTCACTGCCGTGTCACACGCAGAGTAGTAGCAGGGCGCACAGATGCTAAACATGTCTTTCCGCTCATCTTCTGTTTTCATAAAAACAACCACCAGAAAGCTGTACTGTGCAGCATATACGGAACAATGGGGTCAAAGTTAAGGTAAAGGGTTTTTGGGTCAAGGTTCTAGTTAGAGTTTAAATCAAAATTGGATGATTTCCCTTTCGGTTAGGATTAGGGTTGGATTATATAGAGAAAGATAAAGTTAGCCCATTTTCGGGTTAGCGTTGGAGCTTGAGCTCGGTTCTTGCGTCGCTGTGACCTGTCCTGGCTTGGTGTCTTCCTATCTATCTGCACACTTATCGAGTTGAAACCAGTCAGGTCACACAGGGGTGGCTAAAACAGTATAAGAGTAGAAAGCATTTTGGACAGATTAGACCTTCTTCCGCATTCATTAAAAAAGGCTCCACAGCAGTCTACTCGATCTTTCTGGCATCCAGTAAATAGTTCAATCGAGAATATGCAGTCTTCTGGTTGTTATTATTAGTACAGTGAGCATTAAACGTTCCCATCAGAACTTTACACTCTAAAAACTATGGGTCAAAAATTGACCAATCCGCTACTTGGGTCAATTTGACCCAACTTTGAGTCAAGAAATGGGTCAACTAGTGTAAAACACCTCATAAATATTGGTCAGATCCTTTGCTTGAGTCAAAAAGTTGACCCATAATTGGGTTCCTTTTGCCAAACCTGTTTTTAGAGTGAAGGGTTAGCCTTAGGTCAAGGGTCACCAGCCTTCCTGAAAGTGAGAGCTACTTCTTGATTACTAATCAATGTCAAGGGCTCCTATTTTGGATGCGTAAACGATTCATGAAGTTAGGAAACAATGTCAGTATTGCAGCACTTTATTTCTAGAAATCTCTGCAGTTGTTTACATTTTCAAATGATCATTTAGACAACATTACTTGAAAATCCCAATGTCTCATTATTTGCGAGCCATTTTTAGAACAGGCCCGCGGGCTACTCATGTGGACCCCCAAGGCTATGGGACCACCTTTGCGACCCCTGCCTTAGGCAATGGGTCATGCTTAGCAGTGAATTAGTAGGGTCTGATTTATTGTTTTAGCAATATTACACCTACCACAATAAAACAGGGGATGCCTGACTGATTGCTTTTTCTTGACGGAAAAACGTATTTTCACTCGTGCCCTCCCTGGCTTCAATGGCAGATACCGCAGAGCGTTGTCTAACAACTGCACAGAGGGGACTCTGCTAAAGTACAGCCCCAAGCGGCAGAAGTGTCCCAGTCAAGTTCCCAGGGGCCTGCAGCTCTTCACCAGCGAGGGCACGCTGGTCGCCACGCTCAACAGGAACGTCACCTTCTTGGTCTTCCTCGAAGAGGTGTGCTGACTTTCTCGACAAGACTCGAGCGACGAGCGTCACAAGGGTGTTGTTGTTGTTGTTGTTGTTGTGTCAATGATTGTGTTTCCTCTGCCGGCTTTGAAGGGCCTCAGCTCCACGACGAGCGTCACGGTGGACTTTGGCGACGGCACGGCGATCTCCTACGTGAACATCAGTTCTATAGAGGACGGAGTCAAGCACGTCTACAGCAAAGTTGGCATCTACCAAGTTGCTGCCATAGCCAGCAACGTTCTGGGTTTTGATAGGGTGACGCTCTATCTTCACGTCACTTGTGAGTCGCCGGCTTCATGTCAGTGCTGCGCGGAGTCTCTATTATTGAATATCAACACAATCTTTGGTCCAGGAAGGTGATAATGCAAGTTTTAATTATGGTGCTAAGCGTAAGAGTTCATTAATATGAACTCATTCACTCCCAAAGCCATTTTCACTGAAGCAACCCCCTTCGCTCCCGGCTGTTTTACTGAATTTTGACTGATATTGCAAGGTCCACAGAATATTCTGTCCTATTGCTATAAAATCATGGAACCTACCAAAAGAAAGATGAGAGTTTCTTCTTTCATCAGGAAAAAAAAGTATATTTGTATCTGTTTCCGTTTCGCAGCGATTAGCATTAAAGTATGGCTAGTTTCCTCATTATTCACAAACCTGTTGAAAACACTGTTAAAAAGAGCTTATTGCAACATGGCCCTGGTTGATCTCTTATACTCTGCTGCCACTTTTTTGTAATAACTACCATTGCTTTAAGCGACCTCTTCATGTCAGAAACTGTATCAAAGCCTTCGGTATGCTCTAGCATAAAAAAAAACATATTAAAAACTTATAAATACGTTTTTGGAAGCCAAGGACAAAGTATTAAAAACGTATTTATACGTTTTTGGTTTTGAATGAGTTAATATGGCCTTTAAAGCAACAGTATAGCTTTAAAATGAGTAACTATATGCTGTATTTCCATAAAGAGAACACTGCATCTGCACCTCATGTGGTGCTAGTACTAGTGCCATTGTTCACTTTGTGTTGTGTAGACTAATTTTACAAGCAATCCAAAATAATTTCACAGCAAAATTAAGCAAAAAAAAATCATCTTCGTTGCAGCTCCTGTATAACCTCAAATGGTGTTTCAACTGTGTTGCTAACCAAAACAGCAGCACCTAAGCACATACAGTGGAACCTCTATTTTCGATAATTTTTTTTTGTTTCCTGCTCAAAGGTCAGCTCGAGCAGGTGCGGGTCTCGGCTCCGTCCGTGGCCGTCAAGAACAAAGCCGTAAACTTCACGACAACGCTGCGGCCCGTCAACGTAGGGACGGTCACGTATTACTGGTGGTTTGACAACAAAACAGAGGTGAGATTTAGCCTCCTGTTGTTCAATTAACGCGAGTGACAGCCTCCATACGTTTCCTCGTTGGCCTTTCAGCCTTTGCTGAGTCTGGATGGAGGGATGTCCTTCACATTCTCCCGGGAGGGAATTCACGTGGTCACCGTTCAGGCTTCAGTCGGGAACACGGTCCATCAGGACCACATGACGGTGGCAGTTTATGGTAAACGCCCCTTTATGTTATATTTCTTTTTCACGTCATGTTGACAGGCAAACCAGATATCTGCTACTTGGTCACAAGCAAGCTGGGCCCTTTAAAGGCATACTTGACTCATTGAGCCATTTTCAGCAGTAAAAAGTTAATATTTTGTCCAGAATGAACTTCATTATTTTTCTTGTACAAATAATACATAAAAAATAAAAATAAAAATAAATCCCAATTGCTGTCAACTGAAGATGACATCACCTGTGCTGAGGAAGTAGGTAACGACCAATCATGGCTCACCTGTTTTCTGGGTTTGGTCAGCAAACTGAAAAAGGTTCAATGAGTCAAGTATCCCTTTTAAGCAATACAAACTGTGCAGAAATGCATCTACAGTTAATGTAACAATACTCATTTATTATCCTCTGCAAAAAATATATATATAAAAAAATAAATTACTGCAGCATAAGAATCAGATGTGAAACTCTTCTATATGTATTATGTGCAGCTGTATTACACTGCCCCCTGGTGGCCAAGGTGTGCTACAAAAAATGTCTGCGTGTGTGTTTTTGTGAGATGGATTAACATTTGTTTCAGTAGGGAAAGATGATTTTTTTGTTTTTCGATATGACTGTTTTCACTTTCAAGCATGTTCACATTTGGGAAAATGTTCAGGATTTTTTTTTGGATCAGTTTGAACATTACTGTTTTTGGCTTTCATTGGCGTATCTATTTTTTCTCTCTCTTTGTGACACAATTTATGTGCTCCTTCTTTGTCATTAAAGTTAAGTATTTAAGGCCGTATAGATTAGAATCTATTTTCAGGGTTTTACATTTTTTAATTCAAGTCCAGACCACCAAGATTTGATATGGAACCTCTAACTGTGAGCCAAACACGCTAGCCAATTTACGTACACTTTCAAACTGATCATCACAATTGATTTGGGTTCCATGCTGCAATTAAAGATGCTAACGATGTCATCTTTGTGCTTTCCAGATTATTTCCAGTCACATATTCTGGCCTTCTCCTCTAATCTGGATGACTCCAATCCCGGCCTCTCTGAGTGGCGCACGGACATCGGGCGGGTGGTGAAGCGCTCCGTGGTCCAGGTTAGGAAACCCACAAATGTCACTTTCTTTCCTTCTGCAATGCCTGCCTAAACAAATATGTTGAACTGCTTCTACAAAACGGTCTCCAAAAGAGGTTTTCTGCTCAAAAGGAGTCACCTTTACTTACTAATAAATGTACCATAATGGACATCCTATGAATTGTCTATGCTTTCACCGCAGCTTACTTATATTTACAGTGGGCGTCTTTTAATGCGTTTATTTGTGCTGTTGGCCAAACGTGGGTGCGTGTATAATGCAGTGTATTTCAAAAACGACGCACTCACATTGACAGGGTTTAACCAATTTGTGTGTTTGTGGCTCTATCTGTGGGGATTTAGCCGACTTGAATCCACCTCGCTATCATGCCACAGCTGTAAAAAATCATCAATAACTATATGAAAACAGCGCACAGCTTTGCCACATGCATCCTCGAGAGCAGTTCACAATCAATATTTATCTGATAACAAAAATGTTAACACTTTTAAATGAAAATACCGCATATTCACCATTGATTATTAATCATATTAATGTGTACAAGTCTATGGAGGACCAAAACTGCCCAAAATAAAAAAATTGCTAAATAAATAAATGACTAAAAGTGACCACCACTTGCAACTTGAGTCGAGGTGACAGTGGACACGATAGCCGAGCCGCTCACTTGACCAAGGCAGTTTGCAACGGCGGAGTCCAACCCAAGACACCGCCCCCTCATTTGAATAACATTTCGACCGAGCAGAGCGTCTGCAGCATGAAATAAATAAATGTGAGGGCAAAGCGTTTTTATTGATTGATTGATATTGAATTCTATTTATGTATTTATTTTTGTATTTATTTCAACATTTATTTTTTATTTTATTTTTATTTTTTTAACCTCGGTTTTTTTTTTTTTTACTTCATATATATATATATATATATATATATATATATATATATATATATAAAAATTCCATACATTTTTATTTTCACTTTTAGTCTTTGATTTATCTATCTATTTAGTCATTTATTTATTTTTTATTTGGCAGTTTTGGTCCTCCATACAGGTCGCCTGAACCATTGAACCATTTTGCTCTGACCGACCAATCAGAGCGCATAAAAGTGCTGACATCATCGAGGGGTGAGGACAAATTTAGAAATCAGATTGTTTGAGTTAATAGTGCATTTGTGAATATAGGCCAACACTACTGACTTGGAAGGCACCGGGCAGATTAGATTGACATAGCAACAGAGAGAGACTGACTTTTGATTGGATAAAAAAAAAAACTCCACTGTAAACAGAGCAGCCAAGAGAAAAGCTACAACATGAATCCATATATCCGCTACATACTGGATTTGTAATTCCAAACTGAGAATATCCAGCTCTTTGTGTGTGTATTTTTTTTTTTTTGTATTCACGGCTCCATGACGCATGTCCAATTGTGCCTCTTGAGAGCAAAAAAAAAAAAAAAAATCAGGATTGTATGACTCCAACCGTGTCGATGTAAATCCAGCCTTGCACGTCAAGGTCGGCATAATTCCACGGCGTACTTATTACAACCTCGCTCTTTTCAAAGCGACACAAAAGAGCAGTTAAATCCATGTCTCGACATGGCCGACCGTCGTCAAAAGAGCGGCAGAACCCTCGATATGGCTCATTATAGGAGTCGACGTCCAAAAGACAGCCGGTTATGTAAAAGACCTGGATAGCGAGCTCTAAATATATCTCCGCGTATGAAACATTCACTTTGACCTTCTGTCTTGTCAGACCGTGCAATCTTCTGACAGCCGACCTCTGCTCACAGCACAAATGCACTAAAAGCTGCCCTTTTTTTTTTTCGAACAAAAACTGTCAGATTGAACCGGCGTGTTAGCGCTGATTTGCGCGTCCTGACTTGACAGTGAATGCTACTTAGGGAAATGAGACATGAAGCAGGAAGCCAACAGTGTTTTTTTTTTTTGTACAGTTGTATCATATTTGGATGAGTTTCTTGGGATTGTTGTTAAAGGTCACCGGGATCAGCGAGGATCAGCTGTTGGTCACCGTGCTTCCTGGTTTGCCAACCATGGCCGAGATCTTTATTGTTCCCGAGAGGAGGCGAAGAGGCGGCACCATGGGTGAAAAGCGGAAACACCTGGAACAGGTATACAGTTCATATATAATATATTGTACGTTTGTATTTGAAATTGGATATTCTTATAAATTAGTTTACATCGATATGTTGTATCTTAGATTTTCCATATAGGCATGTTGTAATTTAGATATTTTATTTTTATTATATTTAAAATTTTATAGTAATAAGTAATAATACAGGATTTTTTTTAAATAATTATTTTTTTGTTAGATTTTATAGCTGTATATGGTATTATAATATAGTTTACATATTGTGTGTATTATAGTTGCTTTTTGATTAAAAAAAATAAAAAAATAAATATGTATATATATTCTATAAAGAAATTTTAATGGGCTTGGGGTTATGCAAATTGCACCAACCGTGTTCACTTGAAATTTATTACATTTAAGAATGTAAATTTCTAAGATGATGATGATAATAATAATAATAATAATAATAATAATAAATGTGTTTGTAATGTATAAATTTATATGCATTATATGAATTATTAACGCATTTAAAATGTACAGTATGACAATAATAATTGTATAATATTTGTATTCATGTTTTTAAAGTTGCATTACTACGATTACGATTTTTTGTTACCACCAAGAAACAATAATTATCTATAATAAGAAAAATAATCATATACTTATATAATTACATAATTAAAAAAAATAAAAGTAAAATAGTAGTAATAGAAATATGTAATGATAATGTATGTGCTATTCTGTATTAAACTCATTATATAGTTTAATTCATCTTTTAATTAAAAGCTATATATTTTTGAGTATTTATAGTAAGAATAATTTTAGAGTTGTAGTCATTTTATACTTATTTATTGTCATTAGTAGTTACTCAATGTACTGTAATACAAAAAGTAGATAATAATGAATCCGTCTTACATGCATTAAATTAAAACTGACGTATATCTACGTATACCGTAAACTGCAATCACAATAACATAAATGAATGTTTTTTAATGTTTATCAGCATTTTTTTTTTTTATTGTGGACCAGACTGATCGCTATCCTCCATGAATAACATTTATTGTCTTTTTAAAGGTAAATTCTTTGACAAATGTATGAGATTGTACAAGTGTACCTAATATTCTGGCAATACTAAACGGTAAGTAAGCTGTGTGGAAAAGTCGCTATCCTAGTTCATAAAGCCTTTAATTGCTCAAAGTGCTTTTTACTGCATACGTGATCAAGTTTGCAGTTAAAGTTAAAATTGCATTTACAGCAGGTGGACCTCAATGACTACATCCATTAAACAACACTTTACCCTTCATTACCTTTAAAAAGCCCAAAATCGGTGCCGTTACTTCAACTCCATATGCCACACTTAAATGATCTTATTTCCTACCTGTTTATTTTCACCAGTCGGTGACCAGAAGCCTCTCCGCGAATCAAAATCTGTTTAAAGAGGCGAGAAAATCAAGCAGCTGCGTTTCTCACTGATCATCGTTACGGCTGTTTTGCATTTCACACACGTTCCCGTTGGCACTTTTTCTGTCTTGGAAACTCAGTGTGAAGGCATAAAAAAAAGAAGAAGTTACTTTTATAAATAATTCTCTGTGAGCGTTTGATTCTAAACATAGAAACCCAATTTGGATTGGGATGCTCTGCGTTGCTTTGTAACTTGCACCAACAATGTGCTTAATTAGCTGCATCAAGCAAACTTGAAGGTACATGCATCGTAATGAATTCATAATAATTGACACTTTCTTCTATGTAAGCGGGTAGAACAAATTAGTGGAAAAATTAACAAGCACTTTAATTCTAAATTATTATCACTTCATGGTCTTTGTTTTTTTGTGACGTTTGCATTACAGTAGTCATGAATCTTGTCGATGTACTGTATTCCCTCAACATTATTAGGCAATGGCGGAAATGGCGGAAATTGTTTGCTCCAAATCAATTTACTGAGTTGATTTTACTTGTGTTTTTAATAGATTTGGCCCAACAGTTTTGTAAACTTTTATTATGTGGGAAATCCAACTTTCACAACAGAACAACTTAAAACATTTGATTAAATTGCCCAACTACTTTTTGCCTCCTCAAACGTATTTTTTAGATTAAAATAATAATAATAAAAATGTATCCAATACTGTACTATTTTTTCCCTTGTTTTTAAAAAAAATAATTTTAAATGTAATTTTATTTTTTTAATCAATGTAGGGTTGAAGGTGATTTGGCGCCTATCCCAGTTGATTTTGGGACAAGATTGTGTTTGATTGATTGATTTATTTATTTATTTATTTATGTTCATTAATTTATATATATATATATTTTATCATTACTAGAACCAGCGAAATTACATTTCTTTGCGCTTGTTTCAATGTGTGGCATATGTTTCAATGACAATTAGAAGATGCAAGTGTACCTAATTTTGTGACCTGATATGTAATGCTGTAATAATCTCAACACTAGAGGGCAATGTCGTCCCATAGAAACATGACTATTCAGTCCACAATAGAGGGGATAGTATACATGATTGTTTGATATATTTTTTCTTTACTCATTTTCAACTGCAAATTGACACGGTTATAATAATTATAATGGGAGCACGGTGGACTCGTGGTTAGCACGTCTGCCTCACAGTCGGTCCTGGGTTCGAATCTGAGCTCGGGCCATGCATGTTAGGCTCATTGAAAACTCCAAATTGTCCATAGGTGAGAATGTGAGTGTCCCTTGCAATAGGCTGGCGACCAGTCCAGGGCGTACCCCACATCCCGCCCCAAAGTCAGCTGGGATAACCTCTAGATTACCCGTGACCCTAATGAGGACAAGCGTCATCGAGACTGAACAGATGGATAATAAAACCATCGTACTTCTAATCTTCTCCAGACGTCCTCTGTTGCGAAAGTGATCAATAAAATAGCGAGACGAGCAAATTTTTTACCCCGCGAGCAGGTTACACCTCGGCGTGGCCTGAGTAAACACGACTGTTGGACCTCACGCTCCGTCTTGAACAAAGTTAATAGGTATTTAATTACATTGATGCATCGTATAATTGGCAGCAAGCGCGGAGGCAAACCGGGGCAGGCGGCCTGGATTGGGAATTGAAGTGATGTATTTATCGTAAGCCTGTCTGATTACCTGGCAGAAGCGCCCGGACAATAGGGTCATAAATCTTCACTTCGCTCAGCCCCGCCCCCTAAAACACACGCATACACACTCGTGTTTGGCGTGCATGTGTGCAGCAGGCTTATTAAAATATGTAATAGATGTACTGACCCTGATATGCCACTAGAACAAAAAGTAATTATTCATAGTGCGCCGAGCGCTCTAATTTCAACCAGTAGAAAGATTTTAGATGGAGTGAGGTGGACTTATTGAGGCAGAAGCTAACAAGTCGGATGGGCTCTCTTATTGTGTGACGGCCTCGTGTAGGCTACTTTGATAGCGGTGGGCGGGGCGTTTGAGACCTGGGCCTTTAGGGGGGGGGGGGGGGGGGGGGGGACTAAATCCACCACTCAATACCGCCGCTATCACGTTACAATGACAGAAATGTTATAAAATACAATATATGTCTGGAGCAGTTAAGGAACCAGTATTTACCTAATCTTACAACATACTCTCCAAAAATATTGATAAATAAATGTATTACTGGATTACTGTAATCAGCCAGTCCTCCCTCAAATAGATCCAGTTGGTTCAAAATGTCGCTGCTCACCTCCAAACTGGAAAATGTATGAGGGAGCACTTACATTTAATTCTGGCTAGCATGCTATGCTACATTTACTTAAGTAGCATATTTTTAACATACTTTTTTACTTTTACTTGAGTAATTGTGTTAAAAATAAGTGATACTTCTACTTGATTCCATTCCATTCCATACATTGCTACTTTTATCTTTCTGAATCTATGATTGCTTTCACGATCCATTAGGTTTGGTTTGTCAGAGAGACTTCCTGCTTGGGAGCTGTCACATGACTCTGTTTCACCAATCCAATGGGATTTCAAGTGCTTTTTGACTTGATTTGACCAATCAAAAGGAGCCAAACAGTCACATGACAGCAGTTGGTTATTTTATAAAGCCAACATGTATTATAGTGTCAGTGAGCAGGATTTTGGGTATTATCAAGTCCTATTTTATATTTTTGTCTAGTTGACATTCATTCATTGGTTAAAAAAAATATTTTGAAGTTACTCACCGATTATTTGAGTAGTTAATTAATTAGTGGAGGACTACTTTTACTCTTAATTGTGTATGATTTCTGGCTATTTTACCCACCACTGCCCTCTAATGGCTGCTTGTGCACTTGAGAAGTTTATGGGCGGATTATGTTGTTGACATGGCAACACATAAGAGGCTGAAATCTGATTGGATTAAAAAAAAAAAACTTTCTGTAATGGAAGCAGTGCAGCCAAGCAAAAATGAGCGTTTGATGAAATGACAAATTTAGTTGGTTTAATTTAGAATGTAGGTTTTAAGAGTTGAATTATATTTAACTTGCTGGCTTGCTGAACTTTTAAACGTGTTACAAAAGACAAATCACATCTGTCACAACAGAAGACAAAAACTGATATATATTTATTTTGAAATGTCAGTGACTCACCAAAGCAAAACGCCCTTTACCTGACAGGACTTCCATCAGCATCAAACGCGTGCCACCTCCTTGCTGTTTGGGATTTTTTTATTTTTTATTTTCCCCCTCACCACATTTGCTTCGCTTTAGAAGGAGAAGAAATATTCATAATTCAAGCGGCTGAAGGAAAATGACTAAGGCTAAAATATTGATGGCGCCGGCGCTGCCGCTAACCGTTTGCCACTCCTCCCTCCTCCTTTCTCGCAGCTCTCTCAGGTGCTGCTAAGTGCTCTAAACCAGGACCTGGTCCAGTTCACACTCAAGGCGGGAGTGCAGGTGAACGTCTACGCCAGCAGACTGTCGCCAGGTGAGCGCGCATGCACACCTCGGGGACACGCGGGTTCCATTCAGGTGACCGCACGGGTCGGATGTTTGTGTTCGCGTGTGTGTATTCGTGTTGTTAATTGCCGTTTGGCCTCGCTGTTTTCTTTTTCTTTGAAGCTCCTCTGGTGGACGGCAGCGATAGCAGCCACAGCAGCACTGCAATTATAATGCTGGTGGCCGTGGCTCTCATGGGTCTGCTTGTCTTTGTCATATATAAATTCAAAAGGTACAGTACAAAAATACAAATGCACCAGTTGAGTTGCAAAAAAAAAAGACATTCACATGACATTTTGCTGGCGTCGGGCCGAGAACGTGTACCTCCAAAATAGTCACTTTTCAGGAGACCAGTAAAATTGACCAGTAAAATTGCACCATCAAAGAGAGCGAGCCATTTTCAACACTTTAATTAGTAAAAATAGTATAGATTTTTGAAAAATTAAGATTTTTTTAATTTTATTTTTTTATAAGGTTTTGGCCTATATCATTAAAAAAAATACAAATACATACAAGCCATTTGATTGTTATCTCAATATAATAATAACGGTAATAAAAAAAAATATATATTTTATTTTTATTTTTTTATATCACTTTATAAAAAAAATACATAGTAAAACTTCTCAGATTAGTAACAGAGCTAAAATTAACATACAGTAAGTTTGCATTTTTAGCATAGAATTTGCAAATAAACCAAAAGTTGCCTGTTGCCATTTACATAAATAGCATGTAATGTTAAAACACATTACAGTGCTTAAGAAAAAAATTGTAATTTGAGTAACAGGACTGAAGTCAGGAAGTCAGAGCTGAAATTGTTTGATTTTATCCAAGCTATATTTGGGGGCTATTTAAAAATATGAACTATTAAAATAGAAAAAAATGATGTGTGTACTTATATATGTTTTTCCCCCCAAAATAATAAACTATAATTAGGATATTTAGGAAACACAGATATGTTAAAAAAATAAAAATACATAAAAAATATTTAAAAATTAAAAATTCAAGGTAGTTTAAATTAGTTTAAATTAATTAATTACATTAATTAATTACATTTTTAAAACATGCTATCAAGTCAGTTAGTTCCAGTTAATTTTATTGTGAAAAAAATAGCACCAATTCAGTGGAATGGCTCATATATGCTGTATATCGCGGTACCTTGACCCTTGACCTTTACAAGTACCCCAATTTAAGACTTTTTCAAATTACAAGCCATCGCTTGGTTGATTTTTAATGTGTTTTGTCTTAATGTTATAAGCAAAAAAAAATCAGTTACAAGTGAGCTTCTGCATATCGAGAGAGAGCGCACAAAAAATTGCAAGGTTCCTGCAGAAAGATAGCATATGTGAGTGTGTGTGCGCATTTGGTCATAATTGCCTGATTTAAATTTGTCCCGTCACCTATCAGCAATCACCTCACGGCTGAACTCCCTGAAAACTTCCCACAAGTATTTAGCCGCCATATATCTGTGAGTTATGGACGCGGACGACACAATAATAGCTGCAGGAATAAGACAATTCCCCTCTGTCTCAATCGGCGCAATATTACAGCCAATGACAGCCAAATCAATTCTCCCCCGCCCCCAGTGCCAAATGGGTGTCAGAGCCCCGCAGTTATCAATATTCATCGGTGTGACAATGTGAGACTTGACCTTTAGGAAATGCTAAACACGGACGCCCAAGGTGAGGCGTCGCCCGCCGGGATGGCAGCAAAGGGTGACGAGATAAGTCCTGAGACAACATGCGTTAGAAAGTCCGGCATGTACAGGAAATAAAAAGGATTTTGCAAGGCCCACAGAATATTGTGTTCTCTTGCTATAAAAAACATGGAACCTACCAAAATAAAGATTAGAGTCTCTTCTTTCATCAGGAAAAAAAAAGTATATTTGTATCTTTTTCCGTTTTGCAGAAATCAGCATTAGAATATAGCTAAGTTTCATCATTATTCACAAATCTCTTTAAAACAGTGGGGGAAAGATTTTTGCAACATGGCCCTGGTTGATCTCTTATACTCTGCTGCCACCTGCTGGCCGTTTTTGTAATAACTACCATTGCTTCAAGCGTTCTCATCAGTTCAGAGGCTGCATCAAAGCCTTTTTTTTGTATGCTATAGTATAAAAAAAAACATTTAAAAAAGAAACATAAAAAAACTTATAAATACGTCGTTGGGAGCATTTTAATATTTAAAATTGAAAATATTTATACGTTTTTAGGACCAAATGGGTTAATAGAATGCAAATAATTGAACGGTGTTTGCATCATAATTTCATGCCTCAATTCAAGAGACATTGTGCTGCTCCTTCTGGCGTGTATGCCAAGACACACATTTTGTGAAATATTTTTTTTATTATTATTATTATAATATGTCTTTTTTATTTTTATTTTTTACAAAATCTACTTTTTTATTATGCTAATTTTCCAAAGTCAATATTGTTTAATTTATATGAATTTATTAATTCATTTTATAGCTTATAGCACAAGACCACCACTACTGAGAGCGCAAAAAGAGCGTCTTGGTGCCGTATAATGAACAGTTGCATCTATGAACGAAGAGAATTAGTGACTATCTCTTTCTCTCTGACCAGAAAATAAACCGGAAAAGGCAGTCTTCTCTTTGAGGGGCTTGATGACGCACCCGCTGACTAATTATCACACATAATTTGTAAAAGGGTGGCTGATATTTGAGGAAAATATGTCACTTCACTACTGTGAACTTTTATTTCCAAAACTACAAACAAAAATGCAATGGGAGTGTGTGAAATGCCCCCCCCCCCCCAAAAAAAAGAAAGAAAAAGTTTGAGGCAGAACGTTGGTGTGCGTCTGAAGGGATGAAAAATTGATTGAAGACGGAGGTGAACAATACGAAAAGTGCAAGTGCGATACCCGACGGAACGCAAAGTGCCCCAGTTGCCCCGCTTTCAAGCAATCCTCCGGCGTCCTTAAAAATAGAGTGCCACGCATTATGTTTAGTGGAAGGAAGCATTAGCGCCGTGCACTTGATGGCAGCTCTCCAATAACTAGCTTTTTTTTTTCTCTCCCCAATCTTATTATTTTTTAAAAAGGACTCTCTTGCTTTCGGGTGAAATTTTAGGATGAGCCAAATATATATATATATATATATATATATATATATATATATATATATATATATATATATATAGAAAGACTTTAACCTTTAGAGGTTGAAGTTAATTTGACTTTTTTTTATTAAATTTTATTTTATTATTATTATTATTATATTACTTTTTTTATATTGACTTTTTTGTTGTTACAGTACTTTTTTCACAACTTAAAGTTTGAAAACATTGTTAGCTAAATTCATATAGCACTGCTAGCTAGAACTAATTGCAATGCATAACACGTGGTTACTATAGAGGGAGAACTGCCACTGCTGCTTTACTGAACTATCAAAAATACAGTATAAACAAAAGCACTTTTTTTTTTAGCCGACATGCCGATCGCCTCAAGTGATGCCGCCACATTACGCACGTCGTAGCTAACACTTTAGCCAGCTAGCAGCTTTCTGTCTCTTGCTCTCGGGTGAAATTTCAGGATGAGCCAAATATCAAATACTTAAACCTACAGAGGATGAAGTTCATTTAACTTTTTTATTTTATTACGTTGTTATTATTATTAGTAGTAGTAGTAGTAGTAGAAGTATTTTTATTATTTTATTACTTGTTTGATATTGACTTTTTTGTTGTTACAGTATTTTTCCTGTTCTTTGACAAGTAAACATCGTTAGCTAATTTCACATAGCAATGCTAGCTAGAACTAATTGTAATTAATAACACTGTCACTGCTGCTTTACTAAACTAACAAATATACAGTAAACAAAAAAAAAATTTCAGCCAACATGGCGATCGCCTCAAATGACGCCGCCGCATTACACACACACACACGTCGTGGCTAACGCTTTAGCCGGCTAACGGCTAATCCATCCTCGCTTACCTGCTATTTTAAAAGTTCATTTGCCACAATATGTTCCCTTTGACCTTTGACCCTCACCTCCAGGAAGATCCCAGGCCTCAACACGTACACGGCGGAGCAGCCTGACAAAGAACAAGAGGTCGTGCCCTCAGTCACCTCCATGGCGGACACAAAAGCCGACAAGGACAAGATGACCTCCCTGGATCGTGTGGACGTACAGCTTGATTCAAAGAGCAGAGGTCTGTTTTTTTTCCCCGTCTTTTTCCCCCCGTATGACATGACAAAAAGAAGCAATTCACCGCACTCGGAATTGGCACTGACTTGACTACAAAAAGGCGGGCCGATGAAAAGACTGTCAAAGGACTTCAAGGCTAGCGTTATCAGAGAGCGCGCGCGCGGGGGAACGTGATTAATACGGGCTAACGCGATGGCATCATTACAAGAAACAAAACACGCTCGCATCTCTGCCGCTTAATGGCCTCACTTTATGACTCGCGCGCATAACTTAACCTTTGAATAAGCTGAGAAGGAGCCGTTGGAAAGTTGAAGGTAATGTTCCTCGCGTTTTGTGCTTTTCAAAAAAGCTTGATTCAAATTCATTTGACAAAAAGTCATAATTCCACATGATCACGTTGTCTCAAGAGACTGTTTAGGAAAAAAAAGGAGTGTTTTAAAAAAAATAATAATAATGGAAATATTTTCCTGAATTTATGTTCCTGTCTGAAAAGTGTAACAACTGCAAATAGTAGTCTGTTGTACCATTTTTACAAAATTGTTGTTAATTGACATCTGTATGCTACTAGCACTACTAATAACATGATAAAAATGCAGATAGTTGGCAACGAGATCTTCACCAGTACGCAGTTTTGCCCCACTCGAAAAATGTCGTCATAAAAGAATGCGGAATTGTCATATCGTGGTGGAATAAATGTTACTAGTTTGGATACAGTTGCTCTACTAGTGTGCTGGTTTGTCTTACCCTAAATTGCATACTAGTGCAGGGATAGCAAGGATATCGAGTATATGCTATCGTATCGCACTTTTTGTATCAGAATATGAATCAAACCGTCTTTTTATGAGAGATGCACACTAAATATAAATCGGTTTGATGTATCGCATTTTTTGGTTTGTTTCTTTGATTTGAACTTGGATACTTTGTTGTTGCATACGAATAAATAATGACAAAAGCTACAGCCGTACCGTATGGAATCAAATCGTAATCCCACTGAATCGAACCACATCAAATGGTTATATTTTAAAATCATTACTTCCTTGACTCGTATTGTACCCATGTATCGAGAAACACAAATTGTCCCTAATATACATATATATTTATTAGGGGTGTCAGGCGATTATGATTTTTTTATCGTAATTAATTGCATGACTTCAATAGCTAACTTACGATTAATCGCAAATTTGATATCTGTTCTAAATGTACAATGCAATTTTTCATAGTCTTGTTACCATAAAAGTGGGATTTTTTTTAAAACTTATGTTATTAATAGAAATATGGCTGCATATTTTAGTCATTGAACAATAATTTTATAATAAATCAAAAAATTGAGTTAAAATTAAAAAGTGTGATATTGATTTGTGTTGGCCATTTTCCTGCCACTAGATGGCATAGTTGCATTTGTAAGATGCTGGTGACAGCTCAGCGCATTTTTCTTTTCATATTCTTTTCTAATCTTTAACGTGGAGTAACTTTTTTAAAATTGTAAAATACTTGACCCCAGTCTCCACAAATATATGCATAATTATTAAATGTATTACTGTTCAATTTTGACGTGGACGTGTCTGCTGCGTTGCGACAGTTAAAAAAAAACATGAGTGGCATTAAAGGAACTTTAAATTAACTCAAAATTAACGCACTCATTTTGACACCCCTAAATATTTATACCCGTTGCCTCACATCGTCTTGTATTCTTTTTAGTAGTTTACTCAGTGTGTAGTTTATAGCGTCTGTCATCGTCTGCATCAGGTAAAGCGAAAATGCGCTCGGGGGGGGGGGGGGTTGTTGGTCGGGTAGTGACGTGGGTGCCGAAGCGTCGTGCTACGTGAGTTATTTGTCCCAATAAAATAATTAGCGCTTGGGGAGCGCGGCGAACAAGGGTGAAAGCATTTTCATCAAGGAACATCCTCGCCACCCTGGCTTGATTTACTCGTACCCGCCGCAGCTTAACAGTTGACCCGTCCAAGATGAATGCGTTTGCCTGCGCGCGCGCGCACACACACACACACGCACACACGGGTAGAAAAAGACAACACAAGCTCCTTATGCAAATGGCTCCATAAAACTCCTCCTGTCTCTGTCCTCTCTTGTCCCCGGCCAGGCTACCTGCCATCGCACACAGACATCAAGCTCTGTGATGAAGCGCCCCATGTGTTTTAATGCCGAGCGTGCGCGAGTTGCGCGCGGCACGCCAAAGCAATACATCTTCCCTGGCAGTTACTTCCAGCGCGGTCACGATGAGTGCTCTCGAGTGTTTTGCTACCCGCGCATGGACGGCTGGAGCGGCTCACGCTGCGGCGCGCCCCGCCCGCCCAATCCCTCCGAGGAGACTGTACAGATTTATACGCGCCCCGCTCTCCAAATGGGACTCACCCTTTTTTTTGACTGGAGAGTATTTTTGCAAGGACCTTCATCTTTTTATGTAAATATAGTGTACAGTATGTGGAAAGAAATGTTGGGGGTTGGATGCGCACTCCTTGAAAAAAAAAAGTACAGTCAGATGAATTTCTTTATTCTTGCTGGAGACAAAAAAAACGAAACAAAAAACATTTGGGTTTGTTCAAAGAGGAATGTGGACAAGGTCACGTGTGTACATCTGGACTTGAGAGATAACACTTTCTGTTTTTCATGTGCGAAAATGTTTTGGAACATTCTATAGCACATCTTATGTAGCCCACCGAAGCAACAAAGTCTTCTTGTTTCTTGATAAACTGATTTGTGCTTTTCATTTTGACAAACAATCTGGAGCAAAATGTCAACTTTTTGCAGATTTAATAGCATTTAATAGGATTCACATCAGCCGACATCATTTCTGGTCTCCGGCCAATCGAAGTGGGTCCTGCCTTTTGATGGGAAGTTGACCAATCCAATCCATCCAATATGGCCGCCTTGTAGGTACGTTGCTTAGCCATGCTGCTACAAATCTAGTCTACAAATCCTAACCTTGGCTTTAAACTCTCATTTGAAACCCTCATCCTAGCCTCAAACCCTATCTTGAAACCTTCACCTTGGTTTGAAACCCTACTTTGAAACCCGAGGCCGAGCTTCCGCACTTCGAAATGTTACTTCCCAAACCCACCTTTGAAACCCTAAAACCATACTTTTAAATCCCAACCCACTTTGAAAACCCAACCTTGGCTTGAAACCCTCATCCTAGCCTCAAACCCTACTTTGAAACCCAACCGCACTTTGGAATTTTACTTCCCAAACCCAACTTTGAAACTCTAAAACCATACTTTGAAACCCTAACCTTGGCTTGAGACCCTAATTTGAAACCATTATTCTATCCTCAAACCCTATCTTGAAACCCTCACCTTAGTTTGAAACCCGACTTTGAAACCCAACCGAAATTTTACTTTCCAAACTCACCTTTGAAACCCTAAAACCATACTTTGAAATCCTAACCTTAATTTGAAAACCCAACCTTGGTTTGAAACCCTAATTTGAAACTTGAACCCTACTTTAAAACCTGAACCTTGTTTTGAAACCATACTTTGAAACCCAACCGTACTTTTAAATGTTATTTCCCAAACCCTACTTTGAAACCCTCCTTTAAAACCCTAACCTTGGTTTTAAACCATATTTAGAAATTCCAACCCATGTTTAAAATCCTGAATTTAGCTCGAAACTATCAATTGTAACTCTTAACACAAGCTCAATCAATCACATGATGTCAATCAAGCAAACTTGAAACACATTTCTAACCCTTACTTTGATTTTAAACCCCAATTTGGAACGTTACTTGTCGATCGAAGTTAGATCATGAAAATAACATCATGACAAAATATATGTATTTTTATTTTTAGATGAGCATGACACAGCACACCTGGCATCTCTGATGCAACTTTTGGTTTCGGGCACAAAGAACATGGACTTTTGTTTTCTTTGACGTGCAAGCAGCTTATTGCCAAATCAGCGACGTGAACGGGATTCATTAAGCGCACCGCAATCGGCAAAATCTTATCGGCCAGATTGCCGTCAAATGAAGGCGGGCAATATCCAGAGGTGGAAGGACGGCCGCCACTCGCGCATCTCGTGACGCTCAAATTGCTCTGCGTCATAAGAAAAAGTGCCGGCGGGATGGAAGATTTAAGATACTTAAGGATGAGACGTCCTGTCCTGTTGAGTGGGCTCGCTAAATAGAGTCTTGACGGCAAACTCCACATTACGCGTCTTCAAAAAGACATTAGTGTTGCGCAAATGGATTGTTTTACAGCCAATTTGACAAGTAAACACGCAATACGTGTCATTTTTCTCCATGTTGTACATTCTCCGTAAGACAGCTAAAGTGCAACGTCCATTTTGCTACAAGTGCCGCACAAATGGCTCCAGTGACAGTTTTTATTACGATTAGGAATTCCATTCATTTGGCACGCTGGCTTGTGTTTGCAATACCTTGAACTCGCTCACCTTCGCAGCATCGCAATTCTGTTCCCACCAAGTCGGGCAGAGCAGTTTGTCGCGGGAAGACATTTTAGTGACAAGCCCCAAAAATGTAGTGACAAACAAATATTTAAGTACAGTTGACCCCAATTTTGAGGATTTGATTAGATTTTTTTTTTTATATTTATTTTGTGTGCTATTAAAAAAATCTTGCAATATCAATTAACAGCAAATTAATTAATATTATAATTAATTTATAACCACATTTTTAAGTACAGTTGACCCGTCTTGAGGATTTTATTTGATTTTTAAAAAATATTTATTTTGTGTGCTATAAAAAAATGAAATGCTTGCAATATCAATAAACAGCAATTAATTAATTATTATAATTAATATATAACCAAATATTTAAGTACAGTTGACCCCAGTTTTGAGGATTTTATTTGATTTTTTTTTTAAATATTTATTTTGTGTGCTATTAAAAAAATCTTGCAATATCAATTAACAGCAAATTAATATTATAATTAATTTATAACCACATTTTTAAGTACAGTTGACCCGTCTTGAGGATTTTATTTGATTTTTAAAAAATATTTATTTTGTGTGCTATAAAAAAATTAAATGCTTGCAATATCAATAAACAGCAATTAATTAATTAATATTATAATTAATATATAACCAAATATTTAAGTACAGTTGACCCCAGTTTTGAGGATTTAATTTTATTTAAAAAAATATTTATTTCGTGGGCTATTAACAAAAATGCTTGCAATATTAATAGCAAATTCATTAATTCATTCAGTAATTAATATAATTAATATATAACCAAATATTTAAGTACAGTTTACCCCAGTTTTCAGGATTTTATTTTATTTAAAAAAATATTTAGTGTGCAATTAAAAAAAATACTTGCAATATTAATAAACAGCAAATTAATTAATAGAATATCGTTGTTACACGATGGTGCCAAAGCACTACTTTTTATTAGGCCGTGCTTTAGGCGCCATCTTGTGGCATTTCAGAAAGAACACAATTACAGCAAATATTCAATAAACATTTTTTTAAAGGATTTTCTGCCAGAATGAAAAAACAAACAAAAAACAAATCCAACAACTTAAATAGATTTAGTGGGCCACATAAAATGATGAGTTTGACACCGGTTGTGGATTATTTCTTAATTTGACCATGAACAGGAACAAATGACACTTTGTGACCACAGGGGGCGCCCTGGTCCCCCAAAGCCTCAATTCCATGTAGTTGCTGTTGCTATAAAGACTCCACACGTAATTCTACACAACGAATACTGCTGACCACGACAACATACCAGCATGGAAATATCGAACTTTCCTCAGTTTGCATCCACGCAGAGGAACCCGCCGTCGACTGAAGGCCGGTCCCCGAGGAGTCAGCGGAGAAAAGGTTGCGGATTTGTCCGTCCACATGGCGGCGAGGGCAGCCGGAGAAGACGTATCTCCTGTCAAGCCAGCTCAGCCTACGCGACGGCCCACCGTGGTTGGCGACCGTCTCTTTGGGATAAATGCTGGAATTCTATCAAGCTTCTTTTTTTCTTTTTTAAGTGTCGTCAGCGTTATGTGTCAGTAAGACAAATGGACAAAGGCGTTTTTTTTTGTGTTGATTTTCTCACCCTGCTTTGGAGCCCGAGAACTTGAAATAAACGTTGTGGGACGAACACTGAAGACTTTTTCTGCTCGGGTTCTTTCACGTGAATACTTGTGGATTTACTTGCATGACGTTTTGTTCCCTGCTGCTTTGTACATTTTTATATATTGTAAAAACCAGAAAAAAGAATGTAAATTGCTGTTCAGTTCTCAGTGGCTCATTCAGTTGAAGTGATGTGATTATTCAGTGGGTTGTTTTTGTAGAATAAAGTCAAAACGTGACAAATATTTGTCTTCGTTCTGCTGGAAGATTTTCTTCGTGATGTCAAGTCACGATTGATGGCACTTTTTCTCTGCTGGTGTGGTCCGTGGGCTCCCTCTAGTGGTATGGGGAGAATTATTTCGGTACATAATGTTATAATGGCTTCATATAACTTTATATAAAAACAATTTTTTTAACCCAGTACAATTGTTAAGTACAGTTCAGCTATGTTTACCTTTTAAGTACAATAATTTGCATTTAATCTTCTAAAACTGTACTTTTTTTTTTTTTTTTGTTAACTCAAGAGTGTATTCGGTACCTTGGCGGTGAAGTGCTGCTTCCACAAGTGAAAATATGTTGTCTTTGTATAGGCATGCTGTAGCTTCGCGTTTTTTTCTTCTTAATAGAGTTGGGGCTCAACTGGTAGCCACCCTCTAGCCTGTACCCATTGTCGTGATCGTTCCCAAACTCCCCCCCCCCCTTCCCCGTGTGAACTATCCACCCCTCAAAACAGGCTAATTTCACATAGATTACGGGATGAAAAGTATCTGAAATGATGACCTACATTACAACCTATTTATTCCATGAAATTGTATTAATTTACATTTCAGTCTATTCTTCTTTTTTTTTTGTCTTCCATTGCTTTCACTATGATTAGATTTTTTAAATTATTTTTTTGCCAATCGGATTTCAGCCTGTTTGTGTTGCCATGTCAATCCTAATCTGCCCAAGGCTTTCACAAGTAGGCTAATGGAACTAAAAACTCTATTAGCATTATTGGGGCTGGTTGATAGTTCAACCAGTCGGATTTCAAATTCATCCCTTCAGTGCCAGAGTGATGACATCATCGTTTATCTGCTCTCTGATTGGTTGGTCAGAGCAAAACTGGCTACAGCCAACTTTGGCTAGCTAAAAATATCTGGAGTGACTGTTTCTTGTTAATACATTTAACATTTTTTTTTTTTTTGATTTTCTGACATAAGATAAATGTCAAATTGTGCATGCTTTTATATTTTCTATGATTGTGTGACTTGATATTGTTTGTATAAAGAAGCGGATTCATTTGGGTCGGTCAAGTACCAAAATTCACCGCACACAACGGGATTCTCATGCCACAGGGGCGAGAACAAAGGAAATGGAACTTAAAAGTGTTTACCCAACCTCGGCGACTTTGACTTTGCTTCGTCTCTCAGCAAAAGTTGCAAACGCTTCCGCAGCGGTCCGACGACATCTGAGGACAATTAGCAGCACGTAGCGGCGGGTATCAAATGGGCCACTTCCACCGACTCTCCCGCTGCGCGACAAATTAATTATCCCTTTCCCCGGGAAGAAACCGGGGAGAAAGTCTTGGAGTCGCACCTTGAATGAGTAATGCCGCTCGCACAATAACCCGCAGCAATCGCCGGGCGCCACAATGCGGAATTGATGAGCGTGTTTCCTTTCATCGAGTGCGACATTACGGCGGCGGAGCATCCATTAGCGATTGTTGTCGGCGTTCAATTAGATTGGACTCTGCCGGCGCATCTCCGAGCAGTTAAGAGAGCGAGAGAAGATGGAGCAAGGGCGCCCTACGAGAAGGCTCCCAGGGCGCACATGGCAAACGGGAGTGATGAAGATTGGTGTGAGATGTTTAGAGTGGCGAAGCGACAAAAAAGGCTGCAGGTCGATTGGGGTGGAAGGTAATTCGGCCTTGTTGACGTGCGGGGAATATCAGGATGAAATTCTTCAAATAGTCCCATAGGAATTGCTCCAATTAAACTGGAAAGTATTTTTCATCAGAAACAAGGAAATAGGCTCACTTTTGATGCAGACAACATATTTTTGATGAAATGACTAAACTAATAGAGTTGACATTGACAGCTGTAATATACTGTATAATTGAAATTATTTCAACCCTATCGTTTTAGCTGGACAGGACATGACAACTTAGCAAAAAGACTGTATACTGTACTGAAAGTGGGACCTTAAGTTGGAAGGAATTATGAACAGTTCAAAATAGCAGTCAGTAAGCAAAGGCAAATGCCAGGAAAAGCCTACCAGAACCGCTGAAATCGAGTTGGTGTCAATGAGAAGCACTTTAAATGGTGGCAGGTGGGTGCTGACTCCCATTTAATGAGTTATAATGTGATTGGTTCATTAAAAACACAGCCACATCTCAGTCATAAGCGGGTGTGCACAATTATGCAACCACGCTTTAATGATCCAATTGAATCATACGGGTTATAGGTCACATTAATGGTGATAAAAGTGAGTCATATATATTGCAAAAATGTGGTATTTGAACAGGGGTGTGTAGACTTTCTATATCCTCAGTATAGCCTTCTGTTTGTCGTAATAGCCTTTCTAACATGTTTTTGTGATCATCATATCATCCAAAGAGGAAATATCGATAAAATACAGATGGATCTGGAGAGGCCTCATTATGACCTTTAGTTTGAGATGTGACTTGATGTCTGGTTTTCTTTTTTTAAACAAATGTATTTCTGACCTTGATATTGGTAAACTGTGACCACAAAAATTTGTTTTTTGGTTGTTACATCATCCATTGAGGATATATTGACAAAATTATTATTGATATGGAGAGTCCTCATTACGACCTTTCGTTTGAGGTATGACTTGATGTGGTTTGTTGCAAATATATTTCTGACCTTGATTACGGTTAAACCGTAACCAAACACAAGATTTTTGGTTATCGTGTCATCCAATGAGGATATATTTACAAAACAATTACACATTTAGAAACCTCTTACATAGACCTTTAGTTTGAGGTATCACTCGATGTGGTTTGTTGCAAATAGATTTCTGACCTTTTTATTAGTGAACCCATAAACGTATTTTTTGTTGTCATGCCATAGCATGAAAACGTACTGACAAAACAATGATAGATATGACTAGCTTTTACCATCTGCTTAATAGAGGGGGAAAAAAAAACAGCATCATATAAAAATACATTTATTCTGAACAGTTTCAAAATGTACTCACAGTAAGAAAAAAGACAAACACCAAAAGTCATCAGTAATAATAAGAGATCATGCACATTACTTGGCCATTGCACAAGTGGACTATAGAACAAGGTGTTTCATTGATGTTTATTTCATGTGCCAAGAAAGCTTTAAAATCACTAGGACAGAGAACAATTGCTCACCCTAATGTACTCTTAAATATATTATTATTTTCATATAGATTTTTTTTTTTTTTTTTTTTTTACAGTTAATTAGGGCATGCTAGTGTAAAAATGCCGACAGTAGTTCATTAGTGAGACATGGAAACAATGCGTTCAAATGAAGCGATCCAGATTTACACTCCTTCTCTTCATTTTATGTACATCTGTCAAGTTACAAAATGTCTGCTGATTCAGCATTCCAGCTCATCTCGTCGTGTATAACGATCACAATTTAGTAGGATTTTGGACAAAAAAAAAAAGTCATTGAGGCGTAATTAGTAGAAAACTGGCACACTTTGGGCTTTTTCAAGCAAAGTGAAGTCCCTGCGCTACAACTACATTTTATATATACATATGTGTTGCTGCTACGTTTTCATTGGAACTGACGTCAAAGTGCCTTCGGGCTCGCATTGCGAACGTCGCCAAACGTGTCCAAACCCAGAAAACAGGTGAGCCGTGATGTTCGCAATGCGAAACCCGAGGGCACTTTGATGTCAATCAGTCTCTATAGAAGAGGGTGGAATAAAGTCAAAATGGCCGCGCCCTGAGATGGACAAAGACGGGTGAATTAATTTGTTTAAAGAGTAACACTGTGCAGTGCGTATGTAAATAACAAAATCTTAAGCAGGTTTTGGTACGAAGGATGGATTGGGGAATTAACTCTTGACCCAAAAAATTTATCAAACTTATCGAGCGGCATAGCTCATCTACGGGATTTCGTATTATGCTAGCTTTTAAGCTAGCAGCCTATTGCTACACAACATTTCACGATTTGGTTGAACATTTTGGTGTTTAAATATAAAACGTTTGATTCTGTTTTGCTTTACATGCCAGTTTGGTGTCAACTTCAATGGTAAGCGACAGATAAAAAAAAAAAAAAAAAAAAAAGTTAGAAGCCAACACGTTTTGACTCTTAATTGAAGAATTGTGCGAGCATCTCAAAGTGATGAGAGTAAGAAAATGGGTTTAGAAATATATTTTTTAAATGTCTGTTGTTGTTTTTAAGCAGGGGTTCACTGTAGTTGAGCTTTTTAGCACAATAAAGGTTTTAACCTTGCCATATTTGTGGAGTAGTCCCGTTGAATTTTTTTTGTACCATTTCCTACTAAAAACCTCATTTTCCCCCCTGAAACACTTCCTACAGCGTTAGCATATGAATCCTTATCTTTAAGTACCGTAATGTAAATACTAAACTCTCAACTTTTAAGAGCGTGGAAGCATGACTCGGAACGATAGCGACTATTCAGCATGAAAGAACTATTCTTAAAAAGAGAAGCCAACAAAGCGAACAATCGCAGCACAATTCAAACACAACATTTGTGTACTTACTTAGACGTTTGTACAGTTTGGATATTCCCTCGTTACAATTCTATCCATATTCCTCCCCATTGATCCTGGAAAGCGAGAGGACAAATAATTAGGCAGCTGTCATTACAGCTGAAGCTCACAATCCAATTTGGGCAACTTCTCCGCACGTCAAGCGGACGAATGGAAGCGCTGAGGGGGCGTGGCCTGCCGCCAAGGCGCTGATGGCGAGCCGATTGGGGTGGGAATAAATGTGAGGCGGTTGGAAAATGTGCAGACGCCGGCTTGTTTGAAAGGTGAGACTTGACCATCTCGCAGTAGCGAGCGCACTTAAGGTCAGTATGAAGATTTATAAACTGATTGTAATAATAGCGCGTAAAATAAAAAGCACAATGGGAGTCACTGCAGAGGAAGGAAAAAACAAACATTGCACCACAATGTGAGAGCATACCGACAAAGTAATCATAGATCTGGTGAGCTCTCATCATGACCTTTTGTTTGAGGTGTGACTTGATTTGGTTCGTCACAAAGAGATTTCTGACTTTGTTCCAGGTGAACTTTAAGCCAATAAAATGTTGTTGTTTTTATTCTCACATCATCCCATGAAGATATATTGACAATATAATTGTGGATCTGGAGAGTCCTCATCATGACCTTTAGTTTGAGGTGTGACTTGATGTGGTTTGTTGCAAAGAGATTTCTGACTGTATTCCGTGGCAACTTAAAACCAATGTTTTTTGATCATCACATCATCCCATGGGACTATATTGACAATATAATTCTGGATCTGGAGAGTCCTCATCAATACCTTTTGTTTGAGGTGTGACTTGATGTCTGTTTTTTTTACAACTATATTTCTGACCTTGATACCGGTGAACTTGAATCAAAAACATTATTTCTTGGTCATCATGTAATTCCATGAGGACTTATTTACAAAATGAATACATATTCTGAATTGTGTCGTCAAGATCTTTAGTTTGAGGTATGACTTGATGTGGTTTGTTGCAAATAGATTTCTGGCCTTTTTATTGGTGAACTTCACCCAAAAACGTGTTTTTTCGTCGTCATGTCATCTCATAAAGACAGACCGACAAAATAATTACAGATCTGAGAAGCCCTCATCAGGACCTTTACTTAGATGTGTGACTTGATATGGTTTGGTGTAAATACATTTTTGACCAGAATATATTTTGGGGTTTTGACCTTGCTGAAAATCTAAAATTAGAAAACCAATGTGGTGATTCTCAAGTGTTTTTGGTGCTGATTTGTAAGTGAGAGAGAGTGAAAATGTCTATTCAGTGAATAGACAACCCCTCCTTACGCCCCCCCCCCCCCCCCCCAAACGGCTTAATGGAGTCCTAAATGAGCAACTTGTAGTTATTATGCAGCAAGAGCCCGCATGAGGAATCGTCACTCCGAACTGATTACGCCGCAGAGATTCAATGACGACATCAAAAATTGTGCCTGTCCAATTCATTTTGCAACGCTGAAATCTTCATTTTAACCTTTAGGAGAAGGTTAATGGATTATTCTTCTCCAAGTGGAGACACCTTATTTCCCTCAAGTTCATCTAAGTAGTTAGAAAATGCAATAACGCATTCTGTGGGAGGAAGCGAGAGGAGAATGAGGAGGATTTGGTGTTTATTGCTGAAGATACAGAATGACTACATTTCCCATGAGCGCTTTCACCCGTGACAGATGCTGGCAGAGCCAAAGATGATATTGAGCTATACTGTATTTAAAGAAAGTCTTTGTTCTTTTATTCTTTCACTTTAAATTCATTAGCACTGATTTTTTTTGTGTGTGTGTGTGTGTGATTTAAAAGAATAATTTTTTTGGGGGGGTGGCGGAAATGTAAAACCTCAGACTATATGCAAGCTGAGAATTTTATTTTACATGTTTTTGCATTTTAATTTGCATAGTCAAAGTTTTTGGGTGGTTACAAAAAAAAACTTTTTTTTTTTTAAATACACAGTATTAATTTTTAGTAATTATGTTTTTTGTTATATTTTATTAAGTTTGATAACAATTTGTATAGTGTTTTCTGCGTGCACATATTGATTTTATTTTTCTGCATATTTTTAAATTGTGTTTTTTTTCCTTTATCATTTTAATTGCGTTTATTTTTATTTGCATGAATGTAAAGCATTCATCTTTCTTTTTTTCTTATATATTCATTTTTTCAAATTTTTATGTTTCAGCATATTTGTAATCATAGTATTTGGATTTTTTCTGCAGTTTTTTATGTTGTTTTTTCTTTTAATATTTTTATGTTTTCTTTTGTTACATTTGTATTTGCCATTTTATTATTTCATTGATTGCTTTAGTTTTCTGCATATCTTTAAAATCCATTGTTTTTAAAAAATAGTTTAATACATTACTTGTTTTCATTGTGCATTTTTTTCCTGCATATTTATGAAGTATTATTATTATTATTATATATTGTTATTGCCTTTGTGTTTATATTTCTTTTTTATTATGATTATTTTATTGTGAAGAAAGCCGGCCATCCATCCCTCTGGTGGACGACAGCAATAAAGCTTTTAATGCCTTTAATGTCTAAGCTATTAATGGTCATATAATCCAAAGGGCGACCCTTCAACAGCGAGAGCCGATGATGGATCTGACGCTTCTGGCACGCCTGATTGGAAACACTTCCATCTCAAAAGAAGACTCAAAGTGAGACTTGAGGGATTTGATGAAAAAAAAAAAAAAAAAGGTAAATGACTTTCACCCTGACAGCCTGGGAAAAAAGAAAAAAAAAATCTCGTCAACAACCGTCGCTTGTTCTTGTTTCACACCGGCGACCACTTGGAAAGAAAGACGCAAAAGAAGAAAATGTGTCAAGAAAAAAGTCCGCAGGAATGAAATGAATGCCTCCGTCAATCAAAAGTCAGCATTATTATCTGGGATTTAAAAAATAATAATAATGATGTATTGGATCTCATTAGAGAGCAGCATAGTGCGCAAGTGGTTAGCATGTTTTTTGTGTGTGTGTGTTTTTTTTTTATATAATTCGTTTTTATCCCTCTTGTATGAACTGTAAAATGTAGTGATTGTGTATTTTATAACTACCGGGTATGTGAAGCATGTTTGAAGTGCTACAGTATACACGTATTATTATTATTATTTTTTTTAAACGTGTGGGGTGTGTAGACTTTTTATGTTGTTAGCATAGGCAGTGCACAAAAAAACTGAATGAAATTTTCTTTGGTTAAGTTCTTTTATATTAAACAGGTCATGAAAATGTTAGCCCAAAAAATGACAAAAATCCCACTTTGTTTTTTTTCCCTTTTTTTTCTCTTTTTCTAAGAGCTCAGTATTGTTCATTCGGAAATGTCATCATCATTGCTCTTTTATTTTTTTATTTTTTTTTATTTTTTTGTGTGTGTGTGTGTGGGTGAGTATGTGTATGTGCGTGCGTGCGTGCGTGCGTGCGTGTATTTGTTAGCTCACCACTTTATGTTTAATTGCGGTTTGGATTACGAGGGGGCACACCTTTGAAAAGTTTGAGCAGCCGTTGCTTGAGCGTGAGCAGGTGTAACTTTTGAGAGTGGACAGTGAGTGAGCTTGCTTGAAATAAAAGACATGCATAAGCCTCTCGCAGTGACAGCATCGCTTTAAATCCCATATTAACGTCACAAATGTTCCTGCGCTCCATTTCACGCTGTCATGTTCGTGTCCAAGATGCCGTCTGTCAAGTCACAGCATAAAAAAAAAAGAAGAAGAAATTTACGTGGAAAACAAGCGTACCTCGTTTCCTGGCGTCCAGCTCCTTTTCCATGAAGCCCTTCTCCGAGGGAAAGTCGGCGAGGTTGACCTTGGACATGTTGTCCTTCTGACTGACCGTGCTGATGACTTCGGGTTCCTTCTCGCGACTGTCTTCCGTCTCCACGTGGATCCAAGGGATTTTCCTTTTTTTGGACGGGCACAGAGCAAGGACGACGACCGTGAGAGGATTTGGCGAGAAGGGAGAAGAGAGGATGAGGGATCCAAATTTGGGGGCTCACCTTTTGAACTTGTAGATGAAGAATGCCGCTAAGCCCACAAACACCACCGAGATCAGCACCAACATGGCCGACCCGCTGTGGAGAGCGCTTGAATCCACCAGAGGCGCTGAAGAATATAAAAAGACAGGTTGTTTTCAGAAATGTCCCTGATCAATAATAAAATGAAATTAGGGCCGATTAATTCCTAAATGTTCACTTTTTTTGTATTTCATAACATTTCATGATGTAAAGGGAAAAAACAAAACATCATTTCAACAATTTTGTTAATGATTAAAATGAACTGCCAGTATAAAAAAAAAAAAAAAGATGGGGAACCTCACTTGTCTCGTCCGCAGCGTGTTTATTTATATTTATGTCATTTGGTACCAAATAGTCACAATAGCGTTGTGTTTATGTTGTCCTTTGAAATCTTCCACAGCCCATTTAGGCAGCAAAAAGTATTTTAACTACTTTTTTTGTATTTGCTGATATTTTCAGTTTATTTTTTCAGTTTATTTACATACATTAGTTAGTGTATTACACTTTTCTACGTAGAGTACTTGTTTCTTTACTACGACAGTTTATTAGGGCCACGTATAAATATATTTTTTTAGAGGGCGGGGACAATATTCGGAGAAAAAAACGTGCAAATTTAAGCTATAGTCTAGATGTGAGTTTTTTTCTCAAAATATTGCCCCCGCTCTCTAAAAAAAATATATATATATATATTTATACGTGGCCCTACCTAGACATGTTCGGAATAAAAAAAATACATCAAATAGTCCCAAAAAATGTCAACCCTATTCCTGCTGACCTTGTTTTAAAATGTTTTCTGTAACCCATTTAGGCAGCAAAAAGGTCAAAAATCTCTTCCTGTTAACTTTGTGTTCTAATGCCCGCTGCAGCCCATCTAGACAGCAAACTAGGTGGGCTGTTATTAAATTGCCAACATGTTGATTTTGCTGAACACTTACAATATATATATTAGGTGCTAACAAGGAAACAAAATGAACTCGGTGGACCAGAGTGTTTGCGGGTTCAATCCCTCGCCGGGTCATAACAAAGACTATAAAAATGGGACCCATTGCAGCCTTGCTTGACACTCAGCATTAAAAGGGTTGGAATTGGGTGGGGTTAGATCACCAAATGATTCCCAAGCGCGCCCCCTGCTGCTGTTCACCGCTCCCTCGGGAGATGGGTCAAATGCGGAGAACGAATTTCACCTCACTTAGGTGGGTGTGACAATCAGTGGTACTTTCACTTAACTTCAAAATATCCACCTCTTTCTGTTTGTGTTCAGAAATGTTCTGCAACCCGTCGAGGCAGCAAACTGGCAGTGCCTAATTTATCATTACCATTTGGTAAAATAAATTGTCACAAAAACGTTACTGCCTTCTTCTCTCCTCCGTGTTTTGATATCCCCTGCAGCCCGTTGAGGCAGCAAACTAAATCTTAGTTCATTTTTCTCTCCGCCGGTTGCTGTGAAGCAGTAACATCGATGATTCCACCATTGTTTCGAGATGCAGCAAAAAATGTCACGACCCAAGCATTAGCTTGATCGTGTTCTAAATGAACGACAGAAATAAAAAATGGATCCATCAATTTCTCCCATCTGTCGCTCTGAGGAAGACACGATTTGACCTCCTCGGGGTACCAAAGGAACATCAAAAATGTCCGCAGGCTCTCCCTGAGGTCCGTCATTTACACGTCCATTTTGCACTGTCATGGCTTTTTACTAAATGCTGAGGTGCAGTATTCAAAGTTTGTCCCCCTCCTTCAGGAAAGGAAGGACTACGAAGCGTGACCTTTTGAGGATCATCTTAAAAGCGACGCGGGACACAAATAAAGACAGATCCATCGGCGGATGAAAAGGGTAACGCCACGCAGGACCCGGTTCACGCGCTTTGGCGATATGCTAACGACGACGCGACCCTGACGCTCTTGAACGTCCTCCCGTCAATCACGTCATCGATCGAGGACTTTAAGAGAGGTGCGCAGTGATGTACAGTTTCACACAAGATGCACGCGTTGTGGCGGCTGAAAGTCAAGCAGGCCAAACGTCCAATCAGAAGGCGACGTACCCAGAGTTTGCTGAGTGATGTAGACGCTGATGCGAGTGCCAACCTTCAGCTCAAAGTGGACCAGGCCTTGGTTGAGGAGGGCGACGAAAACGTCAGATATCTGTTGAGAATTGGGAAAAATTCGGGGTGTCAAAATTGCCGCATTAATTTGGACTTCTTTTAAAGTTCTATTTTTTTTTTCATGCGCCGCCGCTTCATTTGAAAGCCTGTACTAATTCCAGTCGCAGCGCAGCAGATATGTCCACGTCAAAATTTAGCAGTAATAAATTCAATAATAATGTATCGATTTGTGTCGTCGAAGTTGTATTTTACAATTTTAAAAATGTACAGAATTTCACAAATGCAATTATGCCATCTAGTGGCAGAAAAATAACCTCAACACAAACCAATATCCCACTTCATTTTTTTTTACAGTACAGTACATCTTTTTAATTTTAACTCAATTTTATGAATACAATTACTGTAACAATGATTAAAAAATGCAGCCATATTTCTATTAGTTATTTTTTTTCTTGTTTTATGTTAACAGAGTATGAAAACTTAAAAAATAAATGTTATTTATTTAAAAAATAATTTTATTGTACATTTAGAACAGATATAAAAGTTGCGATAAATCATGAGTTAACTAATGAAGTAATGCGATTAATTACGATACAATTTTTTAATCACGACACCCCTAGTAAAAATTAAAAATAAATAAAATTTATATCTTCACTCTTCCCACACGCTTTAAACACATTTTAAAAGGCTGTTTTTTAAACATTCTAAATGTATTTCAAGCAAGGTTATTATAATGAAAACTGATGAAATTAACTAAATAAAATAAAGTAACATTTTCGTTAACGAAATAAAAAAACAAAACGAGTGCTTTAAAAAAAAAAAGATTAATTAAACTACAACACTTTATTACACCTTTTTTTTTTATCTCGCACTTGACAAATACTCATATATAAAATATTTATATTAGTGGTGGTTTGATCGATTGCCACCATAGTGATTGGCCCATTTCCACGGAAAAATATGTGATTGTCATAAGTCGATCAATAACTTTCATCGCCGATCCCAAAATCGATCACCCACAGCTTGCACGTTATAAACCAAAGCAGTAACTTAATCATAATATACTGTTTGTCAATTTGAAATACGTATGGTTTTTTTAGTATGAAATTTGGATAGAATGTTTTTTTTTTTTTTATCTGATTCATCAAATACTCCAAAAATATCAAATGGTATAGAACAGATTAACTATCCAGGGTTTTTCACTATTCACAGAGAAGTACATACATTCCATGAAAATAATCGATATAGCTGTGGCGGCAGTGGGTGATTGCGGGTAAACCGCTGTTTGATTACAGATGGAAGAAGTCGACATGTTCTTCTTCCTACCATCTGCAGTTCCTCCCGCGTTTGCCTCTTGTGCTCGTTTGGCGTGATGACGTCGGGCAGGATGAAGAGCTCCGCCGCGGTGGGAAATCCAGGATACAAAGAAACCAGCAGCTGACTCGCCGGAACACCCGAAACCTGACAACAAAACATGAACCAGGATGTAATACAGACTTCTAGATGGCTTTTGACACTTTGATTCGAACCCTAAACATCAGAACTGTGAGACGGGTGTGCTAACCACTTGTCCACAGTCACAAAAAGTGAAATCTCTTCCTCTCTTCCTTGCGATTTGATGTTTTTTCTGCAGCCCATCGGACAGCAAACTAGTTTAGCCTCTGGCGGACAATCACTGTTGTCACACTGGTCTGTTTTTGCTGCCCTCAGTCTCTTCTTTGTTGTCTGCTTACTGAATAATGCATTTTGTGGTTCAATATAGTCACAAAAACTTCACTCTTCCTCTTGTAGCTCCTTCCCGGCATGTTGATATTTCCTCGCTTCCCGCAGGAGAACCTCATTTTCTGCTAGCGTGTCTTCTTCTGACTAATACGTACAATTCTGTATTCTTTTTTCACCAGCTTCATTTGTCACTACTTTAAAGTGGAAGTCAACCTTAAACATTTCTTGACAATAATATGTTATTTGTGATCTCACTAGTCTAAACATGACATTCTGATTAATATTACATTTGTGGAATATGAGTTATGCAGCAAAATGCATCCATCGCAGCGGGCGGCCATTTTGCCACTTGCTGTCGACGGTAGATGACATCCCAAATACTCGGGGCTCAGACAACGACCAATCAAATCTCAGCTGTTTTCTGAAGCTGAGCTGCGATTGGTTGTTACCTAAGACCTGAGCAACTGTGATGTCATCTTCAGTCGACAGAAAGTGGCAAAATGGCCGCACCCTGAGGTGGATAAAAACAGCTGGGGGGGACTCACAAAAAATTCATTTGATCATAGAAACATTTCTGAATGTAAAAAAAATTATAATAATTTTAAAAAACACACAAATTCCTTCTATGCTAAAATGTTTTATTAGAGAAGTAAGAAAATAAATTATAAATACAATTTACAAGTTGGCTAAAAGTGTTTGCATAAGGATGTACTAAATAGACCAGAAGAGATAAATATAAACTTTATCTCTACATTTTTGTATTTATTTTTATGAATCACTAATAAATATTTTATGTATTTAATTTCAATTTGATTCTTTTTTGGCCACTTGCTGTCGGCGGAAGATGACATGAATGTTGCTCAGGTCTCAGGCAACGACCAATCACAGTTCAGCTTCAGAAAACCGGTGAGCTCTGATTGGTCTTTGCTGAGACCTGAGCAACATTGATGTCATCTTCAGTCGACAGTGGCAAAATGGCCGCCCCCTGAGATGGATTAAAAAAAAGATGAATTTTGTTGCTTAACTCATATTCCATTAATGCAATATTAACCAGAATACCATATTTAGACCAGTGGGGCTACATATAACATATTATCGTCAATATTTGTTTGTTGTTGACTTCTTTTTTTAGTAGAAAAAGCAAATCCAGTAGAGCCGCTACTCTACTTTATTCAACTTTACAGTGACAGCCATTGAAATGTACCCAATGTCTGCTTGCTGTCATCACACATAAAGTAAGAAACGAAAACCAAAAAAAACTGGCAGGATTTCCGTCACGGCCCATAAAACATGACGAGGGGCTGTACCGGTGGAGCACGCGGGTATGAAAGAGTAATGACCCAGAGAGGTGCGGGTGGTCCGGTGCGTTGCGGTTGGGGGTTGACGTACCTGTGACAGGGCTGTCTGCACCACGCGGCCTATGTCGTCCCGCCACTCGGGGATGTCAGGATTGTGCTCGTCAAGCGTCGGCGAAAAGGACAGCAGCAGCGACCTGAAAAACTCTGGCAAACAAAAACAACAAGAAACGCTTTCTTTCCGCCTCTGACTAATTTGCCCAAAAGTGGCGGTTAATTGGCGTCAAAATGTTCCGCGTTCGCTCGCTGTGACATTTCATCCACGTCGACGAGCACGGACCACATGTTGCATATTCATGTCACCAATTAAAGTTGCACGCTAACCTTTAACTGTTATATCCCTGGAATCCTGCATCACCGCGCTCCCACAAGCCACATGGACCGTGACCTTGTTTGCTCCTTCCTTCTGGAACGTGTACGAGATGCTTCCGTCCAGCGTTATAATGGGCTGTGTTGGATACGAGAGAACAGAAAGAGAATAAAACACGACTCGATAAACATGGCGCAAAATGGCTGCCTCAAACCAAACGTGCAGATATGCTACTAAATTGTTTTTCTTCAAAATTGAATGCCAAGCTCCGCCCACATTAGCTGACAAACTTGGCAACTGAGCGTCGCCTATAGTCTAATACAGGGGTAGGGAATCCTGGTCCTCGAGAGTCGTTGTCCCGCCAGTTTTCCATGTCTCCCTCCTCCAACACAGCTGACTAATATGGAGTAGATGCCACGGACTTCCGACTTCCGGGTTTTACACATCAGCGCCGTTTCCGGCCACTGCTGGGAGAAATGCTTCAGACACTGAGACAGACACTGCGCACTCGCAGCCTCGCACCCGTCGACGGGAACGCGCAACCGAGGGGCACAAAGGCGGAATGCGCAAGTACTGGGACGCGGCCCACACGTCGCAAACCGGAAACGGAAACAAAAGTTGATGGGTGAAAACGGGCATATAGTCCATTATCAGCTCATCAGCAAGCTCTGTCGAAGCCTGATAACGACCCTGTTAATCAAATCAGCTGTGTTGGTGGAGGGAGACATGTAACAGTGGCTCTCGAGGACGAGGGTTCCCTACCCCTGGTCTAATACTTGCTTCTAATTGGGGGACATTGGGCGAATTCCGTAGTAGTGTACACAAAGTACAAACTGTTGAGTTCGCCCAAAATGGCTGCTTCAAATCAAAATGGCCGCCTTCCTGTTCAATTTCATGCATTGATCTTTACACTTTTTCATGCGTCCCATTATGGTAAATGGAGTGCACTAATTTTATATAACACTTTTACCGACACCATGACAGACATGGCTACCCAAATAAAATAAAACAAAGTAAATTAAGTAAAATTGGGGGCGAATTGTTCTTCGTCTGGAAATCAACAGACAGTGGAATGAACCAATGAGCGAAGAGCAGACGCGACATCAGAAAAGTGAAACGCAGTAAAAACCCAACATGGCTACTAGCTGAAAAGAGACATTAGCTTACAACGGTCAAGTTACCAGACCAAATTTCTTTCGTTCAAGAAAGTGGGTGTGGCTTGCCAGGCGAGCAGCATAGCTCTGCACGAAGTGTGACGTTGCTCACGAAGGCGACGTCACGCAAATAGACGAATTTGATTGGCTGGCCTCTTTTCGGCCGGTGCTGAATCGCTGTCTATGGACGCCTGTCCAGACCCACTTTCAAGGAAGTGGGTGTGGCTTGCCAAGCTAAATTATTCTTAACTTTTTTTGATTGACGCTAAAAGGGAGGGGATGCAGATAAACAGGGACCGAATGCAGAAGGAGGAAAGGGAGTAGCTTGTCACCTCGGAGCTGTTGGCGATCCACCAAAAGAAGGTCAACGTCCTGATGTGGCTCGGCCAAACCACCGCCGTCAGATTGCTCTCCTTCCCCCTGACGGCCACCAGAGGAACCGAGAGGTACACACGCTCCACTGGACCTGTGCGAGCAACACGCATGCACATTAGTTTCAACACACACAAGACAGGTTTCCGTCCAATTGCTTCGGATTTTTTAAGCAAATTTACTGAAAATGCGCTAAACGGACATGCGACTTATGCCCGTTTCCATGTGTTCTTCTTTTGCGAATATTGAGAGGGGACTCCGCCGCTGTATGTGGCGGTATATACCATAGAGATGTGATTCACCAGTAATTTAAAAGAAGAAGAAGACCAGGAAGCGACTGCGCCGTACGATGACGTCGTATGAGTTTTCTTTTGTAATTCTAATAAACCGTTTCTTTGCTGTTTCCCATCTAAAATAGCATTAATATTCGCTTCTTTAATTAATTCCAAAAAGATTTCGGTTTCGTCCCCCCCCAAACATACCTTACTTACTTATCGTCCGACATTGCTTTGTGACTACAAACGTACGTGTAACGTAATATCCGGTGAAAACGTGCGACGTGTATCCGGTCTTGTCAGCGTTTATTCGCAAAAGCAGTTTCCATAGCCAAAATTCGCATTTTCATTTTTTCGATGCGCCTCAAAATCCAGCCCCTCTAAGCGTCAAAGCTTTTTTGCAAATTGTGGGCCCTTTTTCAAATTTCTAGCGTTTCCATTCATTTTTATTTTCGCATTTCTTGAAAATTCGAATAAAAACGGGCGGATGGAAACCCAACTACAGTTAGCCGTTACCAGATTGGATATTGGATTGACGTATTTTTTCCAGACATATTCGTAGTCATGATTCTCCCACAGTCACTGATTTTCTTTCTTTCTTTTTTGGGGGGTGGGGGTGGGCAGGGGCGCAACTCAGTAGGTTATTGTTTTATACTGAAGACTCACATGTATTTAATTCATATTACATTTTTAAAATTACTTATGTGTTTTAAATATGCATGTAATAATTAGTAATTGGATATTACATTAAATAGAAATTAAATGCATTAATTATATATTATGGATTAATAAAATAAATAAAAAAATGTCGAGATAAAATGTATACTTATCTTTTGTAGTCTATTGAGTAAATCCTTATGCAAACACTTTTAGCCAACTTATTTCTAAATAGTTTTATTTATCATTTATTTTATTACTTAAACTTAGCTTAAAACATTTTAGCGTGGAAGGAATTTGTGTTTTTTTCAGAAAAGTTTTTTTTTTAATGCAATTTATGTAATAAAAAAGGATTCAATGTTGATGTTGTTTTAGCTTTTCTTTTTTTTGAAAAAATATATAAAAATGAAAATATTTTTGTGGGTGATGGGATTTGTTCAATGTTCCAATAGATTCATTTTGTTATCATCTTTTCATTTTAACCTATTTCCAATATTTACTTCTTTAAAATCACAATGTGAAGGTACGTGCACCAAAGTCAAGTCTGCCATCAAGTGGTGAATGGTGATAGTACAACTTTAAACTAAGCGAAAATCACTTCATACATTAAGTAATCTATAATTTAGAAATACAAAATCAAAATATTATTAACACCAGTATAATTTACAAGTATTTCAATGAAGGCCCAAAACTGTAAAAGATTATTAAAAAAATAATAATAATCCTCAGCTGTTTTTTTTTTTTCTTAATAGACTCTTCAGTCGACAGCAAGTCTTTCTTTTTATATTTATGTTTTTAAATTGAGACATCCACACATACAAAAATGGATGTCCGCTGAACAAAAGTTTGGGCGGTTCAGTGCCTTGCTCAAGAGCACTATATCTCCTCCCAGCAGCCCAAATTGACATCTCTCATTCCAAACCTGCAACTTTCTACCATCTCAAAGCACACCGTGGCTACTTCCCAAGTCCTAAAAGTACGACATGAATAATTTAAAAGCGGAAGAGACAAGGTGCGAGTATTTGGTCTTGGCGTACTGGTGATGTGCAGATAGAGCACGCAGCTGTCAGATCCCAGACTGTTCTCGGCCGCCGCCGCCACGCGGTAAATCCCCGTCGCTCGATAGACGTGCTGGATGCCGTCGTCGGCCCGGCTCAGGTTGGAGTAAGTGATGCGGATGCCGTCGCCGAAGTCGAGCTGGACGCTGGTCCTCAGCGAGTCTCCCTGGGGGGGGGTGAAAAAAACAACACCTGTCAGCCTTGTAATGGAGCACGTCCACGCGCCGCGCCGCTAAAGTGCTCGGCCTGAGCCGTCCCATCAGGTGTGTCACAAAGGCTTTGTCGCTGCTTACACACAGACGATGACAGGCAATCGAGTGAGAAAATCGAGAAGTCGAGATGGTAAAAAGAAAAAAAAAGTGTTTTCCAAGTATCTCAAGGCAGAAGGCTTTATTATCCGCTGCTGTCTTTTATGATTAAAGAAGCGTGGAAATGGTTCCACATTTCGACACGTTTTCCCCCTCAAAATATAACAAGTAATTAACGCTGCAAGCAGTGCTGAACGGGGCCCTCGGACCACCTGATCAAATGAAATCTGATCCGGTGAAATCAAAGTCGGAATCTTGGCAGTTGAGTGGCACCCATCTGTCGCGTGTTCCTGCTTCCAGTTGTGGCTCATTTGAGCAAATTCCACAGTAGGACTTTTTTTAAAGTGTACTCCAAACCTTGGGAGTTTGCCCAATTGGCTGATTGTTCAATTTCACGCATCGGTCCCAAATACTTTTTTTTAGTGCATCCTGTTACGATAGACATGTCCACCCAGTTAGTTAATTTATTCTAGGGATGAGAGACTTTAATATCAAATTGCAATTTTTTTCAATATTGCGATTTTGATTTTTTTTTTTTCAAGGTCCTCTTCATATGTATTTATAAAAACAAGCAACAAATTAATCTATATCACAACAAACAAGAACAGATTTAATATTAGGGCTGAAACAAGTCCTCGGGTTACGCCTTACCGATGTCGTTTCGACTTTACGGCGCCCGTGCCACGACCGTAGCACCTTCTTTTTTCGTTAATTTCCCAGAGTAATCGCGCCATTTTAAAGTTATTCCAAGTTGTGTTGTTGTTGTTGTTACCTCCAGCAACGGAGGTCCATCGAACAAGTCGGCTCGCCATCAGGCGCGTCATATTTCTGTGTTTAAGTTGGCATTAGCTCCGCTTTGCCGTCCGTTTAGCAATGAATGTCCGTGCGGAAACACAAAATATTGGTTCCGGCATCTCCTGGATGGTGCAAATGCGATTTTTATTCTATTATTTTTTTTATTTTATTTTTTTAAAAAATTCTTCTTCTTTTTTAAGAGCTCAGTATTGTTCATTCGGAAATGTCATCATCATTGCTCTTTTATTTATTTATTTTTTTTAATATATTTTTTTATTATTATTTTTTTTGTGTGTGTGTGTGTGGGTGAGTATGTGTATGTGATATTTTTAAAAGGACTGCAATTATGATGTAAACATAAACTTTAACAGTGAAATCCGACTTAAGTCGAAATTCGGGTCACAGAATTTGTCAGTAACGCGATTTTTTTTAAGGTCCTCTTCTCATGTAATTATTAAGAAACACACACAAACAATAAAATAATACGTATTAAGATAAACGAAATACGTTTTTTTGTTTTGGGTTTATAGGTTAGGATTACGCTAAAATAAAGACCACTTTAATGAGACTTGCACTCTTTCAAGTATGCACTTCATAGGTACTGAATTTGTTGAGACACTTTATCAATAAATGTAAAAAAATATACAAAAATAAAAACATAAATAAATTCCGCCGATTGATTGAAATGGAGCAGTTTGCGATTTAAATTTGATTAATACTTCGGCAGTACGTCATTTCTTCAGATTCTCTGGAGTTAACTAGTGAGTTGCTTTTTTTACTCCCAGAAATAATCATCCAACTTTGACGCTCTGCTCAGCCCACATTAGATGGCGTAGTTGGAAACGCTTGGCAGTTGAGTGTCAATCATCTGTCAAGTATATCCGCCTCTATTTTGGGCTCATTTGGGTGATACCGAGTTGGAATTTGTCAAAGTAGGAACCCTGGCATTTGCCCAAATAGCTGCCTCAAACCAAAATGGCTGACTTCCAATTCAATTACACACATTGGTCTTTTAGATGCTTTTTGTTTCTTGATAGGCATCACCCAATTTCATGGCTAATGTTTTCAAACTTTCAACAATACAAACATTTTCACCAGCATGAACGTCAATTCAAAAAGAGGACATTTTCAGGCCCCCGTAATGGCCAATTATTTGTCAGAAGAATAAAACCATTCCAAGAGGGGCCTTGGCACTGCTTGGTGCTCGAGCCCTAATAATATTCATTTAAAAAAAAAATACAAATAAAAAACACTCTTCATCCCAAGGCACTGTCCTAGTTATTCTGGAAAATTCATACACGGCTCCCCATCAACAACGTTTCTAGGGACAAGCTCTTCACTAGTTCTTAGGAAAACGCTCACACGTACACACACGTATCTTGGTAATATTTGCACACTGAACACAAACAAACGAAAAATAAAAATAAAATCGCCAGAACTGTGCTGCAAGGAAAACATCCCCAGAAAACAAGCTTATTAAATAAAAATCAAAACGTTGGATACAGTCACAAGGAATGCCAGATGCTATTTTTCCACGAGAGGCCACGCAAACACTTGCTAACATCACGAACGCCGCAACATTCATCAGTATTAGCAGTAATATAAGCAAGTGCTCCATTCGAGTTACATCACTATGTTAATTAGAAGTTGGGGGGGGGGGGGGGGGGCTCAGCATGCCTGAAAACTCTCAAAAGTTTGCAAGGTGGTGAAAAAGTATGCATTTCAGGGTTTTCTGATCACAACACCCCAAAATTCAACTCAACTTTGTTTATACTTTAACCAGAGGTGGCAAATCCAGGTCCAGAAAGTAAAAATCCCTGCCACATTTTGGCTTTAGCCACTAGCTAGCTAGCTCGTGTACCTGCTAGGGAGCTAGCTAGCTAGGGAGCTAGGGAGCTAGCTAGCTAGGGAGCTAGGGAGCTAGCTAGCTAGGGAGCTAGCAAGCTAGGGAGCTAGGGAGCTAGCTAGCTAGGGAGCTAGGGAGCTAGCTAGCTAGGGAGCTTCAATGGCTAAAGCCAAACTGTGGCAGGGTTTTTGCTTTCTGGACCTGGATTTGCCACCTCTGACTCTAACAACACCATCTGTTTAGTAGACGTGGTTCAAATGGCCAAACCCAAGATGGCAGACTTCTGTTATCTTTTCAAATATGGCTTCTTGAGAGTTTTTTTGTGGTTGGAGACGCATGCTCTAGCCCGAATTCCTCATTTCAGACCAAATACAATATATTAGTGCAAAAAAACCTCTTATGGCTAATGTTTATTCATAAAAGACAACCCCCGCATGCCGTTACCATGTGTACAGGTGTTCTTATTCCACTTTAATTACACCTCATCAATCCACGGTGACCTTCACCGATAACTACTACAAGTTGCCTTTCGTTCTCATTTACAACCAGGATGGTTTTATTTGCATCAAGGGACGGAACTTTTCCATCTTTTCATGTCTCCATGAAGACAAGCATTATTCTGGAGTGCTCAAACGTGACAGCATTCATCTTCTTTGCGTTAATGTAATTGGACACGAATGTACGGTGAATCAAATACCAGCAACCCGATGTCAACAAAAACACACACGAGCTCTAAATGGACCTGCAATCTTCACGTGTATTTTTTAGATGTCATTTTATACTAGTTATACAAGTTGTGTTGCTTTCAGGGTGGCTCCGACTTGACCTGATTAACTCAAACCACCTCGTCGCGAGCTGCGCCGTGCATAAGGCTAATTAGCGATGCTAATCGGAGATACTAATTAGCTTGCGCGCGGTAATTAGAACTTGTCAACACGCTTGACGGGCAGGGCAGACATGAGACAACACACTACATGCTGCTGTAGCTTTGTACATTTAAAGCTTAAGTATGTACCCTCTGGCGCCACCTAGGGATGGAATTCTGAATTACAGCAGCGTGTTGGCTAAAAATGACCAAACAAAATTACATTTTACGACTTACGTCTTGTAGATGCACCATGAATGTCACGTTGCTTCCCACGCGGGCGCTCAGCTCGCCGCCGCTGGTGGTCAAGCGGAGGCCTCGGGGCGGTCTGGGGCGACACCCCTGTCGTCGGGGTGAGTACACGTTCCTCCCGACCTCTCTGCAGTTATTGGACAAAACCTTACGATACCTGAAAGCAAACCAATGACAAAGATGATCAATGTGTGCCGAACAAGTTGTTCTTTCTGTTTTTTGGTTTCACAGTAGTCGGCCATCTTTAATATATTAGTAGCACAGCCCCATGTTCAGGTTTAATTCTGTACTAATGGCACTAGTATAGGGGAAAAACAGATCCAGCCTAATCTCCATGTACTAGTACGCACTTTGTCCTCACTAGTAAGACAATTCCGCGTACTGGTACACTCTAAAAAGATAATTGTTTACCCATTTTAAGATTACAAATTGAATTGTTGACCAATTTACCAATTTAATTGTTTCAATTAAGTAACACACGATCTAATTAAGTTAATCCAACGTGAATATAATAAGTTTAATTAATTATGAGTTTATTCAACTTAATACATTCTAGGGCTGCTTAATTATAGAAAAAATAATAATCACTAATTGAAATCACGATTATTCAAATGATTATTTTTTGTTACAAAACAAGTAAATATTTTAACATTTTAAAAATATTAAGACCAATTTAAAACCAAATAGAAACACTAATTATTGTAAATTCCTTTGGGACGAAACAGAATTTATAATAATATATATTTATCTATGTTGGGAATTTTTTTTAAGTTGGAGTGCAGCATGTGCACTGTGCAGTAGGGCTGCTCGATTATGAAGAAAATATTAATCGCGATTATTTTGGTAATAATTGAAATCAAAGGACGATCTTCTTTTTTTTGGTACCAAACAAGAAAATGTTTAAACGTAAAAAAGCCAAATACAAATCTTTGAAACACTATAATTATGCAAGTTTAAAACTCCCTCCCTCTAATTTAAAACAAAATTAAGGTGCAAATGTATTATTTAAATAACTAAAAAAAATAGTATTAATAATCTTTTTTTTATGATTCTGCTGATTTTGTAATTTTGGAGTGTTATAATTGACTTTCAATTAATTGCACAGCCCTAATACATTCACTTTGGGTTAATTTTGGATTCATTTAATTGAAGTGAATATATTAAATTTAATGAACTCATAATTAATGAAACTTAATATATTCACTTTGGATTAATTTAATTTGATTGCAATTGAAGCAATTTTATGAAGTTGGTTAACAATTCAATTTGTAATCTTAAATTAGTTCAACAATGATCTTTTTTTAGAGTGTAGAACACTAGAAGAATGACTGTATGACATTTCTACTCACTAATACACACACAGACACACAAAAAAAAGTAACATATAGCACTTCACTTCCATTTTTGCCTTACTAGTAACAATTGGGGGTGTAAGTGAACAACAAACAATTCCAATGGTAAAATTCTTTTTGATTTCTAAGGTGCAAGTGTATTGAACGCTTACCCGGTGCTGTTGAAGAAACTCTGTCCCGTGCTGCAACTTTTGGCCACGCCATTCGGATCGAACCAAAAAGCAGGGGAGCACTTCCCATCCTTGCGACGTTCCCAGCCGTAGTCACTGCAAAAAAAAAAGAAAGAAAAAGAAAAAAAGAAAAAAAGAAAGACTTTTATAGAATTCTCCAGACTGGCAAGTCAAATAATCCAAACTTCACGAAGGAAGCTTTCATAATTGTTTCATAGCGGCATATTTTAATGCCATAAATAGCGACAAGATTGTCAGACAAGCCTGATCAAACAGAATTTCTGACAGACATTTAAAATTAATTGAGCAATTCATTATTAATTGTATTCTAATAAGCTATTTGACATGCAAATCGCAGCGGAGTGATGAAAAGTTCTTACTATAATTAGATTGAAAGAACACAGTCATATTTGCTACTCTTGGAAGCTGATATTGTATTAATGCATGCAAACGGATCCTTGTGTCTTTAATTAATGTCCACTTGATGCGCGAGTCTCTTTGCAAACATGTCAGGGAAGCAATTAGCGATAACTTTGGGGACATTTGGAAGTGTTTAATGGGGAGAAGAAGTAGTCACCATTCAAAGTCGTAGGCGGTGCACTGGCACGGCTCGGATGAAGAGATCCGGGAATAGTCCTGGGACAGCATGCAGCGGTTTCCGGGCCTGCGCTTCATGAAAATCTGCTTCTCGCCCATCACGCACAGCTCACCCTTGGAAGAAAACACAAACACACGAAAAGGTGTCGACGGTGACACCAAACAAAATGAGATGACTTTTAGGTGAATTTAGTAGGATTTTGTACAAAAATCAAGGTATAATTTCACACATTATTGCATTACTTAGATAAACATTCAGAAGTCTGGTTACAAAAAATGGTAAATTTCCATGGGACGTTACTGTAAGATGGGGAATTTAAAAAATATTCCATTTGGCCTTTTACCACCTTGTGCGAGTGCGAACACTAAAAAGTGTCTTTTAATGAGTTGAAGGGCTCTAATTTGGTGATCGGTGTAAATCCTGCAGGCAGGTTAGACCTGATGTTGGTAATCAGTAAGAAGAAAAGGAGTCTAGCTGTTACCTTGTTGTGCAGGGACCACGTCTGATAGTCCCCATCCATGCATCTCTGAGTGAACAGGCCCTTGTAGTCGATCTTCATCAGCTGCCACTCTGACCGATGGCTGAAATGTCCAAAGAAACTATGGAGAGATGATTTAAAATTAAAATTTCATTTGAGCATATTACGAGTCCAAAATGCCAAAAGTGTCTCAAATATATATATATATATATATATATATATATATATATATATATATATATATATAGGTCTGATGCCATTTAACATTTTGAGTGCTCAAAAATAAAAATAAATAAATAAATGACTTGGTTGTAACACTTCCAAAGAGTATCCAAATTTTGTACAAAATACCGTATGTGGGGTAAAAAAAAAAAAATCACCCCAAATTTGGCTTATAACCCAAACTTGTCATAGAGAAACCTTCATGTCGTGACTATAAACATACATGTGAAGTTTGGAATTTTGGGAGCACGTACCGGGAAATTTCGAAGGTTTCGCTTACGTGATAATATGATTGTCCGACTCCGACTCCATCAGGACCCCGTCCACGTAGAGAGGCGCCAGGGAGAAAGTGTGACGGTCCCACTTCTTGCCTTCGTCTAGACTGATCCTTCATGTGACACAACAGAGTGCGGCGTTGAGGAGAACAACATCAAACAACAAGAGAAATGAGGAGATGTGAAATATGATAAACGCTTTTTGTTTTGTATGAAAAGGAAAAATAATGAAGCACTTCAGATGCTCCTCAAGGTGAGAAAGATTTCAGGACAGCCAAAAACAAAAGGATAAATGTTCCTCCCGCATGTAAGTGACAAAACGTCCACAAAGAGAGATATGACTCGGGTTGTAGCACGGGAAATAGATTTGGGCCGGCGTAGAAATCACCTCTTGAGCAGCTTAATCACTTATGACAGGAGGGCTGGCGAGCGCGCGGACGCCAAAGTAGACGGCGTTGCAAAGCCGCCGCAACGTGAGCGACCGAGGAGGCCGTTCGCAGCCTCCAATTTCCAACTTGTGGTGCGTGTCATTTACATAAAAGCACTCATGGCGTCGCATCCCGGCGGCGGGCAGCTGGCTGGAACTGACTCGACGCCGCTGGAAACGATCGTGACAGTTGAGGAGCAGCGAAAAATGGAAAGCGTTCATTCCATATTCTCGATATCCAGTTTCACGTCCGTGTGCTCGGACGCTATTTGTTAAATGATAAATGAATAAAAAGAAACCTTGAACTGCAATCATTGAAAATGAATGGGGGAAAGTTTATATTTAACGTTAAATTGTGCGAATACTGTAAGTGATGTGGAATTAGTCAATATATGCCCCGGGAGGCGGGAATTTTTGAAGCAAGTTGAAATTTGAACGGTGTAAATCGGACGTATTGTGTGGGAGTTATTGCACGACAAACAAGTGAGCGGAATAATAAGTGCCTGAAATAATGAAGGTTAGAAACTAGTAGGACAACTACATGCTACTAGTGAGGCAAAATCGCACACTAGTTGATATCTGTGCGCTACTAGAACCACTAGTGACGTGCTCAATCAGTTTTGGGCAACTGGCTATTGAAATTTAGTTTTGATGAGTTTTTAGAGTGTTTTTAGTTTTTTTAAATGCACTAATTTAGTTGAGTGTTTTATTAGTTTTAGTATTAGTTTGATATATTTTTTAATGGAATATTTGTATTTGGTCACAATAACTATTATGTAATAAAGTCAACTACATTTCCCAAATGTTTGACCTTCCTTTTTGTACCGTGGTACAGTAATACTGAAATAAAACATTTAAAATCAACCTCCAAAAGTTCATTTATCAAATTAATTGACAAAGATGAAAACAAAGGATATTTTAGTATTTGGTTAGTTTTAGTTTGTTTATAAACGTAAAATTTTGGTCCTTTGATAAAATGCAACCTGACCTGTTAAACTGTTTTGGTTTGAAATGACTTTTGACTTCAGCAAATATTACCTCCTAATGCAACAAATGACTCATTTAAAAAAAATTCTAACTATAAAATGTCTTGAAACACTGCTGTGCATAATACATTGGCACAGTAATACATAGGGAACAAAATTATTATGGATGGAGAAGTACAGATACCTGGTATCGGTATCGGGCGAATACCAGCCTTATATTAAGGTATTGAGTACTCATATTTAGGAAAAAATATATACGTTATATATTGATATTTAGGGAGGGAAAAATCTGACATGGAGTAAGTCCTCCTCAGCAGTAGTTGGCGCTATACTGCGGCAGTTTGACAATGAATCATCATCTGCATCAGAGAGAAATTTTTGTTGCATTAAATTTGATCAAAAATATCAAAAGGTATCAGTGAGTCTGGGGGAAAAAACGTGGTATCGAACGTCCCCAATTATTGAATAAAAAAAGAATACTGTTATGATTGGAAGGTTTGCTGTAAAAAAAAAAAATCTGATGACTTGAAAATTATGCTTCGTGACACTTGCATAGACTATTTATAAAAATCGGAGAATTTGCATAATAATTTTAAATGCGGTGCAGTAAGCAGCAGTAATAGCAGCTAGTTATTAAGGACATTGAATATGAGGCTTTCCATACGACATCTACTGCACACCGATCATGTAAACTTGGACATCAAAAATAAACAAAAAAAAAATCTCCGCCCGCAATTCCGTCCTACTATCGAATAATAGCCGTATACGCACCACAAGTGTCGAATCGGCGTGGGCGCGTGCAGCACGGCCAGCAAAGCTCCTCCATTGTCCAGGAACCAAATGTTGTGCTCTTCATCAAAGATCTTCACAAGAAGAAAGAAAAAACAACAGTTGTGCTAACGACACACATTGATTTTCTTTCGATGCTGCGTGCACGTGCGTGCGTGCGCGCGTGCGTGCGCTGGCCCACCTGTCGCCAGCTATTTCCTGCATCAGCCGTTATGAACATGCCAAGGTTGGCAGAGGACAATTGTGTTCCGATATTGCCTAGTTGAAAGCAGGGGAGAGCGGACAAAATGTACATCAACTGATAAAAAGGCGGAATTCTTCCAACAGAGGACACATTAATGCAACTTTATATTCAACTGAGATTTAAGCTCGAAGGCAAAAAGAGGCGCTGCGTTATCGTGTGAAAAAAAACAACAACCGAGCTTTCTAAAGCGGGGTACACACAAAATGGCAATTGGATTCAATTTGAGCATTTATCCTCCTTTGAGGCTGATTATCCGATTGGGTAGACCTGAGTGAGGACGAGTGCTATACAAAATCCAGCGGTTTTTACAAGTCCCGCCTCTAAAATGATTATTGGAAGCAACTGCAACATTATGCACAGCATTAAATAAAACAAAACAAAAAGTAATACAAATATTGCACACAAGTGGAACATGGCATCATGAAATAACAATTAAAGTATTTCCAATTATCATCATCGTCAACATGAGCATCATTCTTACTGTTTATTGGGATTCACGTTCGATCATTATTGTGTCCAATACTGTGGTTGTTGTTTTTTTTTAAGTAGCCTATAAATAAATAAATAAAGTTGAGTTGCCTTCTGTTCTTAGACACACTCAATAATCTTATTCCACTTGCCCGGGAGGTATTATATGTGCTGCTTCTGTTGTGTGCATCTTGGCCTCCAGTGGGCCGCGTGGTGCACGCATGCAGATAACACGCATGGATTTGCAATTTAAAAAAGAAAAAAAATGAAGAAAAGAAAGACAGTAAGAAGATGTTTGTAAGACTAAGTATGTGTCATTTTGTTTGACTCTTTTGAGGAAATATTTGACAGACATACAGCATCAGTGCAGATACCGGCGACGCTGATTGGTTGCGGTTATAAATCATTCGACCCCTTCACAGTTTGATGAAAATGGCGAAGAAGAGGTGGAATAAATCATTTTCAAATCGATTTTTAACAGGACGAAGCCCTTGTATCGTTCAAATTTGACAGAAATATTTTTGGGGCTAAATAATTTTCAGGAGAATGTTAAGTGTTTTTTTTGTTGAGTTTTGTAATTCGTTTATTCTATTAATGCAAAGGGAAGAGGATATTACAGTGGACCTGGTGCACACTTGCCAATTTTCCACTTTTTTTTGTTTTGCACTTTTTTTAAAAATACTTAATTACACTTTTAAAAAATGTGCTGTTTGGAAAATGTTTATTTGTGGTTTATAAAAAAAAATCGGTATTTTTTTGGGCTGTCAGTTATATGCAGATTTGAGCTATTTTGGCCCCCACTATCCACTCAGTGTTTCCCACACCATGTTAATACTTGGGCGGGCCACCCAAGTAAACTGGCCATCGAGTATATTTCAAGAAAATTTAATAAAAAAAAAAAATATATATATATATAAATAACTTGTCGCAACCACTTGTGGATCATGAGGTTAGAGGAGACGCAAGTAGCAGGACTGGGAACCCCCATTTGCCCCCCCCCCCCACCCCGCGACCCCCTGCCCCCACGGTGTCCACCCACCCAAGTAGATTTCAAAACACTGATTCAAAACAGTAGACAGAGAGGTTATACAACAAGAAAAAAATGATATAGAATAGGTTCAAATGCATAAATGCTAATAACAAAATACCATACCTGTGGCCACAATGATTCCCGGTACTGACTTTTTGCTGGTGATGGGTCCGGACGTGTAGGGATTCTCAGACATCTCCAGGTGAAGATGCAGCGAACAAAAAGGCTGTCAACAAAAGGAATCAGATTAAGAATAGCATCACATTACACGCGGACGTAATTGTGTCTCGTTTTTCCTGCAATCAATCGGAAGCGACCTTGTCTTCAACATTACAGAAAAGTGCTCCCATTTTCAGGGAAGAAACAAAAGACACGTTTGTTGTTTCCCAGAAAGAAAAAACAACAACAAGGAAATGGAGGGCATTTAATTTTCCATTTTGTTTTTTTTATTAGCGCAAACAAGCGTGTAATTAAAGACTCCCAGGATGCGATGCAAAGAAATGGAAAATCATTTCCACTCATTATGCAGCATATTGGAAAACATCAATAAGGCCACTAAGGTTATGGCAGGCGGTGCTAGGGAGCGGGGGGAAGGGTCAGAGGTCAGTATTGGGGTCATCGTTGCAACAAAGGGAAATGTGAAATATAGCCCTGGGTGAGATACAGTACAGCGCGTAGATGATGATGTGCACAATATATTCCACTGGGAATCCTGAAAGCAACCACGGCTGCGCTATATGTCAGAGTATAAATATTTTTGGTCATTTTAAATGAAAATAACTGAAAATACTACATTATCCAGATAAAAGGAACTGGATCAGTCGGCTGGATTGTTTGAAATCGACAAGCACGGCAGCACACCTTTGGTCGTGCTACAGTACAGACCGTAAGCAATTTAGCATCGTTAGCGGACAAATAATGGGACGCTGTTGTTAGCTCGTTAACCAAAATGCTAACGTTATGCGACTAATGGGCTGTGGCGCTAACTAAGCTAATGACGCTTAGCAAAAAGGGTCCGATTTTTTGTTCATGTACTGTGCACGAAAAATGAAAAGAAGAAAAAAAATCGATGAATTTATAAGATTTGTTGAGCTCTCCTGATGGGCTACAATTTGATAAAGGAGGTTTACTGTTGATAAACTCCAACTCCTATTTAACATACAATAGCTGGTGTCATGTTATAATATTATTGGTCTATGTTTTTTTGCTCTGAGTCAAAAATAACCCAATTCTGGTTAAAAAAAGAAAAAAAATGGACCACCCCGCTACTTGGGTTAATTTGACCAAATTTTATTATAAAAATGTACAAAACAATCCCTTTTTTGTATAAAAACAACCGAACAAAACAACCCAAATTTGGGTCAAATTGACCAAAGTTAGCGGGTCGGTCCTTTTTTATTTTTAAAACTAAGATTTGAAGGGTTTAAAAAACAACTGGTCAAAAATGGTGTCAAAAAGGGATCAAGTCTTTTTGCATTAATTACATAACACAAAAATATGAATCAAATGAATATTCCGCAAAACAATCTGATTTAATGGGTTTGTACAAAAGAACAATATTTTTTAACCCCCCAAAATTGGCCCAAATAAGTAACCCCCCCCCTCTAAATGTGTTATTTTATGGGTTATTCATTTGACCCAACCTTTTGACTTGAACGACCCAAAAAATTGGAGTCTGTCCCTTTTTGATCCAATTTCACAGTTATTTCTTTACCCAAATGTTTTTCGAGTGAATCTGCAACCCAATCTGCTGGGTCCAGATAACCCAACCTTGGGTAAAAGTAACCCAATCTACTCCAAATCCACAGCCACCCAGCAAGTCAGTTACAAAAACAACCCAGCATTTTTTTTTTTACCATATCGCACAACCCCCCCCCCCCCCCCCCACAAAAATCAATCAATCAAAGCATAGTGATTTAAAGTGAGAAAATACGTTTCATATCTCACTTGCTGACGCACTGACAACACATCCACGTATAATAATTCATCGTAATCTAACATTCATTAGCCTGGCGCGACTACATTTGGCGAAATGAAGTCACGCAGGTTAATGGAAAATCTGCCCCCCTGAAACGACACCTAATGACACGGCGTGACTTACAAGGATAATAAAACTATTTCACCGCCCGAGCCTCCCCGTTGGTCATTTAGGGAGGCTGGGAACGGCGAAAACCGAAGCGCCCGCCGCGGCCGGCCTTTTGCAAATTTAGGCCGTAAATCAAAGAGCATCCAAAGCGCGGCTGATGAGGTCGAAACGTGCGACGCATGATACGTGAGCGCCGTTTCCCGGGAACCAGAGAATCCGTTGGCTCACCGTCACGCAGTGGATGTTGTTGCCGGCCACATCGGCGGCGGGCGCCGGCAGCAGGGCCCAGGTTTGTCCTTTGTCGTAGGTGATGAACGTCTTGATGCGGTTGTCCACCAACTTGTTGGCCAGATACATGCCGTTTATTCCCTCCACCTGGACAGTCACACAACGTTAGCCCGGAACGATACGATCACGGTCAATTCTGGATTTTACGGCAGGGTGAAAATCAAATGTTCTTGAATTTAGCTAAGCGTGTTTTTTTGTTTTTTTTATATACCTGGTTTACAGGTTAAAACTAATAAGTTGTATTTAGTGTATTCTTGGCCTGGATTGGCTGGCAACCAGTTGTGGGTGTGCCCCGCCTACTGCCCGAAGCCAGCTGGGATGAGCACCCACCGCGACCCTTGTGAGGAAAATGGATGGATTGTGTGCTAAGTTAACATAAGTAAAACGATGAAGAAGATAATTTGGGGAAAATAATCTAAATTTTCTTCAAAGGTCTTTCAAAGTTCACTATACTGAAATGGTTAAATATTATGCTTTGCAAATAAAAATTAATATCACGTGTGAGTGTAATAGAATTTCAGTCTCTAGATTTTATCCTGAATTTAAATTAACTGACATTTCTGACCAGCAAGCTGTTATATTACATTTTTGTGTGTGTAGTATTGATTGATTGATTGATTGATTGATTGAGGCTAGTGATGGGCAATATCACACTTTTTGGATTTGACACAATACAGATTCTTTTTCATCAATGCCAATACTGATATTGAGAATGTCTTGAATGATTTATTGATTGATTTATTCATTTGGTAAAATATAATTATGCTAACAGGCAAATCACGTAAAAAAAAATACTGTCTATCAGATTTATTGTATTATAATACATAATAAAACAAAAAAGAAAAATGTTTATCTCCTATTTGCTTCCCTTTTTTAAATATAAAAATCAAAACTTAAATCCTCCCTTTACAACCTTTTGTCTCTCACTGGTCCACAATGAAACAATAATTAAAAAAATAAATACATAATAATACCTGGCTCAATTACTATTAGTACGTATTTAGAAGCAAATTCACGCATACAAATTTTACATAATTAAGCAAAATATTTTGTCAACTTTACTAAAACAAATGTATGTTTTAGGTCATCAACAACTGGATATAGTTCCTCACTTGAAGTGTATGGTTAAAATTGGGCTGACTTCAGAATAAGGAACAGCCACAACACAAGCATCATCTTCATCACGACACCGGCAAAGGTAAGAGTGCTATTGCTACCTGGATACACTTTTACTTTTGCCACCTTTCGAGCCGGCTCTTTTGTCAGACAGCGGGTTGTTGAGTTAACTGGACTTTTGGTGTAGCTTGTCTTTTTTTTTTTTTTTTCAAGCTCACTGTGGGTCTCAGGATGTGTGGTCTTCAGGGGTTTCAAAAAATTGCTTGTGTAAAAAAATGTCACAGACTCGGCACATTGCCTTAACTTTATCGAGTGGGAGAAAAAAACAAACCACCGCGTTTTTTTTTTTTTTTTTTTGGCAGCACAATTGTGCCAGAAGGAAATCGAAGACAAATGAGAAGCATGTAAGTACCAATATATCGATACCACAGTATCAATATGCCCATTCCCTAATTGCGACGTAATAGTTGTGGTATTAAAAAGTATTAAAAGTTGGATTAAGTCAGGCAAGTCCCAAATGTCACGCCACTGTAATTAAGACTCTTAAAATGTCACTACTAAATCACAATTCTGTATGCAGGATGAAGAAAAAAAAGTCACACTACCTTGTAGATGTCGACCAGCAGGTTACCAGTGGGTCCCCTGGTGGTCCTGAGATTTTCCAGCGAGAGGGTGAAATAGACGCCGGTCGAGTCGGAGATGTACAGGCTGTACGTGTGGTTCTGGTTCCACTCCTGGACCGCAGCAAACACTTGCTTCTCATCTGTGCTGATGATATGCATGTCCTGCACGCCGGAGGCCACAAGGCGATGGGAGACACATTGTAGCGTTAGCTGCGTTAGCTGCGTTAGCTGCATTAGCGCTGTAAAATTCTATAGTGCTAATTGATATATTTGAACTCTCTCTGCTATCTTGTTATAGATAAACAGACTTACAGTAGAGCAGGCAAAAAAAAAAAAAACATGTCAATGTGGCGGCCATTTTAGCCATCGCATCAAAGGTAATAGAAAGCACTGATGTTAGCTTAGCATCAACATTAGCATGTAGCATCTATCTATTCATCTATGCTGTTTTTTTTTTTTACTCAGGTACTCGTCGCGTACACATCTCTGAGACACTTTTCTCTCTCTACAGTATACAGTTGTTTTTTTTGTAAAGTCCTTATATGTGGCAGCTAATTGTAACAGAGGTTTAAAAAAAATAAAAAATAAAAAGGGGGATTGCTAACATTGTGGCTAATGTGACCAGATGCACGCCAAGGTAAGTTTGGAAAAAACTTTTCCAACAGTGATAGGTAAGCTTTTTTATTTTTGATTTTTTAAAGATGTTTGCAACAATTTTGTACTTTATTGGGTGTTTTTAGCTCCCACAAAATTTTTTTTATTTTAATGCAACGGACAATCAATTCCACTGTATGCTTTTAAAAATAAAAATAAAAATAATAAACACAACTTTTTTTTTCTTCAGCACTACAGATGTTCGACAACGTTTTTCAATGTCCAAGTTGATGGCACACAGAGAACAATTTTTGCTGTACCGTTTCCTCACCATCTCTAAATTGCCCCCAACAGGGTCCTCGCACAAGCGCCATTCAAGGGTGCCTTTTATGTTTTTTTATTTACCATATTGAACTGGATATAAAACTGTAAGTCTGTTTACTCTTGGCCAAGGATATTTAAACGTTTCCACTGTTTTGGCATGTAATAGAAATCCATTTAAAAGACATTGAAAAAGCTGGTGCTGACAAAACATCCCTTAAAAGCTTGAATATAGCACCTTGAATGTATGAACCTTTTGAATATTGTCAGCTCAAATCATATTCTCATAATGGCACTTTATTTTTTTGAAATGCACGATTCTTTTTGTGAATACAGCACTAATGAAAAACAAACATTTTTGATTTTGTCTATTCAGTTGACTTTGAAAACATTTATTCATAGTGTCTATTAGTTCATTTGGTATTTTTATTATGTGGACGTTTAACACAATCCACCATGAGAGCAATGTCCAGAATGTACATTAGGTGTTGCTTATTGACACATACCTTTGGCAGACAATATTTGGGTAACTGCATCTGTTTGAATGATTCTCTCATGTAGGACACAAAGTAGCTGGCTCGTCCTGACTTGGTTACCTTGGTGATGAAAAGCAAAGAAGCGTCCATTACTTAACCATCACACCACCAATCAAACGACATACATCCTGTTTGATGAAGCTTTTCAGCAAAAAAAATTTTTCATGCGGTTACAACCCAATTTTTTTTTTATTGTTTGGCATTTTACAAATTAAAAAAGAACCTTGGGTGGTGTGAAAGTTGATAAAAGAAAGATCAATTAGCCTGTCAGGAAAGACTGTGTTCAAATGGTGAGAACAAAAAGACAAATATTGGAAATGTTACTTTTTTAATGGCTTGCATCCAAACAGTTGACTGTCCACACATCAAGCGCAAAATCAAACAACCAAGTAAATCTTTCGTCGTCTGCCTGTTTCTGAAAAATGAATTTGAGAGCGAGCCGGCCCGTTGGGCTCTTCTGACCCATTGTTACTGTATGTAACATTAGCAGTACTCAATTGTGGAGATTCAACTTTTTTTCACTATTTTATTTTTTTGCCGTGGCAAAAATGGGACCCAGGGTCGTGCTTGGGCCCCAGCATGAGTCACCCCTCCCCTACTGTATAGGAACTTGAGCACCTTCGTTCACATCAGCAGTTATCCGGGACACATTTCGACATGCTATCTTCCCTTTGGATAGCTTTAGAGTGCCTCGTTGTATTCCGTGAGTGCATGCATGACACGCAGAGAAAGTCAGAAGAGTAAAGACGCAGGAGTGATTTTAAATTTTTTTGGGACAGCCATCTTGTGGACCAGAGCTTCAGGCTAGCGTGGCTGATTTAGAGCGCCTCGTTGTCACAGCTTGGAAAAGCCCCATGTTGACCAGGTGAGATATTTTCCAGGCACTAGGGTTATTTTAAGTAGATATATTTTCACAATTCAAACATGGTGGTATTTGATTGACAATTGACAGTTGACTGGGCCCATTCAATGGACACGCCCACAACCGTGTGATTTTCAGACTCACATACTTACCGACTTTTTTTTTTATCATTAAAATTTGGCAGGATTGTTAAGAACACTGTCATCTGTGATGTTTCATATTTAGAATGCATTTATTTTCACTTTACAAGGACTTTTACGACTAACGGTAACTGGTTTCAATTGCAAAAAAAAAAAAGCGTAATATATGTCATTTAAGCTTTCTAAGCAGCCTTTTTCTTGTCTGTTGAACCTCGGAGTGTATTACGGGCCCCTGGGTAGACTTACATTGTCATTATTTTCCCACAGGAAAGGCGAGAGTGCAAAGCGAGGACGCTTGTGTGTTTTTTTTTCTCCTCGAGGAACGTGACAAAACCCCCTTCGACAAAGCGCAACGAGGGTTCAGAAAATGTGCCTTTGAGCCGGGAGGAGATCTGCAGGTTTGACAGTTAGAGTGGCGGAAGAGGAGCGAGAACTCGCTAGAACGGCTAAATAAGACGCCGACGCTTTCAACGTGTCAATAACAACTGGCGCAACTGTAGCATCGCTAAACTTTTGACAGCAATGCTATTCATGTCTTCGCTGAGTAACCTGACATTACATGAACGCAACTTTGTATTTATTTCTTTGGAGGCTGTCTGATAGAAAACTGAAATGGGGACGGGAGGCTCTTTTTTTTCTCTCTCTCTCTCTCTCTCTCCTTGAGACATATGTGAGAGAATTTTCAGGCACCCGAGATGCTGTAAAACAAGGGCGGCGAATGGAAGGCGTCTCCTGAAGGAGGTGTACTGTATTTATTTTCACAATTTCCAAAAGGCCTCCGCGCGGAGTCAAGTGCGTGCCGAAATGCAAGCACAACAGAAACGCTCATCATTATCTCAATTAGTCCCAAGTTAAGAGGCGCTGGAAATGATGTTGACTTTATCTACAGCGCGTCTGGAGGACCTTAATGCACTCGCACTTTCCCATCCACTTAGAGGCCTCGGCCAACGCGGGGCCCCGCTTGCTTATTTTCCAATCAAGTAGAAGGATGGTGTTCGTCCCCCCTACACACTACATTAGAGCTCTAATGGAATAATCTATCGAAAATCAATGAGTTGCTTTTTCTAAGGCCACATTTTTGAGGATGTTGCACTCGACCGTTCCCTCTCTTCCCGCGGGAGCGTGGAGGTGTTGAAGACTGCTTATTTCGTTGTAGCCCCAATCGATAACCTCATTACTCTTTGTCAAGTTAAATCCTATTGCCACCCCCACCAACCCACCAACCCACCCGGCAATGAAAGTCACCGGAAAGTCGTCGGCGGGGGTGCCCGCCACACGCCGCGTCCGGCGTCGCGTTCGCAATCTCATCTGAACTAAATGCAATTTTATTGAATGAGCGTTTCTCAAACTGGACCTCGTATATTTATTTTTATTTTTTCAGTCTTGTGATGCAGACATTCCAATCAAGTCTGCGAATGAAGTGAAACTGGGTCACTGGCTAGTAGAGGCGTCGTTCCTGCAACATCATTTTAAATTAAAAGATTACATTTGTGGCTAGATACATAAATAAAAATACAATGCAGAACAATTATATTCAATTATTCAAAAGTAAACATCTTGTAATGGGGAAATACTGAATCTTGGATCCCAAAGTAGACTAAATAGAGCAATTTTATAGTTTATTTAACCAATGGGGCACGATAATGTGAGAATCAAATGCAAAGTTAACCAACAAAAAACAAAGTCAACAAACGGTCAACACAGGAAAAAAAAGGGCTCAAAGTTCCCATGAGACGTGAATACAAAGTGACAGTGACGGAGGGGGGGGGGGGTCACTTTGCTTTCCATTACCATGGCGATGATGGAATGAGCAGCTTTCAATTGTTACCCGAGTTCCCATAAATTGATTGATCACATTGACTGAATTTTCACTCGTGGAGGCAGCACTTCATCACTAAAACTGGGTACAAACATAATTGGGACAAATTTGAGCAATTTTGAGCAAAGGTCCACTCTTGGATGCCTCTGACAGATTATCATGAGCAAACAGCCTGTGGGCCGGGGTAAGGTGTATGAAGAATGTTTTTTTGTTTTTTTTCACCAATCTTCTTAGAAAATGCTAGGGACTGACAATCGCGAAAATAAATAATATTTACAATTTGTATGTGGTCAATGCCGAGTCCATCTGAGTCCAAACTACTACTTGTCTTTCTTCTTTGTATTTTTGGCAGATTGGATGCCCTCTGGCACCATGCTGCCTCTCGCAGGTCAGTCTTGGGTACTACAAGGGGAGAAAACAGGATTGTCGGTGGTGATATATTTTATATGTTTGGTTGGCCAGTAAGAACACACCTGCCAATATTTTTCTCATCGTAAGGAGTCGCAAATCAGTAAAGATGTGAAAAATATGTCCTTTAATTTAAAGACCCATTTTTTTGATAAGTGGGCCGGCAGCACAAAGCATTTACTTCTTTTAAAGTCCCTGTTAAATGAAAATAAATGTGTTATCATTTTTGACACATCACAGAAGAGAATGTTGTTAACAATCCTGCTAAATTTGAAGAATGAAAAAAATAAGTATTAAAAAAAGTTATGCTTCAAAATCATGAAATGTCAAGCTGTTGTCCGCAGGTTGCGTTAGCCAACTAGCAAGCTTGCAAGCTAACAATGTGAATGGGCAGCTTAAGTTCATATATAATGGAGAAAGGGGCAACTCATACTAGATACCCAAGTGTGTCACAGGCGCTGTTTTAGCTAGCCCCGCCCCCTCACCACCAAAACTTTAAACTTGTATATTTAGAAACACATCTCAAAATTCACATTACAGGGTCTTCTGTGGTAAAAATTGGGCTCTGTCCCTAAAATATGCAAAAAAAATCTTACACTGCATTCTTATTTTGCTCGGTCTTAAGTTCAGCATAACTTGCGCGCCTGAATGCACCAAGGCTGAACGGCTCAGCGGTGGGTTGGAAATCAATGAGAGCGGAGGTCATTTGGAAAATTTCATTCTAATAATGGCCCTGACGGCTGCTGTCTAATTGGAGTCAAACGTTAAGTGAATGGCATTAAGAACACCGCACGCTTTATTCACAGCTCTTTTCCACCTTCTCTCTCCGGTTTGAAACAATTGTTTTTGTGTGTTTGGAAACACGCTCTGCCTTGACGGTGAATTGAAACAGAATCAAAATGCACATGGGGAACAGATGTTTTTCAGGAAGCCATTATAAGGATTTTGATGGAAAAGCATGAATTGGATGTCGAGCGAGCATAAAAACAAGAAGGGGGGGGGGGGGGTCAGGGGGGGCGAAGTTGACCTCGCAGTGCAATAAAAAGGACAAAGTAATTTATGGCCACGCAGACCTGAGTGAAGACGTATTCATCCTGCACGACCAGCGAATTGGTGTCCACGTGTCCCGGGAAGAGGTACTGCCTGTTGGCCTCCGTGCACCGCTGGGCCCGACACTTCACGTACTGAGCACCTTGGGAAGACCACGCCAAAGGAAATCAATCAGGAGTAAATTACAAACGTTTAGCCTGAAGTCTCGCTTGTATGCACTGGAGATGCCACATCAAATGTGCTTGTAGTTCATCAAATCTTTAAGACGTAATTGTACACTTGAAGGGAAACACTGGGCAGCATGGCGCGCTAGTGGTCGGCACGTCTGCCTCGCAGTTCGGAGGCTCTCGTTTGGAACCTTGGCTAGGAGCTCCTCCCACAATCCAAAATAATACGTTAGGTTCTGATGAATAAATCAGTGGTGTGCAAAGGGGCGGGGGGGGGGGGGGCATGACTTGAGATAGTCAATACATCAGGTGCGTGTTTCAACAACAACACCACAAAAAATTTTGATCATCAACCATACAGTTTCACTTTGTCTGAAAAGTGTTAACTTTGGAGAATGAGACTTGACGAGAAATTGAAATATCAACACGGAGCAATGGTCGTCGTTCTTAGTGGGGGTGTGTGTGGGGGGGGAAGCGTCCCTCAATTTACAAACCCCAAAAAATTCTTCAAAAAATGATGATAAAAATTCTATATATGTTATGAGGAAAATGGTGAGCAAATCATATAATGAAAAATGCCCCAAAATATATATATATATATTTTTTTTAAATATTGGGGAAAAAAATTGGTTAATCTGTAGGAGGCCGACATACGAGTGCCGGTATGTAATCATCGAAAAATAGATGTACAATAGCCCACCACTATTCACGGGAGATTGGCACGGGCCGGCCCATGAACACCAAAACTGCGTACGAATGAATTTTTTTTCTAACCCCTAAAATTCTTGAATACAGTATGCGGGTATGCTATGCATTTCCCACGAAAAAAAATCTATATTTTAAAAGTCTATACTGTATTTAAAAAAATGTATCCGCAAGTTTTGATCTCTACTGCCACGTGTGGCCGAAAAATGAAACTGCACACACTCTTCTGCACATACATACCGGTGCACATGACGTCATATCCGTAGACAGAGGGCGGGAAATTAGAACCCAAATCCGGTCTAAAAACTATTGGCCAGAGTCTCGCAGGAGTGCCCATTGTGAACAGCTAAGGTGTTAACCTGCTAATTAGAAGATGTTTGAGTCATAAATGGTCAAATAAAAAGACTATTGTCAAGATTTTTGTCAAATTTCTACATTGAGCAGCTTTAACTTCAATATAAATACTTTTAGTATTTTTTTTTATGTAAGTTTTTAGAAGTCCTGCTTAATTTTTAACTTTTGATTCTGTAGTTTTTATCAGTTTTATTCTTGTAAAGTGTAGAGTTTTTTGAAAAGAGCTATACAAACAAAATTCATTATTATTATTATTATTATTATTATTTTATATATTTTTTTTTATTTTACTTCAAGGAAAGTAATGTAGTGACCAATGTGGGTGGTGGTCATGATTATGATAAACACAATTCTGTAGTGCTGATAATTACTTCCTTATAATTGTGAAGATTAAGAGATATCTTCTTCGTTCTTAGATTTAGATTTAGATTTGAACGATGAGCCATTGATTGACAGTATGCAAAATGGCCTCGGCCGTCTGTGTCAATTTATAACTCTGATTAGCTGCCAGCTAGTAAATCCGTGCATGCGACAGAAGTAGAATTTTAAATGGCAAAAAAAAAAGGCATGTTGCTTATAACCAAATGTGTGAAAACGTGAAGCACTGTGAACACTTTCCGGCTGCACTTTCTGTCCAGGTTCAGCGGTGGATGTTAATTAAAAGCTCAGTAGACGAAACAATGCCGCGACGACTCACACAATAAACATTTGAGCCATTTGAGGATTGCGAGCGCCCCCCCCCCCCCCCCCCCCTCAAATGAAGACAAAGCTTACGATTGCATTGACTGCGCATTAGAGCGGCATGCGGCTTTGAAAGGGCGACACGCGAGGGACGCGTTAAGTAGAAGAAACATCCACCAACGCTCCGAAACTCTCTTCCCCCTTGCACTTTTTTTGTCAGCTGGACCTATTCTGCTTTACTGCACTTCAGGGAGAGCGAAGTGAAGGCGCAGCTCGCGACCTCGCTCTGAATAAAAAAGGCGAGGGGGGTTCTTGGGCGTGCGTCACTCACGGCCTTTGGCGACCCGCGTCTCGATGTGGACCACGTCCGGCTCTCTGTCCAGCCCCATTACGGCCCTGGCGGGAAGGAAGAGAAGATGGAGAGTCTTGTAATTGCGCAATCTCAAAAGCCGCAACAGCATGTTTTTCAACCACTAAATGAGGGCCTATTACATCTCGATTCACCAAAGCAGGACACAAACAAGGAGAAAAGGGGAATAAACAGCAGGAGGCATAAGCACAGAACGTACGCCTTTTAAATGACTGCAACAAAAACACACGCTGCGCTTTAAGGTACAACTGTGACTTGTTACTATGAAGTCGTGCTCACGTGCATGGATCAAATTGTCAACCAAACAATATGCTTTCAAACTAGCAGCATGTGTGACAACATAGCAGACAAAAGGGAATACAAGGGGCCTGCATCAATAGCCACGGGCAGTTTGATTAACTCTTTTACTGCCAAACATTCTCCCGAAAAGAATCCCGCCGATTTCGAGCATTTTAACTCATCTTATGAAGGCAAACAAAATATTGTGTGCTGTGACTACGCAAACATGGTGGCTACCAAATGAAAGATGGCGTTCCATGCTTTCATTAGAAAAAAAGTATGTTTCTACCCTTTTCCGTTCTTTTAGTCATCACCATTTGAAAATAGGTCATTTGAGTGACATTGAGCGAAAATTGAAAAGATAAGGAGAAATACCCAAGCCACAAAGTAGCAAGGAAAAACTGTATTTTCAAAATTAAAATGCTTATTTTCAATATTATAGCCATAATGTCATATATTATGGACTCTTTTTTTATTTAAAAAAAAATAAGTTTTTTTAAGTTCAAGATTAAGTTTTAATTTTATGAGAATTAAGTTGTATACTTGCCACAAAAAAAAAGCATATTCTTGAGATAAAAAGTCATATTTCAAGATAACTTTCAAGTAAAACTGTCAATTTTGGGTATTAAAGTCATATAAAAAGAAAAAAAAGTATGTTTTTATATCAAAGTTTCATATTTTTTAGATTTGAGATCATTTTACAAGAATATATCATATTAGCGATATAAAAAGACAACTGTAATTCTAAGAGCTGCATAAAGATATAATATACCTTTACAAATGGCAAAAAAAAAACAATTATTCTCTCATAAATGTATCACTTCAATCCGGAAAATAGAATGTCATTGTGGCCCTAATGTACCTGCGTGTGTATGTGTGCGTGCCTGCATGATCGTACCAGTAGAATCGACCCGGCATCACGTTGTCGTGCACAAGCTGCCACCTCTTCCCGAAGTCCACGGAGCTGTACAGCTGCAAGATAATAGCCATAGTAATAACAGCAGGGGAAGAAGATAGCGAGCAGCCCCCGCCGCAATCAAGGCATCCAACATGACAATCCGAGCAATTTCGCCAGCGCTTCTACTCTTCAAATCCACCTTGCTGTCGTGACTGTAGGCCAAGATCCAGTTCTCCTGCGCGGGGTGGAACAGAAGGCTGAGGACGTTGAAGCTAATGGGATGCTTCTCGAAGCTCGCCCCCTCGTCCGAACTGATCAGAACGGCGCTCTCCACCTCCGGGTCGCTCAGCATCATTATCTGAAGAACAGAGGAGGGATGCGGCGTCAGAGCGGCAGACATTTCGCAGCAGTTTGAGCCGATCAGAAGAAGAGTGGGCTAATTTTGTTAGCCTAAAAGCAGAATTGCCTAATTCATTATTATTATTTTTTTAATGAAAACGGGAATAAAAACAAACAAGAAGAGTTGCCAGAATCAACCTGTGCAGATTACCATGAACTGGATGATTGAAAATCTCCCCCGACACAAAGACAATAAAAAAATTTAGCACGCTAGGCTAGCAATTTTTTAAGCTAAGTGCAGAAACAGACTAACAGATTAATACTTGTCTAAATCAAGGTTTCGTTCCAATTTTGACATGTCTGGGCATCCTCTTTTTCTTCTATTCGTTAGCTTAATAGCATCATTGCTGAAATCATTTTAGAACATTTTTGGAAAACAATAAAGACAAATTCGTCAAACAAGAAGTTCAGCCACCATTCAACCTTTGAGGAGTAACATGAAACTAAAGCTAACCATTTTCAATTTAAGAGCAATCCAGCATTCATTTCAGATGAATGCTAGCCCAAATCAAAATTACGTTACACATTTAACAGTCCATTATTTTTTATACTTTGTTAGCCTATTGGCATCATTGGCGAATAATTATTGAACGTTTTCAGAAAACAAGACAAAAGAACAGATTTAACAAACACAAAATCAATACATCCACCTTTGACATACAATTTGCGGCAGTCCATTATCGCAACAAAGAACCAATTCCCATTTCCAAGATGGCCGCACCCATGAAAACAGGGTTCACCAACTGCTAAAAACTAGCATTAACATAAGTCAATGTTATTTATAATCGTACTGCTAGATTTGAACCACAATTTGTTAGAATTTTATTTTTATTTTTTTAAGTATCCTGAAGAAGTAGTCTTAGTCACAAATCACCAAGATATAAATCCACCAGATTTTAGTGTAATCATAAAACTTTAAATCACTTTCTTGAAAAAAATAAATAAATAGAGATGAAGTTAGCACACTTAAACTGTAAGTGTAAATATTATTGAGAGGCTTAGACGACCTTCTGTTTGTTAGTGGGGCACACGTAAAGGTAGCTCAGCACGGTCCTCGAGCCCACTTTGTCGTTGAGCTTCGTGTAGGTGCTTCCGTAGTCGCTGGACCTGCGGACGAAAAATTGGACGAAATGCAAAAAAAATTACATTACAGTATTGCTCTGTTCAGCTCACAACAAAGGATTTGGGTTATTTTTCCATACCATGAGTTTCCACTCTTGTAACTAAAAATTGTTTTTATCTCAAATCATCCTTCCTCATTGAAATAAATGGAAAAGCCACTATTCCATTCCAACCTCCCTAAAAAAAGTATTTTAATTAAATTAATTAAGTCACGTTATTTAAGTCTTAGTTAGGAAAAACTGCACACCATAATATTGTACTATATACAAACATACTGTACTAACATAAATGTAAATAATTAGATTTTTTTTTGCCATTTTCTACTTAAATTCCGTTTCCATTGTGCTGCTCCATCTGCCATGTATGAATAAAGGCAAAAAGGAGACGGTCACAACTGCTCATTAACTCATTCACTGCCATTGGTGGCTATAGACGTCAAAAGTTCATGTAAACTATTTATATTAGTAAAAAAATAAAATTTATTTCATTAAATTTTTTATGAAAACCTCGAAACTTATTTTTTTATTGTACATTTATAACAGATATAAAATTTGTGATTAATCGCGAGTCAACTATTGAAGTCATGCGATTAATTACGATTAAAATTTTTAATCGTCTGACACCCCTAATTTATTTATTTTTTTAATTAGGGGCGTCAGGCGATTACATTTTTTAATTGTAATTAATCACATGACTTCACTAGGTAACTAACGATTAATCATTCATTTTATGTACAGTAAAAAAAATCTAGGTTTTTATACTCTTGTTAACAAAAGTGGGAAAAAAAATTAAACTAATAGAAATAGTTCAAATGAATTTTTGACGTCTATAGCCGTCAGTGGCAGTGAATGCGTTAAGCTGAATTAGCATCATTCTATGGACTTATTAAGCCAAAAAACAATGTGGTGATTTTTCTTACTTCCTTTTCGTTTGACATTAAAATTCAAGTGGGTGTGGCATTAAACAGCTTGAAATTGGATTTCATTGGTGACATTACGAAAACATGTCATGCGAAACCTGAGAAATTATCGCTTGAGCTTCGTTCAGTCACATGCTTGCTGTCACTTCTCCATGTCCCTTCCATGACAAGGGTAAATGCGCTTGTCATCCCAATCCTCATACCCCCCCCCCCCCCCCGGCCCCCACCCCATGAATCCGCACCAGCCGTTCTACCTGAGTGGCTGCAAATATAATTTCACTACATAATTGGATAGATATCCAAGCAATGTCTGCTATCATTGTCTGCGCATTAATCTGAAGTGTCCCATTTGCTGTTGACATTGTTTACAAAGACTTACCGCCTAAACACATTTGTGCAGCCCTAAGTGCCGCTTTCAGCCGCCACATCGGAATGAGAGCGAGATGGGAGGGGGGTTGACGTTATTGCATGGTGGAGTTGAGTTAGCAGGAAAAGAGGCTGTCGTTTGCTAACACAAGAGGACACGTGCGAGTCGCCACATCGATCCAAACATCACGGAAATGTCCACCGATTGTGGCCATCAATCATTGACGGCTCTTATCACGGAAATCATGCATGCCCACTTCTGTTCATAACATCTCCGTGTTTTGTTTTGGTTTTTTTACCTGCACGAAGCGCCTTAGGTGTGCAGTAATTGACTTAAGGGTATGGCGTTGTGATGCAGGCACCTCCATGATGGAATATCTCCTATGGATTTAAAAAATAAATGTGTCCAGTTGAGTGTATATTTTTGCGGCGCCTCTGGTGAAACAGATATTTATTTGAAACTCTACGGACTGATGTGTTTCACAGTTAAATGACTTCTCTTCAGTCTGGGAGAAGGCGAGGGGGGGTTGTTGGGGGGGGTTAAAAGGCTGGATTGAGTTCTGTGGTATTATCCTTGATGAAATGAATTCTTATTTATGAGCCTGACGGGCGCACACACAAAAATTCCGCCCTTCAGGATAATTGCGACGCCACACGATTGCTGTAGCGGCGACTCAATTTACACGTGACAAGGGGAAACTCTTTGGATGGCAAAGCAGGCACAATTTAGTAAGCATGTGAGAACAAGATGGCATCGATTGGACTTGTGATGTAATGCCACCTTGTTCCGTTCGAGCAGTGTTTCGCAAACCTTTATTGAGCCAAGAGCTCATATGGTTACAAAATAAATAAATAAAAAGCATGTTTTTTGCAAAACAGTGACTTTGACGCTAATATTTATTGCTTTTGTGACACCTTACCACCTTACTTCGAGTGGCTCCTTGAGTAATTTTTTTTTGTTTTTTTGTCTTACAAACCACACAAAAAATCTTCCCAAAAATATTGATCAATATTTAATATACATCTTGTACGCCAAATAGGAGTAAAATGAAAAATGAAATCCTATAAATAAATAGTAATAATTAAGATTTATTGAAAAAAAACACGTAATAATTTAAATATATTGGAAAAAAAGAAGAAAAAAAACAAATCTGAGAATATGTAAATTCATAGGTGCCGATCCGTGAGTATGCAGACTGTAGTTTGAAGTTGTAATATCCCCATCCACCACTCAAAGGCAGACATCCTTGCACCAGGTCTTATACTGCCCAATATTTCAACGTGAGGAGGCCTAATCATTTTCAAAGGATTTGGAATTATATACAGGACATAGTTATGAGTTATTGCACCTGATGTTGGTTTGCTGATTGAGCAGTTTTGTGCCGTCCCAGAGTGGTCATTTTTCTGCATGGCAGCCCTTTGCACTGAAAACCCTTTGTTGCTGGGTTAGGACAGTGCATCTTTCATACATGCGTTGACAAATGTATTATGAAAAATGAAAGATATTAAGAGCTCATTTTGCACGTATGCATACATTTTCTCCATATTTAAAGATTTGTCACACAGCTGCCACAAGTCACAACCAGATGCTCTCATGCCGACTAACCAGCCAACCTGACTCCAAATCCAAACGTCACTCACTAGGCCCCGCCCCTTAAAGGCACAAATCCAACACAGGAATACTTCGGTATGTACAGTAAAGTGAGGGGGGCAAAGTGAGCAACAGGTGCTGATGCGCTAGCAGGCCAAATATAGATAAATAGAAAATGCAAAATGAGCACACTCGCAAGGAGCATGGAGCTACAGTAACTTCTCTCAACCAGGCTGACCCTGAGGACGGTTTTAAGTTGCATTAAAAAAAAAAGGAAAAACATTTTTAACATGTTTCCTTTAAATTTATACCTCCCGGACTTAATTAACTCATTCACTGCCATTGAAGGCTATAGACGTCAAAAATTAATTTGAACTATTTCTAGAATTTTTTTATTGTACATTTAGAACAGATATCAAATTTGTGATTAATCGTGAGTTAACGAGTAAAGTCATGCGATTAATTACGATTAAAAACTCTAATCACCTGACGCCCCTAATTTTTAGCCATCTTTTTAAAAATCTTTTCTTTTTTTTTAGAAAAACAAAAAAGAAGAAGAAAAGATTATTGAAAATTAGGGGCGTCAGGTGATTAAAATGAATTGTAACTAATCGCGTGACTTCACTCGTAATAATAAATAAATAAATAGATGATTTAAAAATTAGGCGTCAATGGCGGTGAATGAGTTAATTAAAACCGCATCATTTGCATTATAATTACTGAATCCTAATTATAATCATCTTTGTTTGTGCAGGTGTACCTAATGATGTGTCTGGAGTTTGCTAGTTTTGTTTGCTCGAGTATTGAGACAAGCGCGAGTGTTTTTTTTTTTTGTTTTTGTTTTTACCATTTTCTTCTCACAATCCAAAACCTTGGCGTTTATGGCAACTTATTTTATAATTGAACTGTCACCGAACACCAGCAATGATCTGCTTGCATGACTGAAAGGAAATTTCAATGTTTTCGTTTTGTGTGCGTGTGAAGACAGATGTGCGAGAGGTGCCGGTAGCAGCAGGCAAACTGCGGTCACACTGTTGAGCAGACTTTTTTTTTTTTTTTTGTCAGTCCCGCTAGCAAAGTTAATGCGCAAATGGACAAAAAAAACTCTGCTGCCATCCATCTGCTTCTCCATCTCCAAGCGCACCCCATTTTTGGACGGTTATGACTCCCGACGGGTCACGATACTTCAAGTAGTTTCTTTACAAAGGCACATTTACTGTTAATTTGAATTATACATAAGACTTTTACAAAATTCGAAACATGACTCTCTATCGTGAACTGTCAACTGACAAATGGTCAAGTCCGTTTATCAACAGGCATGTGTGGACGCGGGTCTCAATCAGCTTGTCTGCGAAATTCAAGGTTGTAAATTGCTGCCATGACTAAAAGATCCCTGTAGATGGCGGCGTTGCATTGCTTTGGATTTGAGATCAGCAAAGCTTTTAAGTTGAAAATGAAGATTTATGATTCTCAGTCCTGTTGTTTTGTTGTTTTATGGTCTGAGGCGTCACCAAAAAAAGTGGCATTAAAGTCACACTGCTTTACTACCCATGTTTTCAGTACAAATTTTTTTTTTTTGCCATTTTTTGACCCCAAAATTTTTTTTGGGGTGAACCCAACCAATGCTGTATTGCTAATTACTAAATAATTGAGTTTAAAAAAAATAGGTTTAATCCTTATATTGTCACAGAACACAACATTATTTGGGTTGTCAAAATGCCCCAAAATTAATGGAAAATTAGAAAATGGCTGTCATCAAATGCTTACTGCATGAGAAGACGAAGAATTACCTGACACATTTTGCTTTTTAAAGGGGAAGTCAACCCAAAACGGTTTTTTTTGACAATAATATGTATATGCAGCCCCACTGGTCTAAATATTGTATTCTGGTTAATATTGCGTTAGTGGAATATGAGTCAGGCAGCAAAATCCAGCCGTTTTTAGCCATCTCAGGGGGCGGCCATTTTGCCACTTGCTGTCGACTGAAGATGACATCATTGTTGCTCAGGTAACAACCAAACACAGCTCAGCGTCCAAAAAAACAGGCGAGCTGTGATTGGTCGCTGTCGAGAGCAAGTGTCAAAATGGCCGCGGCAAAAATGGCTTGATTTTGCTTCATAACTGTTACTCCACAAATGTAATATTAATCAGAATGTCATGTTTAGACTAGTGAGGTCACATATAAATTGATTGTTGTCAAGAAATGTTTAGGGTTGTCTTCCACTTTAAGCATAAATCAACAATGTAGCGTAACAACGATAGCTTCGCTAACAAAAAATGCTAAATTGGCCAATGACGACAGCTGGGGAAAAAACAAAACGTCCTGGTATTTGTTTTTTCAGATGAGTTGGAGAACGCCAGAATCTGGCCGGAACCAGGCACAATGCATTCGCCATGAATCATTCTTGTAGCTGTTTTTTTCTCCCTTCAACAGCGTTCAACCAATCGTGTCTTTTTTTACATGGTGCCGACATTTGCATAAACTGAAAAAAAAAGCAGCGAGCCTGTTTTGATCAAATAAGGGGGGAAAAAGACTACGGGTAACTGCTTTTAAATGTAGGGAGCAAAACTAAAATGTCATCAAAATAAATAGTCACGTAAAGACACCTGAAAAATCCACAGCACGCCACTGAGAATCGCTTGGCTTCACAGCAGGCGCTTTATTAAAACATACGTCATATACACGTCCAATGTATCTTCATTCTTCATCCTCTGGCGAGCGCCCGCGCACTATAAATCACACCGGATGCCGCGCCTATCTCTGAATATATTTCCCTTAGCTTTGTGCTTTTGCATGTTTATCGAATTAGCGGCAGCGGTGCGCCATGGCCTCGCCGTGCACTGATGTGATGGAAAGCAACGCACCTCCACAGAGAGCTCTCGGTCACGGCGCCCAGGTTGAAGTCGTACAGCTTAGTCAGGATGAGGATCACCTGCAACGGGAGACAATTATTTCATTACACGGGAGGGAAGATTGACAGGGTTTCACTTTGTTAGAGAATGTACACCTGCATTAGCTAATGCGCTGGTGTCCAAACTACAGCCCGGGGGCCATTTGTGGACCGTCGTCCTTCTTTTTTTTTTTTGCGGCCGGCAGCATATACTAAAAAAAAATGGGGTTCATGGCCAGCAAAGAATGGAGAACAATCAATTTCAGAAACAATTTTTTTTTCTGGGTTTGGTCAAGTGAAGTTAGCAAACTGAGCCATGATTGGTCACTACCCGTTTCCTGAGCATGCGTCATACTCAGTCGACAGCAAGTGGCAATTTTTTTTTTAACAGTATTAATTGTACATGAAAAATAATGTTATCACATTAATCGTAGATCAAATATTATCTTCTTATTGCTAAAAATGGCTAAATGAGTCAAGTACTGTATCCCTTTAACTCATTCACTCCCAAAAACGTATTTACACGTTTATTTGTATTTTTATGTTAAAGCATACAGAAGGCTTTGATGCAGGTTCTGCCATGAAGAGGTGGCTTAAGGCAATGGTAGTTATTGCAGCAGAGTATAAGAGATCAACCGTGTTGCATCAATCTCTTTTTGCCAGCGTTTTCACCAGGAATATGAATATTGATGGAACTTAGCTATATTCTAATGCTAATTGCTGTAAAGCTGAAACAGATACAAATACAGTTGTTGTTGTTGTTTTTTTAAAAATGAAAGAAGAGACTCTAAGTTTTCTTTTGGTAGGTTCCATGTTTTTATAACACAATATTCTGTGGGCCTTGCAAAATCTGCCAAAATCCAGTAAAACAGCCGGGAGCGAAGGGGATTGCTTCAGTGAAAATGGCTGGGAGTGAACGCAATTTTGGTGAAATTGATCAAGGTACAGGCAGACAGATTCCTTGCCAACTTTGTGCCAGCTTGCGGTTCCATATAAACGTATTTAGCACATTTCTATGAATTCACGGGGGACGAGTGGAGCCGCTTTCATTGGGCTGGAAACAAATCGGCTGTGTTCACTTCCACAACGGCACAAACAAAAACAAAAATACCAACAGAAATAAAATGCCACCAATTTGCATTTACACCGCTTTTGCACCAAAAAAAAAAAAAACAACCTATGATCTCACTCAATTTTTCACAAATTTTACAATTCTACTCTACAAGTCTGCCACACGGCTTTTGTAATGAGTGCCAACTCCAAGTGTATCCCAATGACAAGGCGTGCTCATATTGTGACTCAACGTCAGCGTGCTGGCACATTAACAGAATAAATGCAAGACTGTGTGTGTGTGTGTGTGTCTCATTTGGAATGACAGCAGAAAAAGTCTGCACAAAAAAACATAATTGTTCAGTGAACAATGAAAATGGCTCTGTGTTGCTTTTTCATACACTTTTGTCTGTTAGCTTAACGTGATTCATTTGGCTAATTGGAGGACGTCCAGTACGTGCATGTTCTCTGGACAATGCGTTTCTGGGGAGCCAGAATTTGTGGCCCATAAAAGGCTGCCAAGGCACAGAGGGCACAGTGGAATGGTGTGCAAACACATTATTGTCACTCCAATGGTATTATAAAAGACCACCCCATGGGGATGATCATAACTCAGCCTAGGAAGTAGTGGACGGGGGGGGGGGGGGGGGGGGGGGGGGGGGCTGTTTAACAAAGAGGCCGGAGGGAAGGAGGGAGCTGGAATAACAATCAAGGAGGAGAAACATGGCATATCAGGACTAAATTTCATAAAGCCTGGAAGATGGGTCACAAGCTCAATTACAGTTAGTTTAAACACATTAACCTTGCGGGACCCGCCGAACGACTCATTAAAGCTGAAAAAAAAAAAAAAAAGCCGCTGCGCATTCGGCAGAACAAAAGGCGCGTCTTTAAGACGCCTTTGAAGACGTTAAAAACCCAATTGACCCGCCTTCAAACACAGCCCGTGCGCTCGGCCGGGACTCGCCGCATTAAGGGTTAATTAACCAATCACAGAGAGAGATAAGCATTTGCATAACTAAATGCATCATGTCTGGCAGGTCCGAAGGCCCGAGTCAGAATCAATTTGGTGTAAAGACTTCCTTAAACGGCTGCGATGTCAGGCCTAAATGCCTGCTTTGAGAAAAGCGATACAAAGAGGAAAGATCTGTTGATCGTTTGTCTCCTCGCCGCGAACAGCCAAAGTAAACGCGGAATTGATTTGATCTGAGAGAAGCAAAGGAGCGCCAACAAATTAAATGACGGTTGCGTTGATAGCTTTGATTATGAGGATTTAATGGAAAGTAGTGCAAAGTTGGTTTGGAAGAAAGTAGAAATAGCTTGACATGACAAAAGACTGCTCTGTTACTGCCTTTACCCGCTTGGCCTGAACAATGAATCAAATTCAAATCGACATCACAATGTAGCAGAATGCAATTTTCAAACAGAAAAAGCTGCAATTTTGAGAGAAAAAAAGCATTTTGGTGGTTTGTTAGGTTTCATTGTTTATATACAGTGGACCTCTGTACGCTATTCACAGGGGAATTTAAATGCACTGGGGGAAAACATTTTTTACTTTTTTTTTTTACTCCCTGAAAAATCTTTAAAAAAAAAACGCTGATAAACCTCCAAAATTTACAATTAAAACAGGGGCTGCACCCCCCCCCCCCCAAAAAAATGTTACAATATTTAATATAAAAAAATTATCTGCCTCATTTTTTTTTTATAATTAAAAAACTTTAAAAATGCAGATAAATTGCCAAAACGACCAAAATATTTGTTAATATTGTTAATAAAAAAATCTGCAAATATATAAATCTGCAGATGATGCAGAACCATGAGTAAATAGGTATGGTACCTTTATTTTATTTTATTATTTACATAGTGCGTTGATGAGTTGAATGCCTAAGAAGTACAGTCCACTTGTTTACACGAAACAAGAAACGTTGAAGTGATAAAGCCACAGACTTATTTGCATTGTTAGTAATTTGATTTATGATTTTCTGTCTTACCTTTCAACCACACTTGTCTGGTGGAATTTTGTAAAGTTGCTGTAGTGAACGCACTCACTGCCTCTGACTGCTATAGACGTCAAAGGTCCATTAGAAATGGTCTGGCAGCGAATAAGTTAACAACTGTAATTGAAGTAGTTAACTCTTTCAAACCCAAAAACGTATAAATACATTTATTAAATACTTTGTCCTGCACTCCCAAAAACGTATTTGTACGTTTTTATGTTGTTGTATGTTTTATACTTTGATGCAGCTTCTGACCTAAAGAGGTCGCTTAAAACAATGGTAGTTATTACAAAAAACGTCCAGCAGGTAGCAGCAAAGTATAAGATATCAGCCAGGGAGGGCCATGTTGCAATAAGCTCTTTTTGTCAGTGTTTTCACCAGGTTTGTGAAAAATGATCAAACTTCGCTATATTGCTGCAAAACAGAAACAGATACAAATATTTAGATAAAAAGAGAATCTAATCTTTCTTTTGGTAGGTTCCATGTTTTATAGAAATAGAACACCATAGTCTGTGGGCTTTGCAAAATCAGTCCCAAAAAAAACAGCCGGGAGCGAAGGGGGTTGCTTCAGTGAAAATGGCTGGGAGTAAATGTTAATTTAAGGTTCATTTGCCTTTATTTGAATGTAAGCCTAACCTACTGTATGAGACCAAAACTTTGATGTAAAAATAAGTCTGATGTTGTATATTGCAATAGAGTTGAATTTATTGCTAGTGCTCGTAAAAAAATTAAATACATGGCAAGCGGGAAAATAAATAATCGCATATTAAATCGCAATCGCAATATTGAGGGGGAAAAAAAGCCATACTTAGATTATTTTTCAAAATCATTCAGCCCTACTCTCTGCCTTCATGTTTGTGCTTCTGCCTCATTAACAAGAGGCGACCCTTGAGTCGGGTCAGCAAAGATCTACCTGGGAGACCGACGGACTAGTGAGGCAGATGACGGTTTGCATGATTTGTCCCTGAGTGGATACATCAAGAGTACATCGCCGGAGACTGTTCCCACGTCTTCACTTCACTCTTATTGATAGGCTCAGTAACTGTGGATGCAGTCAATAGGGAGTTCTAATATATATGCAAATGGAAGTGGGGCACATCACGAGTGGGACAAAATAACACGACAAATGAAGCCAAATTAGTAGCAAAATGCTACGTGTTTTTGAGGCGGCGTGGCTTTTTATGTAAATAAAAAGGGGGGGGGGGGGACAAACAACCCAAAATGGCTTGCGGTATAATTCCAAAGGCTTCGAGGTAAATAGCATTTCCATGCATCTCGTTGCTCACTTGCAAACATGAAATTAAGTAAGAACCCGGCGAGGGCAAAAGCAGTGCATTTATTCATGTTTATGTTTTATTGATGTGCGCAAAGGGAGCTTTTGCCCCGGGAAAGTCAACCAATCATTTCTTCAGATGGGCTCCACATGCGCCCTCCGAGGAGTTGGTTTTAAGTCATCCGTTTATCCAAATCTTCTATTCTGGTCTGCTTCTTTTTCTCTTTCTCTTTCTTTGCCAGCTTTTCTCACTTGCATCACAATTCCACTGCGGAATCCGCACACACACGCGCGCGCAGAAAAACATTAAAGGCCTGTCAAAGTCATGTGCACTTTGACCCCCGCGGGCTGAAAGCCTCCATGGCAACAAGCATGTCGCAGCCGCTCATCCGAGCCAGCTTACATAAACATCCCAGCATGGAGGCAGCGCTTGCACTGCAGCACAATGACTGCTGGACCAAATCAAATCTTTGGGAAAAAAAATGAAATAAATCCAACATCAATGCATTTTTTTATTTGTTTTCTTTCAAAACAGAAATGCTCGAATTTGTAAAGTGCTTTCAGTGGGACGTGAGGTGCATAGCAACGCAAGCAATTTAGCTATGAATCATATTGTACATACTGCTATTAATAATATGTTGGTGCACTTTCTCTCATAACTCATTTCAAATGGAACCTGTTGTTAATTCAGCCCCCTGCAAAGCTTCATTAAGGACCCCCTTTCAAATCTCATTTCTCGCTAATTGGCCAGTCGAGAAAAAAAGAAGGGAGAACACCTCCTGATTGTGCTTTGCCCCTTTTCTCTCCGAGGATGGCAAGCGAGAAATATGTCGCGAGCAATGCCTCCGCTTTCATGTGGATGCCGCGCTGTTTTCCAACCGAACCGGAGGCAACAACTCAAGGTTCTAAATTAATTTCCAGGGGACGCCCACCCGCACCCCCACCTGTGTTGATATGAGTGATTGATGCCAAGCTTCTTTGCTATCAAAACATACATCATATACTTATTTACCTTTGGTGGCGTCTGCAAAAGTTCACGGGATTTACATTCTCATGAATACTCATGAGCTTTTTTGTACTGTACTGTATACACGAATGACGGCACAGAATAAACATTCCGAGCGAGATTCTCCGGGGAGAAAAACCTTCAGCTTGTTCCCTCCTTTAAAAAAAAAAAAAAAAAACAGACAACAACTAACTCTGAAGGTGTCAACGCGCAAACGGCGTAAGCTCCAATCAAACCGAAACTCGCCTCGCTTGTCAGATGACATCAGGTAGAGTTAAGGCGGTAGATAGTGGATTGAATTAAACATGACCAGATTCAAACAGGCATCTCTATCTTTCAAAGCAGGTTCAAGATGCAGTCAAGCTAGAAACCACCGAGGAACCAAAGAGAAGACTCTTTTTTTTTTTTTTTTTTTTGCTCCTATAAGAATCTGAGCTACGATACATTAGCAGGTCCACTTAGGAAGAATTAGCTAGCAAAAGCACTGTTTTCTTGAAGAATAAGAAGGATTTGATAACACGGTATATAGGCTTCTTCAAAAAGTTGAAACATTTTAAAGTAGAAGTCAACCTTAAACATTTCTTGACAATAGTTGGGTTTCCATCCAACCCATTTTTTATTCGAATTTTCAAGAAATGTGAAAGTAAAACTGAATGGAAACGCTGGAAATTCAAAAAAAAGGGCCCCAAAAAGTGTTTACGCTTCGAGGGGGTGGATTTTGAAGCGTGTCGAAAAAAGGAAAACGCTAATTCGATAAGACACGGATACACGTCGCACTTTTTGAGCAGATATTACGTCACACCTACGTTTGTCAGATTGTTGTCTGATTATTTTCCCATCAGATGTGGGAGGACAAATCTGTTTCAAAACCCCACAGGTTTGTCCAATCCATCCAATAATCTGGCCTTTGCTGATTTTGCTTGGAATTAGCTCACCAAATTAGCTCAGTTTATTTGTGTACCCCATTTTAGAGTTTTCTGCTCGACCAAGTGAGGAAGATCTTAATTTCCTTATAGGTAATAAAGGCACTCTAGGAACACTCCCAATTTAACTTATTCTGAGACCTGTTATCAACTCCCCATCGTTACTGCTCTGAATAGGAACACTGAGAAGGTTTTTAGACCAGGAAACCCCCCCCCCCCCAAAAAAAAAACTGAAGTTATCTAAATAATGCAGATCCCCGGAGAGCCATAACGCATTTATGTCCATTATTAGACGCTATAAGCTGGCAGAGAATCATCGCTCGCCTCGCCGTGTTACCTTTCACTTGCCTCTTAGCGCTTTTGTTGCTCAAGTCGTTAAGTCGCAAGGAATAGTAAGTAATTTTGACAACCCGCTGGCTATCATGAGTAAACTAGCTAATTAGCGTCATTTTTCCATCACAGGAAGTGGCACAGGATTCCCAATCAACTCTTTTGCATCGATTTCATTAAACCTCGAGAGAGGAAATGGAGGTGCTCTGCAAACGTCGAGAAGAATCGAACCGCGCCGTCTAAACCGCCCTTCACAAAACAAACATCCTTTAAGAAAAATAGCGTGATCGAAGGCAAGCTAATTGGACCAAATTGATTGTTTATACTTTTGCAGGGTGAAGACCTACAACGGTGAGGCGGGTTTTCATCAAATGAAGCCCGCGTGTCCCAAGAGAGGCGACGCGTCGTCTGCGGCGCGTACCTTTGCTCATCCTCATGATTCCTGAGCGCAGAGGTTTTGAGCTTGAGAGGTTTCAGCAATCAATTCAGTCCATTATGTGGGGGAGCAGGGGGTCAAATTAATGAAATGGTCCCAATGTAAGAAGGTTTTTCTTCAAATGCAGCTCCATTGCAAAAAAAACAACAACAGACAATAAAACCGCTGTCTGCCATTAAACAATGTGATTGCGCTGCCTCGTGCCCTTAAAAGAAGCTTTGGGACAAATGACGAGGAATTAGGTTTAATGGACACAATCTTTGAGTGGCTTTTCGACATTTGTAGAAAATGTAGAAAAACAGATTTGAAGGCTGACTCATTCAATAGGACATTTCACCATAATGTCGCACGTTCTTCCAGGTTATATCTATCACGGCACCCACCGCTAGTAATACAAACCGATTGATGTAGCGGGAACAGCTTGGATGTAGCTTTTAGCCTTCTCTCCTACCACCGTAGTTTCAATGTGTAAAGTGTCAGCTGAAAAGAAGATGATCAGTCATTCCCTGTTGTGATTGGACAATTTCCGGGTGACTTCCTGTTGAAACATGTCACTTCCTGTTGAAATCAGGTCCTTTTTTTTTTTTATATATATATATATATATATATTATATATATATTATAAAAAATAATAAGAATAATAAGAATAATAATAATAAAAAAAATAATAATAATAAAAAAAAATAATAATAATAAATCAGGTCACTTCCTGTTCGTGTCTGGGCATTTCGTGGGGCGTACCAAATAGTTTGTCCAAGAGTAGTACTTGTATCAGTAGTAGTCGAGACATTTTTGAGATAGCCTTGAGTACACACACAGAAAAAAAGTGAAAAGATGACAGTCAGCCCTGATTGGCTGAGACAGTTGCCAGGCAGAAGTGAGAGACTGGGCAGTATAGCTTAAAAAACACTATTTAAATAGTAGTCCATTCCATTCAATTAAAAAAGAAAATTGGGGTAACTGGCTAATTTACATAATAATCGCTGAAATACCGAGTTTCACCAGAGACTTGGAGGCTAGGCAGGGCGAAGTGACGCACTATATAAAAGTCACAAGCTAAGCAGAGCTGCATTGTCTCCCCCCAACCCCCCCTCTTTTTTGGACACACTGATTACCATTAGCTAACAATGTATGCATCTAGCAAGCGGGACACTATACATGATTGTATCTCTAGGCCACATACAGTCTGCTTCAAAAGTATTGGAATGCCAAGGTCAATTCCTTTGTTTTTAATTGTCTAATAAATTAATGTATTGACATCTAGATGTGTTAAACAACTCAGGACATAGCACATTTTCTACGGGAGAAATGCAAACCGTTTTGAAGCTTGTCGGGGCTCTAAATGCAGTCTCTCCTTGTAATCACAGTAAAAAAATTAATAAATCTTTACCCGCCATTGGCCAAGCAGTATGTGGCACTCTCTTTGTTTTTTTTGTTTGTTTTTTTTTGTTTGTTTTTTGTTTTTTTCTGGAGAGCTCAGTTCATTCGGTAATTTTACCGATTTGAAATGTCATCATCATTACTCTCTTTTTTAATTTATTTTGTATTTATATTTTTTTTATACATTTTTATTTTGTATGTGGGGTGTGCATGTGCATGTGCGTGTGTGCGTGCGTGTGAGTGTGTATGCATTAGTTCACCTAAAACCTATTAAAAAATCCCATACCGTTCACCTAAACCAAACACTTCAGAATCCAGCCAGAGTCGTGAGGAGACCCGAGGAAGGACCAAAGAAAAAGAAAGGAAAGGGAAATCCAGCACCGACCGGACACCACCCACCACCCACCACCCACCGGGCCACCAGCCAGAGTCCTTCACCAACCCCAGAAACATCTAAATTCCAACAAATCAGGGAGACCTCAAGAGACCAAAGGAGAGACTGAGGATGTGGTACTCTCTTGACTAATTAGCTAATTTACTAAAGACTACAAATAGTGTATGTAAGGTGTACAATTGTTGACTATTATCTGTACTTTACAGAAGGTATAAAACACAATATAGTAGTATACACTGGTAACTGGTTTCTCCTGATCAAGATGATGACGCAACTCAGTTTTGTGACTTTCCTGACAGCAGCATTACAAGGGATTATTTCTATTTCTAGGTACAAACTGCTTAGCATTTTGGAGACATTCAATAGAACTCAGTCAAAACTCTTCACAGAGACTTCCAAGAGACTCTGAGCTGCAGCCAAATGGATTTGATTTGTGTGTTTTCTGGCTCACGTATTTGCATTATGTAAAGAGAAAACTGGCTTGACTATTAAAAAAAAAAAAAAAAAAGGTTAAGCAACAATGAAGTGTAATCTCGTTTAGTCCAGACAGTGTTTTATGAATATCACATGTGGCGCTTCCAAATGTTTTAGTACTTGAGTTCACAGGGTGGTGGTCACATTGGGGTAGGGGGGCGGGGGGAGGGTGGGTGGGGTGGGGGGGGGGGGTGGGGGCTTGGGTTGGGGGGTTTTGCAATTGTTTTGAGAAACGCTGACCTACTTATTTCTCCTAATTTATTTTGTTACTTTCACCGTGGCCTTTCATTCGGCTAATTACACGAATGCAACTGCAGAGAAGCACGCAATCGCATCAGTCTGCAGACAAACGACGAAAACAAGGCTCTTGAGGGTCCAATTGTCAAAGGAAGAACATTTTGGGAGATTATCAATGATTGGTTCGAAAGTAACTTTTGTTTTCCTCATTTTGGGGACACAAACATACGTTGAGCTTTAATAAGTGAACCGAATTTGTGATTCGTAATCCTTTTTACATGTCCGTTTAAACTCGGCTTGACATTTCGTGCATATCAAATCATACCAACGCAGATGCGTTTCATCAGTTAGTGTGTGTAGAGTTTCATCCAAATTTAATGGGAGCATAATACAAGAGAACTCCAACTCATTAAAAGTCCAGGTTGATTTATTTTAAAATATGTAAAAAAAGAAAAAGAAAGAGGAAGTTACAAAGAAAAAGATAAATGAAAAACTAATCTCCCTGGCGGATGGATTAAGGGAACGTAATAACCTTTATCGTCGTGTATACCAATCATAATTGCACAAATCAAAGCGCTTGAACACGGCGACCTGACAAAACAGACACTTTCAGGAATAACAAATCACTGGAAAGTGCACTTGACACATAAACATAAAAAGTATTAATATTGCACAGATGTACAATCCAATGTTTCATTATTTATTAACATCAAGTGGAACAATTTGGCGTTCAACCAAAGTGATCTGTCAAAATATGCAGAGGAAACATATTCGTTGACGTTCTCTACATTCTTCTTCATCTCTAATCTATGTAGTCCTTTTGCATAGTGCCCCCTAGTGTTCAGACTAAAACACCACATAACTGCAATGTCTTGTGTTACAGGCTGCATTCAAGTGAAATGCGTGGCAGGACTGTTGAGACTCTAAAAGGTTATTCATTTGAGTGAAAGTGATTCAAGAATTGTTTGTGTTTTGACGTTATGGTATTTTTACGTATCGGGAAATGGCATTGGCGAGTACTCAAACGGATGTACTTTGTCCTCAAAAAGGTGGAATCGGTGCAGATCAAATGATAATCCCAAAATAGGAAATGGGGAAAGCAACTGGCTGCTCAGTGCGATATGAGCAATGCACTGAATTATTAAAAATCAATTTACATGCAATAAGGACTTTTTCCCAACAGATGTTAACGTGAATAGTTTGTAGTTGATAGCATAATGGCTAACTATTAGCATGAAAATGACCAGAGAAGCGCTGTATGGAAAATCTCAAGATATGTGGCACATGCCAAGAGCCTTCAAAGGAAAAGTACTTTTACTTTTATAATGACATTTAATTGTACAATTGTGGCAAATTTGGCAATTATGAATCTTAAAAAATATATTGTCAGACAGTAATAGTTTCAATCTGTCACACATGAATTCCCTTTCACTGTCATTATTTAATCATTTAGAATTTAGAACGACTTGGACTTGGTTCAACGTTGGAGGTTCCACTGCAACTCCAAACTTAAAATGGTGTTCAATACATTTTGATATGTGACGGTGTTTAAATAAGGCTTCTTCGCGTCACATCCCTGTTGATGAAGACTCCCATTCAGGCCAATAATCATTCATCAGGCTAATGCCTCTGTCATGTTGTTCGCCAACAAAGGTTTGGATTTACAATTTGTCATCATATCTCAATAACCTTGGATCCATATTCATTCCCTCCTCTATGAACACTCATTTGGACTATAACTTTTTTGCTTTTCAAAGCAAAAGCAGCCTGTCATTTTAAAGGATTTGCGCCGAGAAAAGCTATTGAGTGAACTTTTGTGTGTGCGTGTTTTTTTTCCTAATGTGTCACTGAGTGTTTGGAAGCTTTCCATCATCATCATCGATTCCGCCGCAGCCTTGTGTGGCACTTTAGGTCGCCCCGATGTAGCATATGAAAAATTGTTTTGTTTTTTTTCTCCCCTGCAATTGTTATTTTTGGCATGTCAAAATTGCGCGTGCCAGCCAAGAGCAAATTACACACTGGGAGTCACTTGGACAGTAGAGTCAAGTCCGTTCACCTTCGATGTAGTACCACATTGTGCCACAACATGTCAGGCAGCATTGAGGTCTCCTGGAAGAGATGCAGTGTCATTAAGAAGAAAGAGGAAGAGGCAGAGAAGGTCCCTAACTAATCTCTGTCGAGTTTTGTTGTATGATGTTTGTATGTGTTGCCGCTCCATGAAAAGCAGAAGTTGTTTCAAGTTCTATTTTGTCCGTTTTAGAATTCCTGTAACATTTATGCTAATTTATATTAGTCCATCAGTCCACAGCTAATGTTAGCATTAAGCTAGCCGACTTTGGTTTCAATGTAGTTTTGTATAATATTTTAGTGTTTAAAATATACATATAATGCTCAGTTATCTTGTCTTGGGTGCCAATGTTACAGTAAAGTTCACAGGAGTCACAAAACAAACATAAGCTCTAAAAAGTGTGTTTTAATATGTTTCGGTGAGTTTTAAATTGTAATACATTTAGGTGTGTTTAAAGTAAGGGTGTCAAAATTAGTGCGATCATTTTGAGTTAATTTAAAGTTTCTTTAACGCCACTAATTTTTTTTAACGTGCTATGATATTAATGACCGCCCCTTACTTGGAAAGGCTGTACTGGGGGAATTCCAGTCCCAACGCAGCAGACACGCCCGAGACAAAATTTTATAAATTTAATAATAATGCATATATTTGTGGAGACTGGGGCCAAGTTGTATTTTACAATTTAAAAAATGTGCAGAATTTCACCGGTTACTTCATGTTAAAGATTCGATCTCTTAGATAGATATGAAAAGAAAAATGCACTGGGCTGTCACCAAAGTCTTACAAATGCAATTATGCCATCTAGTGGCAGACAAATGCCTCAACACAAATCAAAATTGCACTTTTTATTTTTTAACCATTTTATGTCTTATTGTGAAATTACTGTATCAATGGCTAAAAATTTTTTGCAATATTTCTATTAGTTTAAAAAAAATTCCCCCACTTTTATGTTAACAAAAGGATGAAAACTTAAGTTAAAACTAAGTTAAACCCCCCTAGTTTAAAGCAAGTGGGAGGGGTAAAACTATTTAAAAAATAAAATATGAAATATGAAAACATCAATATATATTATTGTTGATATGGTCTCTATATTGCAGATTTCACCCATTGTAGGTGGGTCTGCTTTAGACAATACCCTCCACAACAAAAAGGATTTTACTGTTTTATATATAAGTGTCCACTGAAATGCACACGTGTTAGACAGTCCAAAAAGTTAAATACAGTCATTAAAGCGGAATTGGGCACCGACATGTAAATCAGCAGCAGAGCACTCATCAAGCGTTAATGGAGTCATCTCCTGACGTGACTTTCAAACTCACAAGTTTCCCAATCAAAAATAATGCATAAATTTGTTTTCACAACCTAATCACAGAGTTACCTCCGACCACCCCGCAATCGTTATTAAACTAATTAATCACATGCAAACTTGTCAAATAGGGTTCTGCGCCCGCTTTGTGGCTTTGATTAATTAATTGAAGCATAAGCGTGCAAGTTGCGAGTGTGTGTGTGTGTGAGCGCAGAGGCGGAAGCAAATCAAGCAGTGAACACGAAATTGAAGGTAGACCTTGATATGCACTTTGGGGTAAAACTACAGTCTGAGTGCAGACGACGCTGACGTGATGCATGCACGCATTCCCAAAGCACGAATGATTCATGAAAAAGAGACTATGTGCATGTGCTTTGAGGAGCATCATAAAAATGGTGTTTCTTTGAATAATTTCTAGGGGGGGCGGGCTGGGCAAGGCAGGGTCAGCGTAAACCTGAAGCCAGCATCATCAAGGTAAAACGCAGCCATTTGTCTCAGCAAACGCACAAAAACGGCGGCCGGCGTCTTCTTGGCTGCGAATACCTGCAGCGTCCGTCCAACTCGGAGACGCCGTTTTTATCAGCGGCTAACAATCACATCAGTGGGCAGTGAGGCCCCTCGAGGCTCTGGATTAATGAACACGTGCTCTGTGCTGACACCCAGAGGAAGCACCGTAATGCATCAGGACGACTTGAAAAGAAAAGAAAAACACCTGCAGACAAGGGCTGGACAGTTAATCGAATGTGAATTGTTATCACAATTTTGGCAGCTGCGATTACATTAATCTGATTGTTGGCCATATTTGTGAATAAAATGTGGGCGGGCTCTGCCGCATATCTAATCGTAGTCAAGCATGTTCTTTAAGCTCATTTGCTCCCAAAAACAAATAAATATTTTCTATTTTTAATGTTTTAACTGTCCCATAGACCTATGTATACGTTTTTTTTTAATGTTTTTATTTATGCTAGAGCATACAGAAGGCTTTGACGCAGCCTCTTATTTGCAGAGAATGGTTGAAGAAATGGTAGTTATTACAAAAACGGCCAGGTGGCAACAGAGTATAAGAGATCAACCAGAGCCATGTTGAAAAAAAGCTAATTTACCCACAGTTCTATACAGATTTGTGAATAATGATGAAACTTAGTTATATTCTAACACTAGTCGCTGCAAAACAGAAATATATATATTTTTTTCCTGATGAAAGAAGAGACTTATCTTTCTTTTGGTAGGTTCCATGTTTTTATAGCAATAGAACACAATATTCTGTGGACTTTGAAAAATCAGTCAAAAACCAGCCGGGAGCGAAGGGGGTTGCTTCAGTGAAAATGGATGGGAGTGAATGTTAATTTATTGTTCATTTGCCTTTATTTGAGTAAGCTTAACCTACTGTATAAGACAGATAGAGATTAATGTATTGCTTGTGTTTGTAAAAATAAAATACATGGGAAGAGGGAAAAATAAATAATCGCATATTAAATCGTAATCGCAATATTGAGGGGGGAAAAAAACACAGATTATTTTTCAAAATCACTCAGCCCTACTCTCAGCCTTCATGTTTCTGCTTCTGCCTCATTAACAAAAATGGCTGGGAGTGAATGAGTTAACCAGTAGTCAGCCAACCACCAGGGGGCGCATGGTCAAATCTTTATTAACGTTATACAGGTCCATGATAAGCTCTAGATCAGGCTGGCGTAATTTAAGCAGCTCGCGGACAGATTTTGAATCGGAAAATTTGCGTTACTGAAAGACATCGTCATTCAGACGCTAGAAAAAAAAGCTAGAAATATACTCAACGTAACACGCCACTTACGCTAAGGCTAACTTCAAAATAAAGTGTTCCAATACATTGACAGCAATACAAATAGCCTTAGTAGACTTTTACTTTTAAGTTGGCCCGCATCGTGACGTGATGGCTAGCTTGACTTCTTTTTTCAATATTTTTTATTTATTTATCGTAGATTTTATTGACATTACATAGTTGCGACCAACATCAACACAATGCAATCCAGAACTCATATTTAATCGCTAATTTAGGATGCTAAGAAACTAGTTAATTACGCCGTCATTTTATGGTACGGCAAAAAACTCCGACATTAGTGGCTAGCTGTTAACTGTTAGCATTAGCAACGAGTGGATAGCTGGTAACAGTAAATGAGTTTGGCAGCTGGTACCTCGATAAATGTCAAATTATTTGGTCAATTAGATTTTTTTTTTCTTTATTAATCAGCATATATTCTAAAATGACGATCCATTGGTTTTCAAATGTCATATTGCGTTAAATTGTTTGCATATAAGTCCTATGGCTGTATTATACTGCCCCCAGGTGGCCAAGGCACACAGACAAGATGGAGCAGCACAATGTCCACTGAACTGAAGCCAAAAATTGTTCGAAAAAACAATTGAATTCTTAACATTTTATTTAATTATGCCATTCAAGTGCTTGTCATTCCCATTGGTTAGCAGACTTAAATATTCTGCAAGGTGAGGAACTTAAGCCGGCCACAATCAATAGCGGTGATGATAATGTGCCAAATGGCCGCGTGTAATGTCATCGTGCCACCTGTGATGACAAACCTGCGAGGAACCATCACGGTACGCAGCAGTTAAATGGCTCTTTGTAGCAATTGTTTTTTTACCGTCTGACGTGATGCGACTTGTGAGTGACCATCACGCTTTAATCGGTGAGCACCGTCTAAAAGTCAAATCTCTGAGATTGGATTGATATTCATTGCTGATATTCATTTTTAGATATTGTTTTGCCATGTGACGGGACGCTGAGCTAGCGTTTAGCATGTCTGCCTTACAGCTGGGTTTGAATCGTAACTCTTCAGATTCCTGAAATTCAAATTAAGAATCTCTCAACTCATATTTAAAAGACCATATCAATGTATAATAAAAAAATACATGGTCACGTTATGCTAAATAACAAATGAGACTGACAACTTCTCTCTCAGAACAAGCTTTATGGAGTTAAATATAAATGTAAAATGCTTGAGAACATCTTTGCAACCTTTACAAACCATGAAGAAAAAAAGTCTACGTTCACTCACAAGCCTTTGTCGCCAAGCCTTTGTTGCCCAGTGAGACCCAAGATGATGTCAACAAATATCCGTAGTAACTTAAATATACCAGAAATAAAGACTATTGAAATCATCACTCACCAAATCAGTGATAATTTCGTCTGCAAATTTTTGTCACCCCAAAAATTTTTCAGACGAAAATGAAACAAAAACTCAAATAGAAGCCAGTCATTGAGACGATGACAATAACTAAAATTGACTGACAATTTCGTCAATGACTAAAAGGAAAACAACACAGTGACGAAAATTCACAAAATCCAATTAAACCCAGGTGGCAAAAAAGAACCACTTAGAAACTGTTCACTGCACTTTGTTTAATGCTCAAACATGTTAACATTCATTGTGCAGCTGTAAAATTAATCTCCGGCAATTATGCACTTATTTCTTTAATTTAAGCCAAAACTAAGTTTTAACTAAGTATTCTTGTCAGTTCAACATGTTACATTGTAACAAAGTTTACAAAAGACACTAGTCGGGTTTCCATCCAATTGTTTCGAAGTTTTTAAGGGAATTTACTGAAATTGCGCAAAACGGACATATGACTTTGGGCCGTTTCCATCTGTTCTTCTTATGCAAATATTGAGAGGGGCCTCCGCTGCTGTAGGTGGCGGTATAAACCATAAGAGATGTGATCCACCCGTAATTTAAAAGAAGAAGAAGAAAACCAGGAAGCGACTGCGCCGTGCGATGTCGTATGAGTTTTCTTTTGTAATTCTTGATAAACCGTTTCTTTGCTGTTTTCCATCTAAAATAGCATTGTTAAAATTTGCTTCTTTAATTAATTCCCAAAAGATTTCCGTTTCGTCAGTATTATTTTTGCATTTCTTAAAAATTTGAATAAAAATGGTTGGATGGAAACCCAACTAGTGGTGTGTTGAATGTGTTGTGTGTGTTATACTACAGTTACAATTATAATATAATTCTCTGTATAAAAGTTGAAATAATTGAAAAGACTGCTCATTATTTCGTCGACTAAATTTATTTTTTATTTTTGTTGAAATAAAGTATGACTAAAATGAATTAATTTGAGTCAAAAGACTATAAAACAAAATTAAAATGTCTTGCCAAAATGAACACTGCACCAAATTCAGTCAGGCTACACGCTAACGCTAGTTGCGTTTGTAACTCCTAATTCCGAATCAGCAAGACATCGTCGTCTTCTTCTACTGGTTTTGTCGGTTGGCAATTTCTTGCTCATGTCTCAAACCATTTAGGTAGTAATATTCTAATACCTTCCCAGAGAAGAAAAAATAGTAACGCACTTTTTTTTTAAGGCTCCCATGATGCACGTAGGTCGCCGCTAATTTAAAAAAAAAATGCTGTGAGTGAATTTCATACCTATTCCAAGGTTATTTTACAATTCTCTTTGTTTTATGTTTAGTCTGACAGTAAACTTCAGCTGAGTGACAGTAAACAGCTTGCAGCCTCTCTCTTGAGGATTATTTACTAATTATACGTGTCCAACTGCCGCTTGTTGTGAAATGAGCTACTACATTTTGTGACGTGGATACTGTACTTCTCTTACGCCGCCGATAAAGCATTGTTAACTTTGTAAGACACTTTATTTTCAGTTCTTGTGTTGGATCTCATTATCTTGCGCAGGTTTACCTCACCCTGTCGGATATGAAGTGATATATCCCACACTGAGATACGCCGCCCGTGATGATGACAATCACAAAGGCAATTTTCCAATAGAGGATGCCACAGGAGTGTAATGTTGAAATATGAAAAGCCGCTGCTAACTGATTTCTATCAACTATTCAGGATCCAAAATCGTTTCAAATCAAGGCCAGGTAAAAGTGTGGTGCAACATTAACATATATTGGCTGAATTACAAACAAAATAGTTGATGTCCAATGAGAGGAAACTGTGGGAAAAGTTAAAAAAAATAAAATAAAATTATTCATCACGATTAGGACATTATTTGTTTTTTGGTACAAAACAAGAACATTTTTAAATAAGTAGATAAAATATTAACTCAAATACATTTCTTTGAAACACTATTAATTATGCAAGTTCCTTTTGGACCAAACAAGATTTTACAATAAAAAAGGTGCAAATGTATACATTTAAACAACTCAATATTCGTATTAAAGGGATACTTGACTCATTGAGCCATTTTCAGCAGTTAAATGCTCATATTTTGTCCAGAATTAATTTGATAACTTAATTATTTTTCATGAACAGTATAAATGATACCTTAAGAAACTTTTGTTTTTTACTTGCTGTCGACTGAAGATGACATCACCTGTACTGAGGATGTAGTTAACGACCAATCATGGCTCAGTTTACTAACCAAACCCAGAAAACAGGTGAGCCATGATTGGTCGTTACCTACTTCCTCAGCACAGGTGATGTCATTTTCAATCAACAGCAAGTGGAAACATGTGTTTTTAAAGGTATTAATTGTACAAGAAAAATAATTAAGTTATCAAATTCATTCTGGACAAAATACTAACTTCTGTAAATGGCTCAATGAGTCAAGTATCCCTTTAACTCATTCACTCTCAGCCATTTTCACTGAAGCAACCCCCTTCGCACCTGGCTGTTTTAACTTGATTTCAACAGATTTTGCAAGGCTCACTGAATATTGTGTTCTATTGCTATAAAAACATGGAACCTACCAAAAGAAAGATTAAAGTATCTTCTTTCATCAGGAAAAAAAAGTATATTTCTATCTATTTCCGTTTTCCACTAATTAGCATTAGAATATAGCTTACGTTTCATCATTATTCACAAATCTGTTTAAAACAGTGGGTAAAATAGCTTTTTGTAACATGGCCCTGGTTAATCTCTTATACTCTGCTGCCACCTGTTGGCCGTTTTTGTAATAACTACCATTGCTTCAAGCATTCTCTTCAATTATGAGGCTGCATCAAAGCCTTCTGTATGCTCGAGCATAAAAAAAAACATTAAAAAAAATGGGAGCATGGTAATATTTAAAATAGAACATATTTATATGTTTTTGGGAGCAAGTGAGTTAATAATCTTTTATTATTATCTAAAATTATGCAGATTTTTTTTATTGTGGAGTGTAGTAATTGAAATCGCAATTGAATTTCGATTAATTTCACAGCCCTAGTAAAAGTAGTATTTTCCCCTCAGCTATGACTGCAAACAGTGGCGTTCAATGCACTTTTCCTCATCCGTTGATGTAACCCACCCAAAACTTTGGTCAAACACCTGTGTGAATTGGGAGGCGCCTTCCATTTGATTTTACGGATCAAAGAGCCTCCATGCAAGCAGGCCTGGCATGTTAAATGGAACGGGGCCGTCTCTGTCTAATGAAGCGGCTTTAAACACAGGTGTCCTCCAGTGCCTTGCCATTTCCCCACCTTCTTTTATTGTCTATTCATAAGAATTGTGATTACACGCAACAAATAACGGCCCCGCTCTGATTAGGTATGCTCACGTCGCCGCCACCCGAAACGTCTCATCTGGACTGCCGGCAGAAAGGCGAGGGAAGAGCCGACAGAGCTGACAGATTGCTTTGACTCTCGCGTCACCTTTGGACAAAACGAGACATTTCGCCGGCAAATAAAGACCCTCCGTCTCAAAGATATGTGGACGTTCTTTAGTGCAACATAAAAGTATAATTGCGGCAACAGAAGCGAGGGAGTGGGCAGGGCTATCAATAAGGTGCTTATCTGCATCACGGCGTTGCCACTTTGCTCAGCTGTCTTTCCAGGAGTAACAGCGGCCAAGTCCCGTCAGGACCAGCAATTTACTCACATGCCAATAACGTGTTGATCACCAGACTATCAGCTGGTGTGTGTGTGTGTGTGGGGGGGGGGGGTGTTCCCTCCTAAAGGCCACATGTGCTGATGTGCTTTAAAAAAAAAAAACTGCACAGCTATATCATAGCTCCTGAGCATCGATGCGAGGCGGGAGATTGAAATATTGATTCAAGCAGCAAGACATCTGCAGCCAAGTGGCGCCTTTTTTTGGGGGGGGGGGGGGGGGCACATTTAATGGCGCACATGAGCTCACAACATGATATATATCTCCAGACTATGTTGTCAGCATACACGCACACACACGAGGGATGGCTATGATTTATACGTTTGTGATGAATTACGAATTTGGGTGATCGCATCGACTGTTAATCTGCGTTAAAAACCAAAACTAGAAACATGTTTACTCGCCAGACTTCTGAAAATATAAAATTACAGTAATTAGGCATAGTTGATTAATTGATTAAGCATTTTGTATAATTGGTTGTCGATGAATCCCATCTGGAAGCATCCAGCCATTCATTTTCTATTGCACCTATCCTTACTAGAACCTGCACTGGTCACCAGCCACATACTGACAAGTTAAAAAAAAGATGTATGAGACTGTATTAGAAATGTGGAAAGAAATGTGTATTATTATTATTTATGTATTTATTTTTTATTAAACCACAAAAACATAGAGTGATTGTCAAGGAAGAGACAGATTAAAAAAAGATGAGTGTGGATATTTTTAGAGGTTGGTGACAATGATCTATCACCCCATGCACTCGAGTATTTTGGAGGCAGAGACTCTTTATGCCACAGGAGTTACGTTTAGATAGACCGATTTCAATTCGATAGCTAAATGGACAGATAGCTAGCTAGCTAGCGAATAGATGACAAATGGAAAAGTTGCTCGGTTTCAAATTTTAGGGATAAAAATGCGACCGTTTCAGCTGCAGTGTGGCGCCCTGCCGGGAAAGGTGTTCTTTTGTGGCGATTCAGATTTCAAATTGCAGCAAAATTACCAGCGAAAAGTCGGCCACTTATGAAAACTAGTTGCAGAACCCTGCGCACTGCGCGACAGTTCGATCAGCCCCGTCGCTCGGTGTGCGGCGAGCCTCATAAGGACAAGCGCAAAATGAAATCAATGATGATCAATAATGAAATTATTATTATTTAGCAATCTTTTAATACACATATATTATCATCCATTGATTCATTGAATAATGAGAGTTTTAATGTTAATTCTGAGTGCACAGTTTAATAAATACAAAAAATAATAAAAAATGAACGCCACATTTTTATGCCATGCTCCACCCACATAAATAAAGTCTTGCCCATCCAGCTAGACAACCTAACCAAAGTATGAGTATTCCCTCAAAATGGCTGCTTTGAAGCAAAATTGCCAAATTCCTCTTCAATTTCAGTCATGGATCCTTCAGACTTTTTCACGTGTCCTGTTATGATAGATATGAGCTAATTTAGCGTTAATCTGTAAAACAGTTATTACAAACTTTCCTAAAGTGAGACTGAGTCAGCTTTGGGGTCACATTTTCTTCAGGATTTACCTGCTTTAAAATATTGGTGAGAATCCTCAAAGTAAAAAAAAGAAAAAAGAAAGAAAAAAGAAAAAGTCAAGTCATCTCCGTGATTCATTCATCACAATTATCACAATAAACAATTCAAACAGGACCTAAGCACAACCTGATTGATGTGCACTATTTCATAGTATTGTATCCTGTAAGCGTAAAACAAATATTGCTTGTGTATCCTTAACAGCAAGTGCGGCATTTTTTTTTTACCTGCAAAAGGTCCACAAAGTGGCCCCAGAATTGACACAAAGGAGTCCATTAGAGTCGACTGTACACTAAAGCACAGAAATGGACCCCGACTTGAGTCGTCGGGGCAAGTCACGGGGGAGTTCACGATCAATTCTCCCAATCAAGCCTGAATCAATGCAATTAAAGTCAGAGCGCTTTCATGTTTCAAACAATCCCAGAAATCAAACAGTACTCCAAAGTCCGATTTTGCACGCTGATTGGCATCAGATCCGAGCCTCTTCCTCCATTACGTTGTCATTTCTTCCCCCCCCCCCTGCTGTGAGCTATCACATCTTTGCTCACATCTGAAGCAAACTCCATCCAAACGAGAGCGCGGACCACCGCAATGAAGTCATTTTCCTTCAAATGTCGCCCTTTAGATTGGGAATATTATCAGTCATTTACATCGGATGTAGCCCGAGCTCCAACATCTAGTCATAAAAAGCCATCAATTTTCTCACTGCAGCCTCGGGAGCACTTTTGGGACTGCGGGAAGGGTTCCGAGTGTATAAATCTAAAATTATGTGCGGAGAGAGTGACAAGCCCATCAGTGATGATCCAGTGAACAGTGTCCCACAGTACAAAAAAGGCCATCTTTGCTCAAGACGTCTCATGGCAGCCACATATTTCACAGCGTCGCCCACAAATCAGATCGTATCAGGTGCATTTGGGGATTTATGGACTGGAAATAATGCATCAACAGGAATATAAAAAGGACGTCAACCTCAAAAGGGAACACAACGAGGATGGGTTAAAAGAATATCTCAATCCTGTGAAGTCATATTTGCATTTTGGGGATAATGTAGTGCTATTTTTGCCATTTCTAGGACAGCAATACATTCAGATGTGGCCCCTGATTAATGTTGCTGCCACACACAGTTGTGCCCAGTGAGCTTTAGCGATTACCTGAGGGGGGGGGGGGGACCAAAGGAAAAGAAACAAGCAGAGGAGCTCCTATCCATTTGTACAAGTACTGTTTTAAGATCGTTCTGTAGGATTAACACAAATCTCCACGAAGACAAGCGAAAGGTGCAAGAAGGGGCTGGGCTAAATTAGACTCACGTGTAGAGTAAGATTAATTCAGCCCCAAAAGGTCAAACTTTCTCATCTTGATTAGAGTTACAGTGAGAGATGCTGCTTGATTGTTTCCATGCATAATTGATAGAGTGTGATTGCCTCCCAAACACCTGCCATCCCATAACTCTGCTGTCATAAATTCTCCAGCGGGGTTAAACGGACATTTTAAAGCCACGTTACTTTGAAATAAATGATGGCGAGCTAGTTTGGAGGCGAGACCAATTTCATTTACGCACACAGACCGCGCATTGCGCACACATTTATCACCGTTTTGCCAGTAAGCAAATGCACCAATACATTAAAAGAACACGTGTTGCTCCTTTTCGAGACAATATTGGATAGAAACGTTGCCATTTGCAACCCATTGAGCTTTTACGCATGGAGAGGTCCGTGCGTAAAAAAAATCCAATATGAATAAAAAAATATGTTATGATAAATTCACAAGCTGAAATTTAACACGCATGACAGTTAAGTGAGGGCAAAGTGTAAACTCACGCTGCTGTTGTGTCCGGACCAGTGCACCATCGCCTGGTTGTGCGCGGAATCCCCCGACAGCGCAAAGGTGGAGGTGTCCAGGTGGGGATCACTTTGTCTCGGGTAAGAATCTTTGGCTTCCTCGCCCGCGCGCCGGTATTCGTTTCTGTAGCTGGGAACCCCTTGGACGCTCCTTTTAAGCACATGTTTTATTTCAGAAAATGCCCTTTCTCCGATTGGCTCCGTTTTCGGATCCTCGCTGCCAAGTCTTGTCTTTTCACGCCACTTTTGCTCGGAGTTATCGTCCAAAACTTGGAACGAAACTCCCGCGTACGTTTTGTCCCGGCCAGCGCGAGACTCCAACCGGAAAAACCTCCTGTCCACTGCCGAACTTATTCCTGCTTGCGCGCCAAAGTTGGCGTGAAAGGCGTGCAGGAGCAGGGCAAACCAAATGGAAAAGGTACCACAAGACCACGGTCCCATTGTGCTCGATTCTTCCACCCGGGAAGTCAGTCGCAACTTGTCAAATATTCACGGTCGCATCTGTGCGCGTGAAAAGAGAAAAAGGAGCCATCGTGCGGGGGGTGGAGGGTGGGAGGGTGGTAGGGGGACCGCCGTGTGTAATCCAGGACTTGGTCAAAGTGACGGAGCGGTTGGGGAGGTGCTGCTGCGCGTCAAGCTGGCGCGCTGATGGAGGGAAGTGGAGTGAGCGCCTGCAGGAAGCCTCGCTGCTGCATCAGTGCATGCGTGCGTGGATCCGAGGAGAGGGGGGGCGTGCGTGAGGCTAAAAAAAACACACGAAATCATTTGTCAAATGGTTCCATTTTCATTGTGGTGACAGGATCATTTGAAGCTGTCACTAAACTTAAAATTCACTCCAGTGAATCCAATTGGTTGCCAAATTGCTGCATGGCGTTTCTATGGCTCAAAGCGCAGAGCTGCGTGCTGCTTCTCCGCCTGCTTTCCTGGTGAGACTCATCTACTTTTTATTTAAATTAATTAAACCAGCACTACGAAAATCCCCAGGACTTGTAAACTTGCCATGAAGAGCTTAGTTTGAACTCCTCCTGATCTGTGCGTGACTGCTGGTGACACAGTGCAAAGCATCATTATTCTTTTTAAATACACTTTAATATCAAATTAGTCAAATCTACCACACAAAAAAAAAAAGGTTACATTTGACCAATTAGCTGTTAGTTATGTGTTTGACAGATCCTTTGGTTAAAACAACCACTCTAGAGTTGTAGGTATTTTCAACCACTATATATTGGTGATAGAGCCAACCGAAACAAATTGGTCATTCTGACCAAGATGATGAACCGGTAACATAGTACAACATCAATACGTCCTTTTCTTTAAATCACTATACGAATACAAAGTACGAAATAAACACCAAGCACTGGCTAATAAACCATAATCAGGGGGAAAATTCTCTTGGAAAACACTTAAGTGCAAAATAAAATGGATCTGATTAGTCGATTAATTGATTGAATAATCAACAGATTAATCGATTCTAAAAAATATTTGATAGTGACACCACTAAATAAATGTGAGTGTCCCAAGCTTTGGGACAATTGAGAAATGACATATGGAGACTTTAATAAATACAGCTTTAAGCGGTCACATTTCCTTTTTTTTCTCTTCTTAAATTATTATTTTTCTGCTTGTTTTCTCCTTCTCTTCCTTAAAATTAGCAAAGCCAGGACTTTCTTTTGTATAAACTATTTGTATAAAAGCAATTACATCTCCGGTAAAGGAACCAAAAAGATCCTGACAGAATCGAGCCTTATTACAAAAACAAGAGTCTTATTTTATGGAAATGAAAACAAGTTTGCATCAGCCACCCATGTGAGACGCACGCGTGTGCTTCAAGGATAACAAGCACATTCTTGTATCACAACAGGATGAGAAATGTAACTGTAACTTGACCTTGTAACGCAACAGCAAGTTGCATACATTGAGACAAACGTCAGCACGAACGCTTTTAGTCATCGTCTTATTGTGGCCAAAGGCTGCAGCCGAGTATCCTGCTGTGACAAGTGGCGATGAAGCCTATTTATGCGACTGAGGTCACGTTCATTAATTGACCGCAGCATATTCCTCCCTCACCAGGCACTTCATTAAGTACAGCACAATCTAATGAGATCCTGTACAAGAGCTCAGTCAAGATATTAGTAGATTGCTCCTTGCACATAAACAGGCCAGGACTCAGAAGACAAACAAGAAACTCATGTAAATTGGTTCTCCTACACGTAACGCACAAACATGAAATAAATGTTGAATTAAGGGTAAAAATTATGCTCTTGGCAAGGGATAGTAGCAAAAGGACATTTAATAATATGTGTTTATTATTGTTTTTGTACAGTAGTTTGGAACTGTACATCATGCTGAATGTTTACAACAGTATATATATATATATATATATATATATATATATATATATATATATATATATATATATATATATATATATATATATATATTTATATTTATATAAAACCACTTCCTGCTTTTATATTCAAAGCAAGTCACCAGGTGGGTTTCCACCAATCAGATTGTGCCAGTGGGCCATACCAAGTGAGGGGGGGGGGGGGGGGGGGGGATAAGTACATGTAGGAATTAAATTCTTGTTTAGTTTGGTATTTTTATTAATTTATTTCATAATTATATACTTTTGTGAGTTGGTAACTAAGAATTGTGGTTTGCTAAATATGACTAAAAAAACAACAACAACAACAACTTAAAACATGTTGACAACAGTTTCTCTACCTGAATAGCAGACACACCCAGCAAGTGATTCCTAGAGCTGGGGGGGCATCCATTTTAGGATAGCTTCTTCATCCACTGTGTGGCAAATTAATACAGTATCATCACCATGAGGGCAGAAGTTCTGGCCGGTGAGTAGTCTAATATAAATTGTCATCATTACATTTAAAAGGTACACTTGCATACATTGTAGCTTAAGTGCTAATGTTGACAATTCCAATCAAGCTCAGTCTTTGCATTAGCCCTAGAATAGCCACAAGCTGATGCTAGTTTGCTACAGGTGACAAGCTAGCATCTGCTTGTGGATATTTTTGTCTTAAACGAACCTAATGTTGTTGTTGTTTTTTAGATATGGGCCCAGATAAAACCCACACAAGCACGCAGAAAACTACACAGAGGAAGGCTGGAGCAAAAATCCGAACCTTAAACCTCAACAGCAGATGCGCTAACTACAAGGTTGGTGAATATTTTGTGCTTCTTTTGTTTTGCTAGCTTTACATCTCACATAATACTGGCCATTTGACAGTCCTGTAATTGTGCTTTGTCTGAGTAGAGGTTGGTGTACTGTAAAAAGTCTTAATTACATTCAGTTGCTTCAAGGCTCCACTGTACTGCTCTGTGGATGAACTCTCAGTTGCAAAAAGCAAGAATCTTCTGAGCAGTAAGAACAGCCTATGTCGGCGAGAGAGGGGAAAAAAAGCATAGTCACTGACCTTGAAATCTGCAAGTACAAAAAAAAAACAATGCACTGACACGAGGTCCTCGCCTTTTAATCTTGTAAACGACACAGAAAGTCAAGTTGAAAGAAAAAGTGCTGGCCCCTGTTGTCCTTCCCACCGGGATCATATCTCGGTCGCCATTTTTTTTTATTTGCGGGAGTCCCTTTCTGTACAAACAAATTGAGATTTATACAAAGCGAAGGCTGCGGGCAGCAGGTGCTATTGATGCAGCTCGGCCACACGGCAGACAGCTCACTCTCTCCGCCGGCCGTCCCCCGCCGGAACGCCTTGCCAATGAGGGGGTAATTGGACTGATCACTCTCTGTTTACTCATTATGCTGCAAAGATGAAGTGGCTTGCTCCCAAATAAAACTTTGGCAATCTGGCAAGGGGAAGTGGAGTCTCCTCCGTCAGTGTCTTACCCTAAAATCTGTTTTGAGTCGACAGTATGGCTTGCGTCAGTTCAGTTTGTGTCTATTGCCAAAAGTTTGAGAATGATAGTAGACTTGATTGGCAAATTTGTTGGACTGCGTGAAATGTGTTTATTGTCAACTGTCTTAAAGAAATCGAGGCCCTGTGGCTGTAGTTGCTAGTGGTTTAACGGCTTCAGAATTTGTAATGGACGCTAAAGTGATGCTAATTGGGTCAAAGTTGATTGATTGATGACATCATTGATATTTTTCTCAGTTGTTATGGGGGTTAAAAGGGGGTCAAGGAAAGCCTGGTGGGCAGAGGTGGGAAATCTAGGTCCAGAAAGTAAAAACCTTTAGCCCCAGGTGACTAACTAGCTAGCTCCCCGGGTGCTTGTTTACCTACTAGGGAGCTAGCTAGCTAGCACAAGGGGCTAAAGCCAAACTGTGGCAGGCGTTTTACTTTCTGGACCTGGATTTGCCATCTCTGCTGGTGGGCCGCCAAGTAGAGCTGGGCAATAAATCAAATTAAGTCAATTAATCTTAATTTTAAAAATCGAATCGTTGAAAATTTGCTAAATCGTGAAGTCGAGTTTTGTCTTCTGGATTATTAAAAGCTGTTGTTCTTATGTTCTGTTACATCCAAATGTTATTGTGAGTTGTGATTTTGGCAGAATGTTGGATGGATGGTTTAGAAGACTACCGTGTTAATTTTGACAATACATTTTTATTTAGTTTTAGTTCATCTTTGGACTAAAATTAATTAAAAATTGAGTCATCTGATTGTATTTTTATTTGTAACTGTAGTTTAACACGCAAGCCACGTTTAATATAACAGTGTCTTTATTAATTGTTTCAGTGAAACACGTTGAACTGACAATAATATAACTTAGTTTTTACCTTGATAAAAAAAAAGTGCATAATTGCGTGAGATTAATTTTACAGCTGCACAATGAATGTAAACACGTTTGAATTTTAAATAAAGTGCAGTGAACAGTTTCTAAGTGGTTCTTTTCTGCCACCCGGGTTTAATTGGATTTTGTGAATTTTAGTCACTGTGTTGTTTTCCTTTTAGTCATTGACGAAATTGTCAGTCAATTTTAGTTATTGTCATCGTCTCAATGATTGGCTTCTATTTTAGTTTTCGTTTCATTTTCGTCTGAAAAATTTTTGGGGTGACAAAAAATTCCTTCTGATTGGATTGTGTGAATTTTCGTCACTATTTTCATTTTCGTTTTAGTCATTGACGAAATTGTCAATCAATTGTATTTATCGTTATCGTCTCAGTGAATGGCTTCTATTTTAGTTTTTGTTGAATGTTCATCTGAAAAATAATTTTCATGACGAAAATTTTTCGTCGACATAATGATCAATGCAGGACAATATGAATGCTAATTTGGTAAAACGGAGTTAGAATCAGTAGTATACATTACTGTTGTCTGAACATTTTGCACAGGAATTGTTTTTGAATAAATTAAAACTTTGAAATATATGTTTGCTGGGGTTATTAGGTTAAAATCGTAATCATCCTGAATGACTGAAAAAAAAAATCAAAATTTTATTTTTTGGCCATGTCGCCCAGCCCAATGTCAGGCTAATAAAACGCAGGGGGGAAGCCTGGGATTGATGTAGAATACTAAGATGAAGAAGTGTCAGTCACATAATTATCAATCGACTTTGACTCGACTTTTGACGTATTAAAGGCGACCGCAAAAAGTCTCATTATATCGTTAAACCTTAAGTGAATGCCATTCTGGTTATCCACATGGAACAAAGCCAGATCAGTGTTTACTGTTTCGAACCGTCCCATTCTGACCTGAACTGAACTATCCTGCTTGGAATCTTGTCTTAATAACTCAAATTCAACTTTGGAGGAGACAGCGAGCCCAGTAAAGTACCGACTGTGCTTGTGTATGAAAGTTATAAAAGTGTTTTTTTTTTCCGGAATAGCGAGATATCTCCTGGTGGATTGATGTTGATAACAAGGAATATCGCACATCTTCCAGGGTGGAGTACATGCTTGTGCGGTAAAGGAATTAAAGAACATCAGGCTGAGCAGTGTGTGCGGCAGTATGGTTCGCTCTGCTTTTTTTTTTTTTTTTTTATGTGCTCCTCTCTCCGGTGTAGATCATTAGCAAGATTATCAGATGCAATCATCTCATTCTGGTGGCGCATAACTCAGGCAGGCCTCCTCTCCCGCCTGTGTCTTTTGTGAAGCAAACTCGAAAGCTTTCCGGACAAAAATCCCATTTGTGCATCTGCAGTCTGCCTTCCCGAGCTTGTTAGTTCCAACACTTCAGTGATCCCGGTGGAGGCACTAGCACGAGCCATAATGGCCATCATCCAGACAGCTCGCACTCGCATGCAGGGGATGAACAGCAAGGTGCACTTCCCTCTATGGTTTAAACCCACGCTGTTAAAAAGGAGAAATGTCCTTTTTGTTATTGCAAATGACAAAATGGCAACTGGAAAAATTGACTTTTTACCATCTCTGTGGGAGGAGTACTTTAGGCTAGTTTGCCACTCTCGTGCAACCTTCCCCATTGTGGCATTGGTGCATATTAACGTACAGTATTCATGTCGGTTTGCCGGTAAGGCAATAACACAACACACTGGCTTTGCTGCAAACTCATCTCCCGCTTGTCGCGTTTCATCACAAATACTCCGATGAGCTTATTTCCTCGTCCTTATGATATTAACTCCTCGGATTCAAGGATCCTCTGGTAATTTATGACAACTTGGAACTGATTTTTATAGTTTGGCCGCCGTAGCTATCTGCGCTTACGTTAAAGTAATTGCTGCGATTTGGGGGACTCAGCACATCACTTCAACAAAGTCATGTGTGAGGGGGGGCATCAGTCAGTGAGTCATTATGCAACATTTGAACTTTATTATATTGAAGTATTTTTAGGAGAACATGAGTCCATCTCCACATCAGATTTGTTTGGCCCCACTTAAAGTGGAACTCAACCCCCATCTTTTTTTTTGTGTGACAATATTATGTTCTACGCAGCCCCACTGGTCTAAATACGGTATTCTGGTTAATATTGCGTTCGTGGAATATGAGTTAAGCAGCAAAATCCAGCCATTTGTATCCATCTCAGGGGGCGGACATTTTGCCACTTGCTGTCGACTGAAGATGACATCAATGTTGCTCAGGTAACAGCCAATCACAGCTGAGCTTCAGTCGACAGCAAGTGGCAAAATGGCCGCCCCCTGAGATGGATAAAAATGGCTGGATTTTGCATGATAACTCTTATTCCACAAATGTAATATTAATCACTCAGAATGTCATGTTTAGAATAGTGAGGTCACATATAACATACTAATCAGGTTTCCATCCAATTGTTTTGAATTTTTTAAGCGAATTTACTGAAAATGCACAAAACGGACATGCCACTTGTGCCCGTTTCCATCTATTCTTCTTTTGCGAATATTGAGAGAGGACTCGGCGGTATACACCACAGAGCTGTGATCCACCAGTGATTTAAAAGAAGAAGAAGAAAAACAGGAAGCGACTGCGCCGTGCGATGACGTCGTATGAGTTTTCTTTTGTAATTCTCGATAACCGTAGCGATTCTTTGCTGTTTTCCATCTAAAATTGCATTAATAATTGCTTCTTTAATTAATTCTAAAAAGTGCGTAAAAACTTGTTTGCGAATTTTTAACCCTTTTTTGAATATCTAGCGTTTACATTCAGTTTCATTTTCACATTTATTGAAAATTTTAATAAAATGGGTGGATGGGTGGAGAAATGTTTAAGGTTGACTTCCACTTTACTTCCAACAAACATTTATTTTGGAACCTTCCTTTAAAACGCATGTGAAGGGAAGACAATTAGGAATCCGATTAATATTTTTTGGACAAGGTCACAAACAGGAACAGATTTAATGATGTGAAATGAAGTTAAAAAAAAAAAACAATTAAACAACCACACCAGCTGTAATCTTTCTTTCTTTCATTTTATGAAAGACAAGTACAGGGTACTTGTAACTTGTGGTCCTTTACGTACTGTGATATGTTCCATGTGGGAAATTTATTTGTCTCTGTGCCATACCAAATGCTCCATACCACAAAATATGAATCATAATATGAATCATACCAATCAGTTTAGAAATTGACTAGTATCAGTAATAATAATGCTGTATTTTCTTCCCTCAGTTGAGTCCAAACCTGCAAGGATGGATCCAACATCATACAGGTAAAGATGTTGTCAGCCCGAACCCCCCCCCCCCCCCCTCTTTAGTATTTTACTTTTTGTTTACTGCCATCATCCTCTTATTATCCACTTCACGTACAGTCACGACAGAATAGTACAGGCACCAGTTACATTTTGACAAGAACAATCCCACAGCTCAGCTATTGACCCAGATAGTGCTAGTGATGTTAGCATCCATGGTGATTGGCGAAGGTGAGAAAATGCAGGTCTGGACGAAATTGTCAATTGTTGGCAACTGGTGCTGAAAGCTTGTTAGCTTGCTTTTCTGTTGAAAAAAACAACAAATAAAACAAAAAAGAAAATACTGTGAAGAAGTGATGTACGGTGGCAGTGAACAGTTTGGAAAATAGTGAACAATTCTTCAAAAAATAATTCAAGTCACTTCCAGTTGAAGTTTATTGTATGTACCTCTTTTTGATTTTGTAGGTCAATTTAATACTTTAAAATTACACATACTAGTGAAGGAAAGCGAAAATGTTTTGGATAAATTGATATAATTCTAATTGGAAAAATAAAAACATAAACTAAAATGCGTGTTCGATTTAGTTTAGTTCGGTGACGAGACAACTAGCAAAATAATCATTTGTGGCAGCGTTAATACATGTATACTTTGCCACGTTTCCACATCACCAACTGATTTTAAGTTCATCATTATTATGAAAAGGCGTACTTTTATTAGTTGTAGATACATCTTGTGATGTGTGATTGTTATTTTTAGTTTTTTTTGTTTGAGCTGTGGTTGTATTTTGAAGTGCTCTAATATGTTCCAAGAGAATGTGTTTTACAAGAGGAGGCGCTCATCCACCTCATCCTGGCCAGATATTGAGACCAACAGGTACGATGAAATAATCATAAAGCGGCTCCATTAAATCTTAATGAACATGTTTATGTATCGCCACTGGAGAGCAAACGCCATCTGCTTTCAAACGCACTGTACATTTTCTGACCCACTTTGGGAAATTATACCCCGCATCTGACTGTTAAAGTGGGGACACACACAAGCGATTGTTATGCAAAGGTTAGTTTGACTTGTATAAATGAACCTTTAATCTCACTTGAACCGTATCCAATTTGTTAGCGTAATTCCGCTAACTGGAGGGATTCTTTTTCTTTCCTTCCCCTCAAGGGAGAAGGCATGTTAGCGCCCATTTTATCCACTGAATGGAGTCTGCTATTGTCAGGCAGATAAAGCCAGCGTTGAATTGGTAAAGGAACGCTTAAGTGTAATGAAAGCAACCGGAGATTTGAGCATAATTCCATTAGTATATTGGAGAGTGAAATTTAGAGGACATTGTCGAGGTGTAACAATGAGGCTAGAAGGATGACTTTGGTCAACAACTTTATTTGCAAAGACAACAGTGTGCATGTGTTAGTACCGGTTATATTTTAATAATGTGTACATGCACACACGCATTACCATTCAGACGTTCTTGTGACAATAGTCCACATGACTACAGTATATGTTATGATTCGTTCTCACTTAAATCCGAACTGAAAATTCTGATTTGGCATTCGTTTTTAACTCTCAGCCATTTTCATAGAAGCAATCCCCTTCTCTCCTGGCTGTTTTACTGGATTTTGACTGATTTCGCAAGGCCCACAGAATATTGTGTTCTATTGCTATAAAACCTGGAAAAAGGTAAAAAAAAAAAAGTATATTTATAGCTAAGTTTCATCATTATTGAGTTAAAAAACACTGGCAAAAAGAGCTTGTTGCAACCCTGGCTGATCTCTTATACTCTGCTGTCACCTGTTGGCCGTTTTTGTAATAACTACCATTGCTTTAAAGCGATAGAAGATTTATGGGGCGGTGGGTGGTGGCCTCTCCTAATGTGGGCAAATGCGTGCTTAGCCTCCAACTTCGACTCGGCTGAATGAGTCGGCCACTTTCATCCAGCTTTCGTCTGGATACAAATTTTTGTCGAGTTCTCCGTGGCTCTACTGCTTTTGAAGAAGTGCTTCTTTGCTATAGGAAGTAATTCCACCTTTGATGTCCGCCGTGGGGCGCAATAATTCCTCGTGAATGGCTTTGTTGTCATTAGCGGCCATGTCATATGCGTGTTTTACGTCATTATGACTGTCCAAAATGGCCGATACTGTACTTATTGCAAAAATTTTCATAAAAAGTGGTATAAAATGATAATCGCTCAACATAAATTGACAAACAAAATTCAGGGAAGAGTTTAAATTAACCATTTTACAGAATAGCTGGTTAGTCTTGTATTTCTTTAAGCGATCTATTCAGGTCTGAAGCTGCATCAAAGCCTTCTGTATGCTCTAGCATAATAAAAACATTAAAAAAAAATGTATAAATACGTTTTTGGGAGTGAAGGACAAAGTATTAAAAAACGTGTTTATACTTTTTGGGGTTAAATGTGTTAACGGCCAATTCACATCTCAATTTGCCAATTTGTGCACAGCATAAACATAGCCTCTATTTCGAATCTATTGTATATCTGAGGTTGATCTTCAAAGGTGGACAATTTGTTGTACATATTTGGCCACAATACAGTTGTAAACATCAAATTCAATTACCACGTCATTCTGTCATTGTCAGTCTGAGCATTATTGTCCGTCTCTTGTTGGATCTTATTAGAGTACGCTGCATCTACCGTTCTGGCTGGCGCTTTCACTGTTACACATGGACTGAATCTACAAGTTGACTTATTACAGCAGGCAACAATTGAGACGTCGTCTTGCATGGCTCCGTTCTATCTTGAGGGCATCGCTGCTGTTGAGAATGTCAGACCATAATGTGGGAGTAATATATGCATGCAAGTTCCAGCAGGGCTGCATGGTAAGTAACAATAGGCGTAGATTAGATTAACAAGCAGCACGACATGGACACATCCCCCTTCTTCCCCGGTTATCCTTAGCATGATGTTTGGCAGATTTATTATAGTGAAACATGGAAAATTAAAAGGGCAAGGTGTACGTGTTGGAAATGAAAAGTGATTGCAAAAAAGCACTTCCTTCCCTTTCCCCGGCACCATAAACAAGTAATGGTTGTATCAGTTTACTGGCCTGATATATTTTATGCTGACAACAGCGAGGGGCGAGACACGCCTCCCCCATTTTGGATTTGGTCCCATCATTGGCGTTTGGGTTTCCTCGGACTTTCAACGGGATTCCTCGCGGCTTCCCTCGCACGGCCAAAGAGGAAAAAAATCGATACTTTGCTCCGAATTCTCTGCAGCCTCTTTTTCTGAAATGTCTAAATGAACACTTTGAAAGGGCTCCAAAGGTGACGTGATCCCGGCTCCCTTACTTTTCAGGAGCCACTGGCAGGCAATTGCTCCCCACCCGCGGCCCTTTTACCTCTCTTCCACACACGCACGCACACACACACACTCTTTGTCTATCCATCTCCTTTCAAGTCCATTTCCACATGCTTCTCTTTCCAGCTGATGTATCACCACTCCTTCTGCTCCCTTCCATCTCACCCCTTTTGAAGTTGGAGACAGCTCCAAATCCAACGTGGCTTTTAGGCCAGCCGGGGGGGCGGTAGAGAGGAAGACGTTTCAAAAAAGAGGAGCTTAAATTTGATTGCAAAAAGAAAAAGAAACGGAGAGTCCCCGAATTGCATGATGTACAGTTTCAAACCATCACCGTGTTATATGAAGATGTATCGTCCAGCAACAAAATTGAGGGGAGGAAGAAATGGAAAGCCATTGCCGATCTCTGAGATAGGCACAAGTGGTGTGAGAACAAGAGCAAATATTGTACGCCATCCGTGCTCGAGCTACCTCGCCTCTGAATCCCTCATTCAGCACTCAGATGTAATTGGACGATATAACACCTGCAGTATGCATACATCTTAGTCAACGTTCAGTTTTAAAGGCAATGTACGTGTGATATTAAGTGATTCCAGCCTCTGATGTCATACGATTCGAAATTACAGCAGAGGAAATGTATCACTCTTATGTCACTAAAGAGTCAATTGTACAATACGGGGCCTTTAAGACTTACTCATTTCACCACAAAAAGTTTAGATTTTCCACTTTATTAAGGAGATGTTAGCTGTGAAATGCTTTTTTTTTTATTTATAATAAACTGCAAGCAGACATTATAGATGCAAGCAGTAAAAAATGCCTACAGGATGGAAAATGAAGGGGTGGACATTTTTGGCTATTGCTAGAATTTAATGAGCACATGGCGGACTTAGCAACATGATTTGGTTCACAAATTGACAGTACTGTTTAATGAATGCATTTCAAATTACTTTTTATATCAGTTACTGTAATATTTTACGATGGCAGAGTAGACAACCTCCAACTACACGCATAATATGATGAAAATTAAGAAACAGTTTTTGTTTAGTGCACCATTGTCAATAATAATTAAGTCTGTTTAAAACAAAAAAGTTGCATAATGGGCATTTGTCACATGAATCACCTTCACATTACGACATCTTAACATGACAGGCTAGCTTTTTTTTTTAAACTTGTATTACAATTATTAATGATGAATGTTAGTTAAATACATACATTTATTGTCAGTGGTAAACATCTGATTGACTATTTTACTATCCTTACATAGCCAAATTGTATTGACCAATGTATTAAAAACAGGTCTTAGTATGGTTCTGTTAAGTTTTATACCAAAAATAATAAAACTTATTAATGATATTGCCAATTAACTTATTCACTCCCAACCATTTTCATTGAAGCAACCCCCTTTGCTCCCTGCTGTTTTACTGTATTTTGACTGATTTTGCAAGTCCCACAGAATATTGTGTTCTATTGCTATGAAAACATGGAACCTACCAAAAGAAAAATTAGAGTCTCTTCTTTCATCTGGAAAAAAAAGTTTATTTATATCTGTTTTCGTTTTGCAGCAATTAGGATTAAAATATAGCTAAGTTTCATAATTTTTCACAAACCTGTTCAAAACAGTGGGGGAAAGACCTTTTTTTGCAACATGGTCCTGGCTGATCTCTTATACACTGGTGCCACCCGTTGGCCGTTTTTTTTAAATAACTACCATTGCTTTAAGCATCCTCTTCAGGTCAGAGGCTACACCTTCTGTATGCTTTTTTTATTATTTAAAAAATTATTTTTATTTTTATTTATTTTTAACGTATAAATACGTTTTTGGGACCATGGCGATATTTAAAATACGTTTTTGGAAGCAAATGAGTTAAAAGTGAACCTTATGTAAATGTTGTACGCCTTGTTTTAGATCGTATTCAGTTGTGCAGGTGCAGCTAATGAAAAGTCCTATGTGAGCTACAATATATTCTTTATTGTCAAGTGTTAGCTGGTTTAGTTATTCCCGGTTAGTGCATATTGCTGCCAAGAAGCTGAGTCATATTGGAGCGAGATGTTGCTTTTGATTTTGCAGACCTTTTTGTCTGACTAATAAAATGCATCACAATTAGAGATAAGAGCTTTTAGCCTTCAACATCGGCCGCAAAACAAAGAAACTTTAATCATTTGTCGTACGCAAAATCATTCTTTAAGGAGCATATGCAGCAAGTGAACGAGGTAAGAAAAAACAAATTCTGGTTGGACTGTCATCACTTCATCGGTGTGTGCCATTATCCTTTCCAACATGGCTCCACCCCAACACCACCTTTCACATTAATGCACAGCAGTTGACTAATGGTGGCGGCTCGCAGACTAGGACACCGGCTTTGTAGTTCCCTGGAAATGCTCTCCCAACGTCTCGTTCTGAAAAACCAGGCTGCTACGTTTATAGGCGCCGCCATGAAACTCGTAGTAAAACTGTACGGATGAAGGGAATGCGACGAAGACATTATAAACTTTCTCAGCTGGTGTAGCAATTCTGCTCTGAGTTAAAATGCAATGCATCCTTGGAGAGCAGTCAAGGTCAGGTTAAGCCACGGCACTGGAAATGCATGACTAATGCTCTATTTTTTGTGCTTGGGTTAATAAAAATATAAATGTCAGCATTTGCATTATGAACTTGTAGAGGCTGTATTGTTGGGCGTGGTCACATATACACTCATAGGACACTTCATTCGGTAAACCTGCACTAATATAGGGGCCCTTGACTTTATTTTTCTTATGTGTATGTAAAGGCATAATATGCTGTGTTTTAGAGCTGTCAAAAGTAATCGATCATCAAATTAATCGTCAATTATTTTAATAATCAAGTGTTCGTTTGGAGCCATTTTTTTTATTTAAAATTGTTAAAATCCTGTGATTTCAGCATATCAACAGTAAATGTTCACTGATTTCTGTAGTCCTTCATTAAAGAAGACAGATTATCTTCTGTTTAATCAAAATAAGACTTTTGCAAATTCAGTTTTCACTTTGGATAACAATGACCGAACCGGTAACATAGTCCAACATCAATCCCCACTTCTTTTTTTTTTTTTAAATCGCAATACGAAGTACGAAATAAACACCAATCTCTGTTTAATAAACAATAACCAGCGGGAAAAAATGCTTTTGTAATACACTTTCATGCAAAATTAAAGGGATACTTAACTCATTGAGCCATTTTCAGCAGTACAAAGTTAATATTTCGTCCAGTTATTTTTCATCTACGATTAATACCTTTAAAAACTACATTTTCCACTTGCTGTCGACCGAAGATGACATCACGCGTGCTGAGGAAGTGGATAACGACCAATCACTGCTCACCTGTTTTCCTCAGCACAGATGATGTCATCTTCAGTCGACAGCAAGTTTTTTTTAAAGGTATCAATTGTACATGAAAAATAATTAAGTTCTCAAATTCATTCTGGACAAAATATTAACTTTTTACTGCTGAAAATGGCTCAATGAGTCAAGTATCCCTTTAAAATGAATCTGATTAATCAATTGAATAATCGATAGATTGATCGATTCTAAAAAAATTCAATAGTGACAGCATTACTGTGTTTCATTCGCAACGACCCCCTGCAGTGGTTAACTTCTCTTTGACGTATGGCGGTTATGAATTTGATGTTACTTTCATCATTGCCTTGACAGTTAAAGGTTCTAGGATAGTGGCTGAGGGTCTTCCTAGTGACATGTATTAAATTGGGTAAAATTGCATCAGTTCCACATCAAATCGGCAAATACAACCGATCCTACCATAGCTCGGTGGTCTTCTTCCACTTCTGTATTCATTGTTCATTGGCATCCTGTAAGTAATTGGACCACACAAAAAAGCCAATGTGTTAGTGTGTTATGCAATCTTTATCTCTCTCTCTCTCTCATGCTCTCGTGTCAATCTCCAGGCAGTAGCTATGAATAGACTGCTAGAATTGACCAACATGAAATGTATCTATTGTCCAGCTAGCTCTGCTGCTGCACTTGACGTCTAACAGGAATACACTAGCGTACTTCCAGGATTTAAGCGTTGACCCCGCAAGGGCGACTACCCAGTGCAATGTACTTGTGACTTTTACGGCGACTTTACAAAATGCGCCATTAGTCCTGTGAAGTCGGGCCGTCTCATTTGGAGAGGAGCTGCAGGTTCCGTCTGGCATTCAGCTGCCTCCAAGGACACAGGAGGCGCTCGCTCATGATGCAGGTCCTCCTAATGGAGAGACACAGCCTTCATCCTGAATATAAAGCTGCCTGTATTTTCAGCCACTCAAATAAGATGCACGGCAAGGAGCTACAAACGGAATAGTCACCCGCATCTGATGCTGGAACGGAGTTCCCACAGGTCCCAAGAATTCTTACTCTTACGCTTTGGAAAATTCTGGAGTGAAAATCTGACTTATTACACTTTTCCAGATGAATGATAATACCGCTCCCTCGTTGCCATACGGTCTTCGTAAGTGTTTTGCATCACCTGTGAATTTCACCAGGGATGCAATACGGGACGTTGGCAGTCTTTTCTGGGGTGTCCGCGCAGCCACAGAAATCCATTAATGCAGACTGAAGGACTTTCAATGAGCACTTTGGAAGAGCGCTAAGGCAAGCTAAAAACTTTACCTGGGAAAGTGGTTCAGTACAAGTGCACAAAAAACACTGCTCTTGTGTAAAGGCAAAGCACAGACATTTTGACCACAAAATGCTAATTTTGCTGATGATTATAGTCATTATGACTGATTTATTACACAAACGGCCAGCGGGTGGCAGCAGAGCAAAAAAGCTCAACCAGGGCCATGTTGAAAAAAAGCTAATTTACCGTACTCACAATTCTAAATAGCGGAATAATGATGAAACCTGGCTATCTTCTAATGCTAATTGCTGCAAAATGGAAAGAGATATAAATTTACTTTTTTTTTCCTGATTCCTTTCTTTTGGTAGTTTCCATGTTTTTATAGCAATAGAACACAATATTCTGTGGGCCTTGCAAAATCAGTCAAAATCCAGTAAAACAGAGTGAAGGGGGTTGCTTCAGTGAAAATGGGAGTGAATGAGTTAATAATGACAGTTTTCTTTGTTTGGTTTTTACTCAAAAATGTCCCCGCATTACTTCTCACACAAAATCCAGCTTTATTCCCCTACATTTGCACACTTTTTGCATGGAGCTTCCTGAATCTTTATTGGAGAATGGCTGAATGCCTCCAACATGCTTGTTTGGAATTGAAACGTCACGAGTTAATGAAGGATCACATTTAATTTGCCTGCAAAGTGAGATGTTGACGTTGCACAATTAATCATTTTGGCTCCGATAACTTGCAGACATTTTCAGCTAAACAAACTGTAAATAAAAAAAGTTGCGATCGTACTTGGAGCTTATGAGCTCAAAAGTTTAGGACTCGTGTTTTCCATGCATTGAGTCCACTTGCGAAATAAGCCACAAGGTGTCTAAAGAACAACCGTTGGCAAAGAAGTAACGCGATCCCGGTCACACACACCCGGTTACAATCTGACAGGAAGTAAAAGTGTGAGGGGAGGTTTTCGCTCTCGGCTCTCCCTTCCTGCTGAGAATGGCTTGGCTTGAAGCGTTCCCTTTCGGATTCATTTGAAGGGATCCCTGCGTGGCCCCGCCTCCTCTGAGCTCTTTCGCACGGGGAGATAGAAAAGTGGCACACTTGGGTGTGGGAACTCTTGTCTGGGCCTGTGTGCGTGTGTGAGACATATTTACAGCTGCTGAGGACACTTGTGACAGCTTTCCACTGAAAGCACAGGATCCATCTTCCCTCCATCACACTTCTTTTCCAGTTCACTCACTCTCATTCTCTCCTTCTGCACACACTCTGCAATGCTGTCAGTCAAGAAACCTCACATTTGCTTTTGGGAGGCTTAAAATCAAGAAACGATATGATAAGGGGAAAAAAAGGGGGGGGGGAGCATTAATTAAAGTGTATTACTAAAGTATTTTTACGTTCTAGTTTAAATATTACCAGTGTCCCAAAAACATATTTATACGTTTTTTATGCTCGAGCATACAGAAGGCTTTGATGAAGCCTTTGACCTGAAGAGGTCGCTTAAAGCAATGGTAATTGTTACAAAAAAACGGCCAGCAGGAGGCAGCAGAGTATAAGAGATCAACCAGGGCCATGTTGCAAAAAGCTCTTTTCACCAGTGTTTTCAACAGATTTGTGAATAATGATGAAACTTAGCTATAGTTTAATGCAAAACAAAAACGGATATAAATATACTTGTTTTTCCTGATGAAAGAAGAGACTCTAATCTTTATTTTAGTAGGTTCCATGTTTTTATAGCAATAGAACACAATATTCTGTGGGACTTGCAAAATAAGTCAAAATCCATTAAGCAGCCGAAAGAGCGAAGGGGGTTGCTTCAGTGAAAATGGCTGGGAGTGAATGAGTTGGTGTTTATTTTCTAATTCGAATTTGTATAGTGGTTAGAAAAAAAGGGGGATTGATGTTGTACTATGTTACCAGTCCGGTCATTGTTTCCCAAAGTAAAAACAGATGTTTGCAAATGTCTTATTTTGATTAAACTCAGAAGATAATCATTCTTCTTTCATTAACGACCTAAGAAATCAGTGAATTTTAAATAAATAAAGATGGCTGCAAACGATTACTCGATTATTGAAATAATTGTCAATTATTTGATAATCGATTACGTGTTGATTAATCAATAATTTTGACAGCTCTGATTCAAATTCCGTTTAATTTAAGGAAAGTCAAAATGCTATCCTCGACTTTCGCCTATATTTTGGTTGAATTTGCAAGTGTTCGACTTTTAAGTGACCACACTGCACTTGTGCACATTCCATAAACTCTGAACAAAGTCAGAGGAGCACAGCATAGCGTTTGCAAAACGGTTCATTTCTGCTGCGCACAATCTCGAAAGGGGCACCTGTTTGTGTCCCGCCTTTGCTGTGCAACACCAGTTCGACACAAGGACCAAAATGTTTTTTCCTCTTTAGTAGCAGCTTATGCATAAAACGAAGCTACAAACACACATACACACACACACACACATAAATAAAAAAAAGTCAAAAGCTGCGAGTGACTTTGCATTCTATATATATTTTTAATTACTTTTATTAAGTTCTCTGAAAAACAGGACATCAATGTCTCATTGATGTTGTGGCGCAGTGGTTATAAAGACACAGCAATAATCAACCCTGTCTTTTTTAGTCAGCCGGCTTGTAAAATGCGGACTATTCGGTTTAATATTCGGCCATGCAGCCAGCAGCAGGGGATGCTAAAATGTGGTATACACAATAATACACCGGCGAGATTATTTAGGCGTGAAAACAATAACGACGGTCAATTAGGTCGTTTTTGTCTGACTTGTATGGTTTGTTGGGTTTTCTTTGTGTGTTACTTTCTGACGACAGTTGTGTTAAGGTAACTTGACTATAATTGGTTTATGATTGATTCTTAAACATTTTCCCAGAATGTGAAAAGGCACCATCAATTGAAATCAATATTAAATTAAATATTAAATTGAGTGCAATTTTTCTTTTTTTTAAGACAGGATTCTTCAGAATATTTCTTTTTTTAATGCAACTAGAGTATGATGTTGTTTTTATTGGAATTTTGCTTTGTGTGCAACTTTTTGACTTTGTTTTGTAACAACAGTACTGTAATTGGTTTATGATTGGTGAAAAATCTTCAAAACATTTTCCCAGAATGTGAAAATCAACTGACATCAATAATGTTATCTAACTTATCCCATCAGACCTGCTTTTTACAGTGTTGTGCCAATGTAGTTTTGTATTATTATTTTCTTCCCGAGGATAAAATAAATGAAATTAGCTGTGTCTAGACAAAACAGTTTAAGAGATTTACAGGACATATTTGACTGTTTTATATTCATAAAAGCCCCCCTAAACACAAGACCAATTTAACTGAATATTGACAAACAATTTTGTTTTAGCTGTTTATGTAAATTCAGCAAATGGCAGGATTTTTAAACAGTCACTCATACTACCAATGGCGGAAAACAGCTTTTGCACTTGTTTCTGGTGGTGTCAGACGACCAAAATGTTTAATCGTAATTAATCGCATGACTTCAATAGTTAACTCACACATTTTATATCTGTTCTAAATGTACAATAAAATAGTTTTCATACTCTTGTTAACATAAAAGTGGAAAAAGAATATAATTTTTGGCTGCATCGTTTAGTCATTGATACAGTAATTGCATAATTGATAAAATTGAGGTCAAATTAAAAAAAGTGTGATATTGATTTGCGTTGGTCATTTTTCTGCCACTAGATGGCATAATTGCATTTGTAAGACATTGGGGACAGCTTGGTGCATTTTTCTTTTTATATTAAGAGCTACCTAATCTTTAACATGAAGTAACTTGTGAAATTCTGCACATTTTGTAATTTGTAAAATACAACTTAACCCCCAGTCTCCACAAATATATGCATTATTATTACATTTATTACTGCAAAATTTTGACGTGGATGTGTCTGCTGCGCTGCGACTTGAATTCCTCCAGTACAGGCTTTCCAAGCAAGAGGCGGTCATTAATTGCATGTTAAAAAAATTTTTGTAGCATTAAAGGAACGTTAAATTAACTCAAAATTAACGCACTCATTTTGACACCCCTACTTGTTTCTTACAGTTTTCTTACATGGCTGCTGCATCCAGTGGCGTGGCATTACTTGCATATGTTGAAATTGAAATGTATGATGATGAAAAGGAGATTAAAGAGCGAAAAGATGAATCACCATCATCAGACCGGGTATATGTATCACATCAGCCTGCATGAATGGGGGAGGATTTTCACTTTGTTGTCTCTACTTTTCAAAAACAAAACACATCTGTTAAGTCATGTAAACATTGTTCATTTGAAAGGTGCTCATTGTTTCGTCCTCCACTCTGACTGCTCTTGTACAGAACGACTTCCCGCTGGTATGTGGAAGTGAGGACGTGTTGGTGCTCAACTGCGCAAGACCGGAGCACTCCCCTGCTGCTGCAGGGGTGAACAGAGATGAAAGGTACGTTCACACTAGACACGAAAGGAGTTGACATCTTTTTGAACTGGGCACATCATTAGGTACGCCTCCACAATGGAATGCACATACTGTATTGTCAATGTGCTGCAGTATATCCAAGACTTACTGTTGAAAATGTCACTTTGTATGTGGTCCATTTGAGATGAATGTGTATGGTTGTTTTAAAATGAAATGATATATTATAGACCTTTGGTCCCCCATCCACTGTGGGGCATTTGGTGCCGGGCCACACAGAGAAACTGAAAAATAAATAAATACAATTATTCATTTGGTACCAGACCACACAGAGATACTGAAAAATAAATAAATAAATACATACATACAATTATTGATTTGGTACCAGGCCACACAGAGAAACTGTAAAATAAATAAATAAATTAAAAAATAAATAAATAAATACAATTATTGATTTGGTACCAGGCCACACAGATAAACTGAAAAATAAATAAATACATTTTAAAGAACAATAATAATTTGGTACCAGGCCACGCAGAGATGCTGAAAAAAATAAAAATAAATACAATTATTAATTTGGTGCCAGGCCTCACAAAGAAACTGAAAAATAAATAAATAAAATTAATGCTCATCAGCATACACATGTGAAATCACTCATCTTGCCAAAATGATTTGGCAGAAGACGAAGAGCAAACGACTTCCAAGAAAAAGAAGACACACCGACAGAGGTCCTACTTAAAATATTTCTTAATCACTCCTGGTAGTTCTCGCGCAACAAGCCCAATCTGCATAACAGCTGGCAACAGACTAACAAATGAGGAAATGAAGCTTTCAGAACTGCTTCCGCACATATAGACCAAGCAAGACAAGCCTGATTAAAATCAAAGGGAAATATCCAGAGATCGCCACTCCCAAAAAATGAAATCCTTGCCTGCGTTTTTGACATCCTTTCTTTGTGATATGGGATGTTTTTCGATGATGGCGACCAAGCAAAATTATGGCGTAGACTGGAAACGTTTTTTTTTTTTTTTGGCACACACAAACACGGTCTCCCAGGCGGGGAAGCGAACCCACGCCAGCCTGAATCATAGGCAAGTGACGGTTCCACTTTGCCACCTGGAGCCCGTAGACTGGAAAAGTAATACGCTTCAGGTGTTCCATTACCCCAGCTTTGTCGACTAGAAACAAGTGCCGAGATCCCAACTGAGTACAAAAAATACATTCAGCATAATGTTGAGTTGTATTTGTTTTTGTTGGTTTCTATGCAACTCTGTAGAAATATTGCCTCATGTGAAACAGGTATTTGGTGAAAAAGAAAAGAAAAGATGGGGATTGCTGGTATAAATTAATTGTAGCATAGATTCTATCTATAGTATAGATCGTGGTTAAATTCTGTTTGTGTATAGTAAGGCGAGTAATACACAATTCTAATTCTCAAATCATAATTCTGATCAACCATGCAACCACATCACCCATAATTTTGTTACCTGCTTCATGGCGGATGGAAACGATCAGTAATAATGATAATAATAGTAATAATAATAATAACTAGACAAAGTGCAATTTCTGTAGAAATTGCGTGGGAACGCTGAAAAGCTGAATGGTAAGATTTGAATGCATGTTCTTAAATGATTTCAGTGAAATAATAATCCATTTTCTGATATGATGATCAGTTGGTATCGAACCATTGAATGTTCTAAAATGTGGTCCAAGCGGGATTTGAACCCAGGTACTCTGTGGTGGCAGGCAATTGCTCTAAGCACTGACCTAACTTGTCCCAAATCATGGATAATGCCGTATTTATTTTGAAAAGTGTCATCTGATGCTGAAAGATAGCATGCAAATAACAATTTCATTGAAATTATAATCCATTTCCTGATATGATAGTCAGTTGGTATACATGCATATCGCATATAATGGCCATGGATATATTTGCAATGTACTGTCAAAAGGTGGGATTTGAACCTGCGACCTCATGGTTACTGGTCAACTGCGCCACCGAGCAGTATCAGACAGCATGTATGGAAGTGGGCGTGGAAAGTGGGACTTAGAAAAATACATTGAATGGGGAAAAGTTGACATTCAATGTTAAATTGTGCAAAAACTAATGTGGAATCAGACGACATATTCGTAAATTTCTGAAGTTGAAATTTGAACGGTGTAAATCAGATGTTATTATGTGGGAGTTATCGCACAGCAAAAAAGTGCCTGATATAATAATAATATGAGCAGCATTCCAACAATAATAATAATAAAACTGACTCAAGATCCAATAGGAATTATTGACCACACATACTCTCCATTGGTAATGAGCCTAATGCTGTAAGTACCAAATCAATTCTGCATTCTCTGACTGCTTTTTGTATTCATTTGCATTTTTAGTGAACAGCTTCCTGCTATAAAACCCGCACCAGGAAGTAAGAGCATGTTGCTGCTCATCTCTGCAGGAGAGAAGCACTCTCAGGTGCTGCTGGGTGAACAGAGATGATAAATGTACATTCGGGAGAAAGAAGAGCCGAATGTGTTTTAGGATGACCTTGGAGTCAGGTAAGCGCGACGGATGACTCTAAATAGCATCGAGTAGGGGCCAATCAAACTCGAGCTTAAACCGCACCCCTTAGCGGCAAACTCTCGAATGACCACTTCTCAAGCAAGCGGGCCACAGTGCACGGCCTCCTTTACTCTTAGCTTGCTTGTGTGTACTGTATTTGTGTTGTGTCCGCATTCCTTCCCCATTGTTTTGAACCTTTATTCCTCACACCATTAGCAAGTTACCCCCACCCACACCCCCCCCCCCCAAATCGCTCTCCTGCACACGCCTGCAGGATTTACTGTAGATCCCTGATATATTATGGATAAAGAAAAAAAACAAATGTTGCCCGCCATTTATATGACACAGTTGTAAGATCACACACTCGGGGTGATTACAGTGGTCAAACAACACCTCAGGGGACAGAGGAGGCGTTTGGTGGGAGCGCAAAAAATATAACAAAATCTGAGCCAGAGCCATTTTTCTTTTCTTTTTTTCCTCCCTGTTCCCTTCCATGTGCCGCCTTGTAACAAATTACACTGAGCCACCGCTCCCACCCATGCTGGGAGTCTATTAAATCCTGCCTTGATATAATCGAGGACTTGTGTATGTTCTATTGGCATGATTATGCTTTTAATTGAGGTTGAGGGCAAACTTCATCAAGCCACAGGCGCTTCCTATGCACAAGCGAATTAAAACGGTTGCACGAACGGCGGCGTTATGAGTTATATGAAGATATTTCCATGGTTTAAAATATTACGCCTCGCTTGGTGTTCCGCATGATTGAATAAACATCTATGGAATATCTAATGATGCGCTGATGTCAATGTCACTTATTTTTACATGCTCATAATTGGACAATTTCAAAGTAATTGTGTTCTTTTTTAAAGTGTGAATATTACTTAATATGTCAAAAAATATGAATAAATACATACTTTGTTCCCGCTAAAGCTAGGTATCGATTTCAATTTGATTCAATTTGATATTGATTAATTATGGAAGATCAATTCTTCAAGGGCATGATTAAAAACTCCACAAACATTAAATTCCGTGAAGGCAATAACTGGTTAAATGATTGAGTTTATTAATGAAAGTAACACGTATTATAATCATTTAAGTGTTACACAAACATTGACATTAACAAAGATGAGATGAAAATATTTTTACAAGTCAAATTCAATCATTGAAAATATAAATAAAAAAAGATTCTGAATTGTCTTGAAGTGCAAAAGGTCAGGTGACAGGTCTTTCATATATGTAAGAAAATACTTTTAAATTCATGTCAACAGTACATTTCAAGTAAACAGTAAGATACAAAAAAATTGGCCTTTAAAATTAAAAATTAAAATTAAAAAGTGATATCTAAAAAATGGATTCATGGTTTTATGAATTGATGTCAGGCTCAAAAAGGAAAATCGATTCGATATTTATTCTTCTTCTTTTTTTTCTTGATCCCAACCCTAGTTCCCGCACTATAATACAGTATATATAATTTTTGCTGTATTTGTACTTACTATAATGCCCTCACATGTGGGAAAGGAGAGCCACAGTCACCAATGCACTCCTCAGCTGTTTACTAAATCCCAGCAAAACAGTACAGCACACTCAGACAGAAGCTGCTGTCAGCCACAACTCTCACCCAGATATTCACATGCAGACACTCCCATGTCACAGGCACCGCCTCTTAAAGGGGAACTCAGCCCCAAAATCTAGTGTAGTCTAGTCTAAATACACTTATTTTGATTATTTATTGCATTTGTGTAATATGAGTTTAAATGGCAAAAACCACCATCCATCTCAGGGGGTGGCCATTTTGTCACTTGCTGTTGACTAAGAATGACATCACAGTAATGACCAATCACGGCTCGCCTCTTTTCTGAAGCTGAGCCGTGATTGGTTGGTCACTTAACTTTCCAATATACATTTGTTGCCTCTTTTTTTACTGGCAATATTGCACTGATCAAACAGTACAGAAGTGTGTGCGCGTATATGTAGCACTTTCGCATAATTGTGTCATGATCACCGCTCTGAAATTTCATTTTCATAAATTGTATTCATTGTCTCGCTTGACAATTTATGCACAATGAGTTCAATGACTTTTTGCACATGAGGGCATCTTAGTTGAATTCAATCTTGACATATTGACATTGTGCTTTGAAGGTTTAACTATCGCCTTATTAGATTTATTTTAGCAGAGTGTCGGATAGGATGTCAAACTTGTAAGGAACAATTAAGATTTTTGCAATGTTTTGAATCTCGCTTCTTGGCTCTGTGCTTTGTCTGCGAGGCATTGTCAATCAAAGTGGATGCGACTCACCCACACAGCCTTGATGAGGCAGAAAATTGACTTGTTTTGCGTCTTTGTTAAATAATAGCAGAGGTTTGTAGCGTAAACCTGGTTTGAAGGGAAAAAAAGAAACAGCCCTGTGAACAGTACTGTGGATATGAAACGACAAATTAAACGTATGTTAATTCCTTCATGGAAGCGCAAGCAAAGTTAATTTTATTTGTACACGGAAGCGTGGACATGCCCTCCTGGATTTAATTTGTAAAACGTATTCCGGGTAAACGGTACACGCAAATAAACGTACACCAACAGACGTTTTAATCTTGACACTAATGCTCATTTGGAGTTTGGAAGGTCAAAGTGTTGCTGCTTATGCTAATTAAGCTCCATATTGTGTGTGTGTGGGGGTCTTCAGCCTGAACATCCATTCAAGACACACACACACACACACACACACACACACACACACACACACACACACACACACACAGCACACTGATTGAATACACAACAAGTGTGTTAAATATCCGTAGTATTAAAAAAAGAAGAAGAAAAAGCTCAGTTAACAAGCATCCCATAGTAAACACCTTTCAAAGTTCATAATATCAAGGGATATTTGACTTGTGACAAGATATCCAAGATATTCATCATATTCATACACATCAATCAAGTAGAAGGGCACTCAGTATAGCGGAGACCTCTGCCAAGGCAGACAAATCTGCAATGTGGTCGTCTGTCAAATCGAAGAATGCCTGGCTAAGAATATCTGTTGAGAAATGTCTCTTAAAAACATGTCATGCGTTTAATTACGCTCGTCATATACATCTCTAAAATTATAGCATCTGGCTAATCACTACTTTATCAAATAACATATTTCCTCATATAGCGGATGTCTCTCTATGTCACAATTAGTCACCAGGTGAGTCATCCACAGAAGGCAATGATGAAAAAAAAAACTTTGAAATGTTGCTAACCAAAAACAGCAGCACTTATATTATACAGACCCAGTGTACGTTAAGACATCAGTATTTATACGTGAACATCACACATCACGCTTTCCGCAGTCATCTGCAATCATGTGTCAAGGTCGAGCTATATTTAGAACTTCACTGTAAAAAAAAAAAAAGATGTCTGTAGAATCGTGTCATCAAAAAACTGTAAATACAAAAGCAATGAAGCATTGTATAATTTACATTAATATCGTGTAAAAGTCTAAACCAAACACAAATGTTGATTTGACAGTAAGAAAATGTTAAGAATTCACAAATTTCTGCAATTTAAACACAAATGAATTGTAAAACAAAAAAATGACATCATAGCAGTGTTAGAAGAACACTTTTTGTCAGTAGGTTCTTTTGTACATTTTGTTTATGCCTTAAAGAAACTCGCATTTTACAAAGTCATATTACAGATAAGAATATTTAGATATACACTAAAACCATGTGAATATAAAGGTTAAACTAAATTTATTTTGTTATTTTAAATGTCATATACTGTAGTCCTAATTATTAGTTTTTCAGTACACTTTAATATAAATTCTGTTGTTTTACAGGGGAAAAAGCTGGCAGCTGTGGTTAGAATAATTCTGTACAAAAGAAAAGAAAAAAAGTGCAAATATAAACAACTTTACAGAACAACTCGTATATTATATATCATAAAACTGTACTTTTTAGACTTGTAGATTCAACAGTCTCTTACCGATAACTTCACAACAACAGGGTGGCGTGGCTCAGTGGTAGCATTGTCGTCTTTTAACTCTGATGTTGTTGGTTTGATCCCACCGCAGTGTGACTGTATTGAAGATCTATGTGCAAGATAATGAAACTAATCAGTAGGTGAATGAGCAGTCAAAATGCAAAACACTTTGAGGGCCTTGTAATGTAGGGAAGCGCTATATGAATCATTTACCAAGAACATGCTGCTTTTATACTATTTTGTTCAGTAAAAATTTGCATGCAGATTTTGTTTATTGTACATTGTGTAAAAGTGCTTCTGTAAAGTTGTTTTCATTCACTGCTGCCAGTTTTTCTCCTATAAAAACTTCTTCTTTTTTTTTACAGTGTTGTTTTTGACCATACCACCAATTTCAATGTTACAATTCACGTAACATTCGCATATAGCCTAAATGAAGTCAAATAAAATATTTCTTCAGTTTTATGTTCCAGGGTACAGTTTTCCCTTGTGCATTATTCCGAGTGCATCTGGCTTGCAGTTTAGACATCATTCATATGGATAGAAAAAGACATGCTTGACCTCAGATTAGCATATATGGTAACTAGTATGGCGACCCAGATGAATTTAAGATAATAGCGATCAATAGGACACCGCTCCGGTGTCCTCTCTGTGGATGTATGCTGCCGCGGCGCCTTTTGCAGACTTTTCATCTTGCACCACGCACGCTCTCTTTACTGTCTGGCAGAAATGAAAATGCATCCATAAAAAAAAAAAGAAAACGTCTATAAGTACGTAGCTGCACGGCAAAGAGTCTGATTGCGAGAGCGGGATCACTGTTGTAAAATAGAATATTCAAATGTGCCAGGATTACTTTTAAAACACAGACAGACCAACAAAAAAAAGGTTGAGCCATGCATATAGACTGACTACTTTTTACTTGAGTCTTCGGGACTACGTACACCAGGTTTGAGAAGAAAATAGTTTCCCGTTAGGTTCCTGCTTCCTTGAAAATGATTGAACATGAAAACTGAAGCGGTTTACCTGCCAAATAAATAGTACATATAATGTGACGGATTCTCCATAAAACGGTTGGTGGTTGAAATGAGTATTGCTGTGTGCTCCCCACCTCCCACCCCAGAAAATCGAGTTCCGATAATAGCGAAATTAGCTTCCACAGTTTTTTTTTAAGTCTCTGTGCTTTGAGCATAGCAAATACACAGAATACAAAAGAGCAAGTTCGTTGTTATTCAGCACACGAAGGTATATAGCAGACATTTCGGCAAGGATCAAATTCTTTGTTCTGCTGAGCATAGGTTTTAGTCACAAACATCGTATCATTGTTGTTTTGTCATTTCGTGCCCTTTTGACATCACCTCACCTTCATCGGAAGCAAAATGCTCATTTCTCACATTACATTTTCTAACTTTTCTTTCTAGCAGTTAAAGCGCTTGACTTTTTCTGTCTGTTCATTTGAACGAAGCAGGCTGGTGGTAAACTGCCGTACTTTGAAGATCACTCACAAGAGTACAAGCACCTGAATTGGTATTTTTCAAACTTGGTGCAAGTAATCCATTATTTCTAAAGTACATTCTATCTTATTTGTGGTAGGGCTGTGCAATTAATTACACTCCACAATTACAAAATCAGGGTAATTGTAAAAAAAAATAAAAATGAAGGAAAAAAAGATGATTAATACCACCGGGCGGTAATTTTGAGTTCTTTGAGTTGTTTTAATTTATACATTTGCACCTTTTTATTTTATCTTAAAATAACAAATAAAGACATTTTCATTTTCTTGTTTTCTACCAAAAAATAAATGATTATCCCAATCGTGATTTCAATTATTATCAATATAATCAGAATTAATAGTTTCTTCATAATCGATCAGCCCTAATTTGTGGCTACTCTGGCCACCTCTGATCACTGGCCGAATACCATGCAACTGTCTTAACACACCTCAAGCCACAGGATAATCACTCAGGTTATTCTTTCACAGAGAGCCAATTTAATTGGCTTTTATTCGAAGGTGGGTGAAAATGCTCAAATTCGGTCACAATTAGCAGTATGTCGGTACCGTTGAGCAGGATCAGGGTCTTGTACATTGTAAACTCGTGCTGAGTTAGACACCGAGGCTCACGTTAGCCCATTTAACAAGTGGCAGGCTTTCCTGTCAGGTGCATGACAACACTCGCGGGTCCTCCAGCTCAACTTTGCGAAAGTTGGAACGAAGACAAATTCAAGTTGCGACATATACATAATTCATTATCATTATTCCTTCCATCCTGTCAGACAGCCACGCATTTTGAGTTCAAGGGCAGAGATGAAATGATAGCACAAAAGGCCGGGATAGCTCACAATGGTAAAATGGCATTATATCTCTTCCTTAATGTTTAATCAACGGCGTCGCTGAGCTCCCTCTTTTGATTCCATTTCAATAACTCTGCTTGTGTGTGCTCGCAGCAGCTATTCCTTTTGCAGCGGCGACATTAAAGTGTTTACACAGGCGCATCGCGGGGACTCACCTCCTTTTTGAGGACAAAAAGTCCACTTTATGCGACATAAATCGTCATTTTGTGGCGAGGGTTTGTTGTAAAACAAGGTGCATTTACATTTGGGCCCAGACAAGAATTGAAATCAACATGCTGTACGTCCTCTGAAGTGCAAAACATATTTATAAGTATGTGTGTGTGTGTGCACAGTTGGGTACGTGACCAGCTTCGGATTGAACATTCATTCGGAGATGTCCTAGAAACTTTCTCAGTATATTTCCACGACCGCCCCCTCGCAAAAGGAGCGCCGAAAATCACCAATTAAAACATCAATGCTAAAACCAGCAGCCAGGACAATAATAGACTTTTATCCCACTGACGCAATAAGTTCCGCATGCATATTTCATAATTGCTTCACCAAGTTCAATTAATGGATTCCCTCCTCTCATCCTCCGAAAGCGGCTGCGACAAACTTGGTCATCCCATTGACGTGACTAGTGGATTTCATCAAGCGGGACTCTTTTGGAAATATTAGGGCCACACTGGAAGAAATTATTTAATTAATTATTTTCCTCTCATAACATTGTGACTTTGTTCTTGTAATATAACAAACAAACAAAACACTTTTTTTCCTTATATTACAACTGCATTATTGCAGTATTTACCACTTTAAAAAAAAAAAACTTAAAAAAATATATATTCCAGATATAACATCTTTCCTCTTGTATATGTGAAAAAATATTCTGAGTTTTTTTCTCTCATAATTGTTCTCCTATTTTAGCACTTAATACTCTGCTACCTTCATTGTCTTTTCCCGCAGACGCCACCGAGGGGATAAAATGTATACTGCCACTACTGTCATCAAAGAGAGCCAAATGATCAGAAAGCAATCCTCAGTTGGGTTTGTTCCATTTTCTGGCAGCAATTAGGCTGTGGGTTGGTCAAATTGGAATTGTAGTGGTTTCATCTGTAGAGGTAAACCCATCTAGGTGGCTCAGGAGGTCGAGAACCCATTTAATCTTATGACTCGCTTCCTTTTCTCTTCAGGAAAACATCCAAAATGGATTAATCACACAAAATGCACTTGGGAGAGCACAAGGGGCATGCCGGAAGCTGATTGGCTGGGGACTTCGTAATGCCATGGCCGTACAATATCTTCATATCTTGCACAGGCATCTTGCTTACAGTAGGCATATTATGGAAAAATTGACATTTAAGTGGCTTGTATGTAATTAGTTGGGTCTATGTAGGCCCTGACCTCCCATTCACAATGAAAGTAAACAACCAAGTGCAATAGATAAAAGTCAACACACCCCCATCCAAATGCCAGATTCAACCTTGGTTTCATTGAAATCTCCTACATTGGACAGAAGAAATGTCCAGAAAAGCCTACTAGAACAGCCCAAATTAATCTGAGGCTTTTAAAATGGTGACAGACTCCCATTAAACATGACCTGTGAAAATATCACATGTCCCAATTATAAAAGGTGTACACACTTGTGCAACCACTTTAGCACAGTTGTTTATTTTTACTTACATTCTAAAAACAGTCTAAAAACTTTGAGTCACAAAATGGGTCTTACAGCGTAAAACAACTCATAAATATTGGTCAGATCCTTTACTTGGGTCAAAAAATTGGGTCATTTTGTATAAAACAACCAAGAAAGTTGGGTCAGATTGACCAATAAAGTGGATCGGTTCATTTTTGATCCATAATTGGCTTACTTTTGACCCAACTGTTTTTAGAGTGTACAGTTGACCTACGTCACATTAGTGGTTAAAAAAGTAAAAAAGTTTACAAAAACCATTTGAACAGGATGTATAGACTTTTTATATCCACTGTAATTATTTTGCATGTGATTTTGTATGCGCCTGTGCACCCACATACACGCAGTGTAGTTAAGTGTACACTCTAAAAACAGATGGGTCAAAAGTAACCCAATTATGGATCAAAAATGGACCGATCCACTTTATAGGTCAATTTGACCCAACTTTCTGGGTTGTTTTATACAAAATGACCCAATTTTTTTGACGCGAGTAATGATTCTGACTAATATTTATGAGTTGTTTTACGTTGAAAGACCCATTTCGTGACTTAAAGTTGGGTCAAATCGTCCCATGTAGAGGATCGGTCCATTTTTTACCCTTTGTTGGGTTATTCTTGAGCCAACTCTTTTAAGTGTGTATGAATTGTCTCAATGGGAACTTTTTAATTTGTTTTACCTTACTTGCTTACCTCACCTACTTTACTGTTTTTATCACTCTGCTCTTGCTAGTATTCGCCGGTCGTCATGGTAACCAAAGCCGGCCTCACCATTGGTCCAGGATTATGTTATATGGGGCAATGGATACGATCAAACACTTTAAAATGAGCTAACTTCAGCAAGACAAGAAATAGGGTTTAAAGCGTCCAATCATTCTTGATCATTGTGCTATTGAGACAAAAAACACGGCACAGACTTATTAATACACTGGAGGACCGTTTTAAATGCGCAATATGTCTTTCCTCATTGTTTGGTGGTCGAGGTTTCATCAATACTCTATTTGTTTTTCACTTGTGTTGCGTGAAAAGTGTTTTGTCTTGAAGAATAAAGCCGGCTCGAGCCTGGAGCTTATCTGAATGCACCGCGTGGCCCTCTTGCAGACTTTTAAGATTTCCAAATGGGAGGCCATTACGCTTGACGAGAAAATATCGCCATCATTTCCCTTTTGAAAGCAGGCAGCCGAACACAAAACAAACAAGGCGAGGCATCACAATATATGAGGCAACGTGGCAGGGGAAGATTATGTTCTCTCGGCAGGTCTTATTTAGATGTCTGCGCGAGCACATTAGCGCTTTATTTTCTCCCGCATTGTGGCGGCGGTGCGCCCGGCTGACGTTTTTTAAACGCATCGCCGCAAGTGTGCATTGCAAATTGCTCCGTCGCTAATTAGTGCTCGCACGTGTAAACATTTTTCTTTAAGTGCACCGGACCATTAATTCCACATCATGCGTCGTTAAAATAAAAAGATCGTAAGCTTGTTAGATTTATGAGATTAATTGTGCATGGACCGCTCCCACGCTCTTAAAATAACGGAGGTGGGGAAAAGGCAGTTTCCATATTGCTTCAGTTTAATGTTATGTAAAGCACAGCCCTCTGAGTGGCAGTAAATAATCTACTGGTACAAGAAATGCCAGTGGCTGTGCAGTAAAAAAAGAAAGAAAGGAAAAGTAGTGTTAGGGGCGTTCAATCAGTGGTCAGGAGTGTAATAAGTGTGGAAGTCACTCATACTCAAACATAGTGCAAAGGCGCGTTGTTGCAAAAATGCAGTACTGGGAAATAACAAAGTACAAATACTTTATTACTGTACTCTAGTCCATTTTTATCAGGTATCTGTGCTTTAAACGAGTATTTTTTGTTAATTTTTTTCTCAGCTCAGAACATGAGCAAAGCTATGAAAACACATCTTTTTTAATATATTTAAAAAAATTCAGCCAATGCTAGCTAGCGCCTAAATGAAAACATGCAACATGTAAAGTCTTCTTTTTTTTCTTCTGCCACCACAATGTAAGACAATAAAAACAGTGACACTATTTACTGTTGACCACCAAAAAAAAACCACTATACCTATAGTTAAACATGATTGTATAACATCATGCCTTAGACAAAATGGAGGGAATTACGAACAGTTCCAACCTCCAGGTCAGCTTGAAAAAAAAAATAGGCAGGAAAAGAACATCTAAACTTTGTTTGGGGTTAATCAGAGGCACGATAAATGTTGGCCAGTATGTGCTGAGACCCATTTAACATGGGTTTGAATGTGACTGGTAAACTCAGTTTGCTCCCAAAAACGTATAAATACATTCTATTTTAAATGTTTTAAATGTCCCAAAGACTTATTTATACGTTTTTAATATGTGGGTTTTTTTTTTATGCTAGAGCATACAGAAGGCTTTGATGCAGCCTCTCAACTGCAAAGAACGGTTGAAAAAAAATGTCAGTTATTACAAAAAACGGACAGCAGGTGGCAGCAAAGTACAGGAGATCAGGCAGGGCCATGTTGCAAACAAGCTGCTTCCCCCACAGTTTTAAACAGATTTGTGATTATGATGAAACTTGGCTATATTCTAATGCTAATCGCTGCAAACTCAGTTGCCAATTTCCTCCCAGTGGATCTGGCAGCGCCCTGCATGGCAGCTATGGAGGACCAAAACTGCCAAAATTAAAAAATAAACGACTGAAAGTGAAAATAAAAACGGATATAAAAATATAATTCAAAAATTAAATACAAAAAATAAATATGAATGAAAATAAAAACAACTATATATATATATATATATATATATATATATATATATATATATATATATATATATATGTGTGTGTGTGTAAGTAAAAACCAAACCAAAAAAAAACAAGATTTATAGAATGAAAATAAATGCCGGAATAAATAAATTAATAAATATATAAATAGAATAAAATATCAATCAATAAATAAAAATGCTATGTTTTTACATTTATTTATTTCATGCTGCAGATGCTCTGCCAGGACGAAATGTTATTCAAATGAGGGGGCGGTCCTAAGCGTGTCTTGGGTTGGACTCCGCCGAACAAGGAAGTCACGCCGGCTTGCATTGGAGAGCTCCAACAATGGACGACTATCTTGTCCACTGTCACCACAACCTGCGATTTGAGTTGCTCGACAACAAGTCGAGGTGACAGTGGACCAGGCAGTCATATTATATCTTTTTTTAGATCTGTTTTTATTTTCACTTTTAGTCATTTATTTATTTTTTATTTTGGGCAGTTTTGGTCCTCGATAAGCACCATTGTTTTATGAGTGTGTGAATGTGAGGCTATATAAAGTGCTTTGGGAACCATATGGTGTCGTTAAAGCGCTATAAAAAAAAGCAGGCTATTTACTTTTTTTTTTTTTTACCTAAGTACAGAATGTGAGTACTTTTGCTAGCCCTGCAAAGGTGAGCCCAGCCCTTGCCTCATCAGGCGCAGGTCTCAAACCCGCTAACAAGGTATATAAACAGTGACTAGATTTTTAATGACTGTGGCACGCCTCCAAAAACACCTCCCTGCCAGTCTATAAACTGTGAAGGTTAGCCGACTGGGGAGGGCGGTGGTCTCCCTCGCACCCCAAGTCAATTTGTGTGCCGCGTCTTGGCCTTTTAGCCCTCAAGCTGTTTGATCGAGCTGTGCCGGCACCGCCGTCTGCTCCGCCGTTTTGCTGCTCGGGTCGCTGAGCAGCGCTGGTCGCCTCACTCCGCCGGTCGGGTCGTCCGCTGAGGCCTACGCTGTTTTCATACGGCTCATCTAATTTTGGAGACGGGGGGAGTGGGGGGGATAGACTTCAGCCCTGCAAGCAAAAACATGTCAGCACTGATTTAAAAAGCCAAGCTTGTGTGTTTGAATATAATAAGATTTCACCTGCTTGAATTTCCTTTTGTTTGTATATTGAAGGCCATGTCTCCATGAACACAGTAAGATAAACCCTTGCCGATTCAGCCATCCATCTTCTATACCTCACAACACACCTACGACCCTAGGTGTGTTGTGCTAGAGCCTATCCTAGCTGACAGGAGGCGGGGGATGAATTGAAACCCATTTTTCAATTTGGGCGTAGCGTGCTGTAATGTTATCACTGCGCAGCCAATAGGTGCGATGGTGGCGGTGCGATTTCAGAGTGACAACAGCAAAAGATTTTGGTCCCACAGTGAAAACAGCATGGAGGAGGAAATGGAGTTATTTGTGGGGGAACAATACAATCCTTAGTGAATTTTGCCTCCGGACGCTCGGGTCAGCTCTCCATCTGGCTTTTAAACGGTTCCCTACTCAGTCCAAAGTACACCTCAAAGCGGTCTTCATGGATCTGTAGCTCAAGTCCCTCAGAACCTGCTGTCACATTATAATCGGATGAACATGTTTTCACAAGTTTCTTATTGCACTGTACTTATTTGCTGGGTGATATGGCCCAAAAAATGAAATCTCGATTTTTGCAGTCGTTCAAGACGATTACGATTTTAATCTAATAAACCCAACAAACATTTATTTAAAGGTTTAATTAATTCAAAAATAATTCCTGTGCAAAATGTCCGGACAACAATAATGTATACTGATTCTAGATCAGTTTTAACATAAACTTAAACATAGTTTGTGATTAAATGCCGCAATTAAATAGTTGGTAGCTATTGTAAACATGTTGTAAACCACCCATCCAGCATTCTGCCACTTGTGCAAAATTACAACTCACAAAAACATCTGGACGTAACAGAACAGAAGAACAACAGCTTTTATTAATCCAGAAGAGAAAACTCGATTTCACGATTTAGCAAATTTTCAACGATTCGATGCTAATTAATCGAATTAATTTGATATATTGTCCAGCCCTGCTGTACTTTTATTTCATGTTCGAAAAGCACTTAAAAATAAAATAAATAAATACATAAAATAATTTTTTTCTAGCTGCTGCTGCCAACACCACCGCCAAATTAAAAAACAAAGTAATGCTAACTTCCTTAGCATCAGCTCTAGTTTTCACCGCAAAGCTAAACAAAACACTTGACTTTATTTCCATCATTGGTTTGAATTTCTACATTAACTCATTCACTGCCATTGACGGCTATAGACGTAAAAAAATCATTAGAACTATTTCTATTAGTTTAACATTGTTTTCACACTTTTGTTAACAAGAGTATGAAAAACTAGAAAAATTCCCGCGGAAATTTTGAATGGGCCTGCTAACTCTTGCAACTCTTTTCAATGAGCTGAACAGTTTAAACTTTCAACCATTGAAATCGGTCAAGAAATGTGGAAGTTAACCATAATCTACTAAAAGTATTACTGCCCCTTTAAGAAACATGCACATTCACGCACACACATTTGATTTTAACTAACATTTCAATGAGATGAACAGTTTAAAATTTCAACCATTGAAATCGCTCAAGAAATGTAAAAGTTAACCATAATCAAGATCAAATAAAGTATCTTACTGTCCCTTTAAGAAACATGCACATTCACGCACACACATTTGATTTTAACCAACATTTCAATGAGCTGAACAGTTTAAAATTTCAACCATTGAAATCGGTCAAGAAATGTGGAAGTTAACCAAAATCAACAGTATGTTACTGCCCCTTTAAGAAACATGCACATTCACGCACACACATTTGATTTTAAGTAACATTTCAATGAGCTGAACAGTTTAAAATTCAAACCATTGAAATCGGTCAAGAAATGTGGAATCTACCATAATTAACAGTATCTCACTGCCCCTTTACAAAACATGCACATTCACGCACACACATTTGATTTTAAGTTGTGAGGAGACGTCACGCACCAACACTCCATTGATTTGTATAGGATTACGCTCACCTCAAACAAAAGCCTCTCGCGACTTAACGGTTGAAGATGCAGATTCCAGAAATGGCTCGTTAGAACGGCAAGGGTTTGGGGAACGCGAGCATGTTCTCAGTTTTTTAATCGGATGAAAAATGACCAAATGAGAGCAGGTTGAAAACTTATGATTGATCGAAAATGAAGAGGGAAAAAACGGCGAAATTAACATGGAGGAGATAGGCGTCAAAGTCCGACTTCTCCTCGCTTAAAGTGAAAATAAAGGTACTAAATGACACCGTAGCCAAATAAAACTTAGTTCTTCAGAAAGCAGAGGCTTGTGGCTACAAAATGTGCGAATTTGATGTCTAGTGAGCAAAGATTGTGGCCATGGTGACGAGTTGAAGTGAAACTTTTGGAAATAGATTTTTTGGTTCCCGTCACTGAAGCCTTAATTAGTCACACTCTAAATAGGCGACTTTTCCCCTTTGCTCACTGTCTTTGAACCCTCACAGGGGGGAGAGCTTTCATTCCTTAAAATTGTTTTTGACACTGAGCTAAAGATGACAAAAATTCCAACAAAATGAGCTAATTTTCATATCGGTCGGTTAATGTATGCGCGCGCAGCGTGTCTTTGAAAAAGGTGCTTGATTGGAGTTGATCTCTTTCGGATTCCCATTCATTCCTATGGGACTTTATTTGGGAGTTTTTTGGGAATAGCGTCGCCATGGTAACTGGGAATTCTTATAAAAATAATAGCGCAGCGAGTCAGAGCGAGCCGCATCGTTTGATACCTCTTTTGTCCCGGTGCGATCTACGGTTCGGGCCGCATTTTTGCGGAAAAGTCGGTGGAAGAATAAAAAAGAAAAAAAATAATAAACCCTTTTCTAGGGTGGATAGTAATATGTGCCTGCTTGCTCCGCAAGCAGCAGCTTCGCTGCTGCTTGCTCCGCTTAGCAGGCCCATAACTAGAAAAAAATTATTGTACATTTGTATTATTGAACAGATGTAAAATTTGTGATTAATCGTTAGTTAACTAGTGAAGTCATGCAATAAATTGTGAAAAAATGTAATCGCCTGATGTCCCTAATCTTTTTAAAAAAAAGTTATTTTATTTTTATTTTTTGTTTTTAATAATCTTTTCTTTTTTTCTTTTTTTTTAAAGGAAAAAGAAAAGATTATTAAAAATTAGGGGCGTCAGACGATTACATTTTTTAATCATAATTAATCGCATGACTTCACTAGTTAACTCACGATTAATCAAAAATTTTATATCTATTCTGAATGTACAATAAAAAAAATTTGGGTTTTCATACTCTTGTTAACAAAAATGGGAAAAAATGTTAAACTAATACAAATAGTTCAAATGAATTTTTGACGTCTATAGCCGTCAATGGCAGTGAATGAATTAAGAAAAACGTGTGTGTGCTGTTTAAATCCAAAGCTACATTACCAAAGACTTGCCTGGGATGAATACTGCGGCGTTCCTTATATGGCGTAAACAAATACTAAATAGAGAAAAAAAATTAGTCGTCATTTCATATACTTGCCAAACTGAGCTCCATTGTGTCTAAGAGAAATAGCATCTTAATTTTCATTTTCCTTTACTCTGATTTAACTGTGATGAATATTTTATCAGTCTTTTATTGCAACCTTCCCTCTAGTGAAGCTTCGGATAGTTTCTTCTCCTTCAAAATGCTGTGGATTTTCATTGCTGGCTTTTCAAATGAAGAGGTCTGTACCCTCGTGGACACGTGTTAATGTGTTCTGGTCACAAGACTCAAATCCAATATGCCCGCGCAATATAATTGAGTGATTCAAAACTAAATATAGTATCTTTCTGTGTCGACAATGTCAGGTTGACGGCTCAAATTGGAGGCCTTGCATCGCGGCTCTCAAGTTGATAATGCCGAAAAGATTTACTATAATAATTACAAGTCGTTTCTCGAGAATCATCACAGCAATTGCGCTTCGTGTGAGTTGAGTGGAGGAGATTGTTGTTTTTAGATTTTGTAATTGCTTTTGCAACAGTTCAAATGGGTTCTTGGAGATGATATATGTGCAGAGACAGAGAGAGAGCGTGTGTTTGGATTAGAGCAAATCCCGCAAAAGGAGAGAGAAACAATAAGTAACATGAGATGAATGGGAAGGCATGCAAAGACGCATGTTTGTATTTGTCTATACATGCAAAGTTATATTTGTAGGGACGCATCGTGGGCCTTGGCTTACATAGGATTTACCCCGAATGCCAGATGATCAAACGCATGAACATTCGCAGCAACACCAATAAATTATCATCTTATTTGTGCAAACGTGCGCTTTAAAGTCCTTAGATGATGAACTGGAACCTGCAGTGTATCTTTTGTTCGATGGATGTCGTTTTTTTTATTTGTGCTTTGCACGCATGTCGACATTGTTTCGAGGAAGTACAGCTTGAATTGCTTTTAAGTAAGCTTATCGGGAGGAGGAGACCTACTGGGCTTTTGATTATTTTCTGACATTTAAAAGACGTAAAATGTCGGATGGGCATGTTGGAGTGTCAAATAATAGAGTAAACAACAACAACAAGCCCTAAGGCAGGTTTTCAATAGATTTTTGCACCAAGTCAACTCGTGATGGATTTTCATATTTGAAAACACACTCACTTTGACATTCAATGGGCCTTGACGATGTCGATGTTCGATTGGGGACTAACAATAAAAAAGTCAAAGTTTTGTTAAATGAAAATGTTTTATGGTACCTGCAAACGCTCTGTGTGGCCCTAATATTTCAGAAACAGTTGAGGAAAAACTTGGAATGTTTTGTTGGCTATGATCGTGTGGAGATTCCCCATTACTGAAAAAAATTATTAGCTTCAAGCAAATACTACATCGATTTACGATGTAGGAAGTTGAAGTCAGTGTCTTTGCATTCTCATTTCCTCTGCTTGAGCCAAAACATTGACATTTTTCTTTTCTCACTGTCACTTAAGGATGGGTTATGCACGTACCTATAATCTGGCCTAATTTGAGCTTGATCCACCCTCTTCTGATGAAATTCAGCAAAAGTCTCAAAACACAGTGGTACTCAAACTTTTGAAAACCTTAAAAAAAAAAAAGTTCTCTCCTGACACATTGCTCCCAAAACGTATAAATACGTTCTATTTTAAATATTACCATGCTTGTAAAGACGTATGTATACGTTTTTTGTTGTTGTTTTTATGCTAGAGCACACAGAAGGCTTTGAGGCAGCATCTTTAAGCAATTGTAGTTATTACAAAAACGACCAGCAGGTGGCAGCAGAATATAAGAGATCAACCAGGGCCATGTTGCAAAAAGCTCTTTCCCCACTGTTTTAAACAGATTTGTGAATAACAATGAAACTTAGCTATATTCTAATGCTAATTGCTGCAAAATGGAAACAGATAGATTCCATAGAACACAATATTCTGTAAATCCAGTAAAAGGGGGTTGCTTCAGAGAAATGGTTGGGAGTGAATGAGTTGATATTGTTGTAAGTCTCTGAAGCATTATACACAGTTTCAGCATTGACACTGTGCTTAGATATGAAACATATTTTTAAAAGCACTTGAATAATCAATTAAACTAACTGAACATGAATTAAATAACTATTTTTACCCAAGTAAATCAAAAAAAAAAAAAAAAAAGTTCTGAAAGATTGCTTTAAAGATTAAAACAGAAATTAAACTGTAATTGTGAAACCTCTTTAATATTTATCATAAGTCTTTGTATGTAGTCTGAATTCCAAAGTAGATAGTTTGCCAAATCTTAAGAAAAGCTCCTGAAGCCAAAGGTAACACCTTAGTACATAGACATGAGATTGTGGCATCCTGTCTATAAACGGGTTGTTTTTCTTCAGGCACTGTGATTCCTTGAAAACCTAATTTAAAAAAAAAATAAAAATTAAAATTCTATATAACATTGTCAGACAGTTTTAACAAACAAATATGACAAGACTTTTTTTTCTTTCTTGAAAACTGCAAACAGCCCTTTTAAGATGTTAAGAAAATCCTCCCTATTGTGTTTCCTCCTTTGAGGATCTATTGGGTCCATTTTAATGTGTAAGTAGCATGCATGGTCCTAACTAAGCCTGCTCAATATGAAAATGGCCTCGATATAACTTTTCTCTTTTATTCCCCACTATATAAAAAGCAATGAATTGAATTGACTGCTGCCAGCCTGCAGAAGTTTGTCAAGATTCATCAAGAAGTCCGGATCAGTGAATCATTAAAGAGCCCAAAAGTGGGTCAGCGCCAAACGTTAAGCATGTCAAATATATCTTGGTGAACTTTCAAGACTTAAGATAAAATAAGTTGGTGACTTTCCAACTTAGACTAGGAACATGAGGTATCACAGACTGGTAAATAAGTCTTCTCTTGGTGACCCAACAATCTTTTGATTTTACACACACACACACACACACACAATTTTTTTATATTTTTTTTTAGATGATTTTGGAAGAGCGCCTAATTCCAAACACCTGTAAATTCCACTCATGTCAACAAAGGCCATCGTATTGCTTTAATGTGAAGTAACCATGTAGCCAAAGTAATGAGGCCTTTGGGGAACACAGCCATTATTCATGACATCTGTCTCTGTATGGCGGAATGTCTGAGCGGCTTTTCCGTATGTTCAAGAATTCTTTCAAAAGTTCTTGAACATGCATCGCGCCCAGCGTGGAGCCGTTCTCTATGTTGAATACGGTTAAGAGTCGGCAGCAGGAGACAGTGCACGCCTGATACGATGAGAATGAAAGCGTTTGAGGAATGGCGCCGATCGTCATCTGCCCCGAGATTGCAGAGCAGGCTGACATTTTGATTTCTTTCCCGCGAGCTTGATGTTAATGATTTGGCTTTGGATGGCGGGACCGTCACAGAGTTGCAGCCGTATGAGTGCAATTTCCGTCCTGGGGATGAAAGCACATCGATTGCCCTCTGATGGTTTTATGGGGGGGGCTGCTTTCATCCAGACGGAGACATTATTGAACTGCGTTTGCCACTAATGTAGGCCTGATTCTGTGTAACTGTGCAGCAAACAGTCAATATGCTCCACTTGTGTATATGATAAAAGTCATTCATTAGTGCACATTGCTGTATACTCTAGTGAAATATGGTCATTTCATATTTACAACACAACCCAGTGAATTAATTTAAAATTACAATTACACTTTCCATTAAGCAAATCCTCCAGAATTCACGTCGGGGAAATCCCCCCCGCTATGTTGCCCCCAGAACTCGCTTTTCCCTCATGAGGCGCTTTCTCTGTGTCTGGCTGGATTCTGGAATCTCCAACAGCTTCTTTCACTGCGCTGGTGGGGAGCTTGCTTGGGTTACACATTTAAATGTTCTCAAATAATCCCCCTGGGGAGTACAAACTTTCGACATGAATACGCTTTGGCAGGATCTGCTGTGAATCTAACCTAAAATCAACTTGAGCGCACGTATCAGTAATTGTGACCAATTTAAGCATTTAATTTCCCATTCAAAGTCAGTGTAGCATACATCACTCATTATTGGATTTAAAATGAATGAGTTTACTCAATCGACAGCAGGATGTCACCATCTGACTTCTCGTTGAGCTCAAATATGACTTTAGGTCCAGGCCACCTCGAGCTTTGAGTTGCTTAATGATTTGAAACACTTTTTAATACAGTCTCAATGATTTATCTAAAGGCGTGCTATAAATGAAATGAGTTTAACTCCCTTCTAAGATGTCAAACAAACTCACAGGCTCAACTCTTGGTGACAACAGGGGTTTGAATTGATCATGTAGAAGTAAATAATACTGGATTCATGCAGTATACGTGATGGAAGAAAAAGAAAAGTGAAAAATAATGAAAGGAACGCGAGACGTGGTGTTGAATTTTTTTGAATTTGGTGTTGAATTAGAATTTTGCTGAATTCCGAATTGTACAGGTGTAAAAATAATTTTGTCAACACACACTTTTCACCGGGCTAAAGCTAGACCAGGCCAGACTAAAACCCGCATTAATAAACAATAACTGAGGCTAAATCAGTATGCAATTTTGTCGACTAATGAAGACGATCTTGTCTGCTAATCTGCCACTGTGACACTGTCATGTGACACACAGTGGCACACCTCCTTTCAAAACTGCAGCTAGCGAGTGCAACATGCACAAAACACATGGGACAGACAGGAGGTGAATTTACGGTGAAAGGTTCAAAAAAAAAAAAAATTGTAGTTATAACGTAACATTAATTCAACGGCTATAATCTTCCAGCGATAATGTTAATCCGACCGCTAACTAAATCTGGCTAATTTACATCTTGTAGCATGAGCCATACAGTAGTAGCCACTTGTTGATATACTGTAATTGTGTGTTTAGTTGTTTTTCATCAAAAAGATGAGATAAAATGTTATACGAAATGTTCAACATTATCTGCTGACAAAAAAAATATGATTGTCTTGACTAAAAGTAGATTAAAATGTTGACAGTTTTTTGTTGACTCAAACTAATTAAATTATGTTATTTGGACAAAAAAAAACATGGGATGAGATTGACTAACTATGATAAAACCTAACAAGCGTGATTGAAACTGGACTAAAACTGAGACTCAATTTTAAAATGTCTGATAAAATTAACACTTATTTATTTAATCCACCAACTACTGTATAGGAAAATAGCCCAGTTATAAACATACAAACTCTGCATTTGATTTTCCCACTAAATCCTCATGAGAATGCAAAAACATGTCATGGTTACCACGTGGAAGCTTATTTAAATATTTTCCCTCCCTTTGTCAACTATCTGTCATCCATTTTTAATGTCTGTACAGCCGCAACACCCCAAGGGAGGCTTTACCTCTCGTATAATACGTCATGATGCAGTTCAGGGTACCTCGTTATAGCATGGAGTGTATGTTCAAACGTAAAGAACAAAAAAAAAATCTCTGGAGGGATTTTCTTTTCTTTTACTCTGTACACATGTTAGCGAGTCATACGTGTCGTATTCGTCAAAGATTATATTCTTGGCATCAAAGCTCAATGATAAAAAAATTATAAAAAAAGATCTTCTGCATACAAGTTGTTAACGCGTACAAGTCGAACATTAAATGAGACGTATGCATGTTTTGAAACATTTAAAACAGTTCCCAGGTGTCCTAATAAAACGTGTCTGGCGGTCTATTAGCTAAATGAATTGAAATAAAAGGTTATTAGAAGAATTACAGGACATCTAATATCCACTTACTGCTTAGAATGGGTTTCGTTACCATGCCGACTGGGGGTTGCGCAAGGGCATGCGACAAAGCAAACAGTCACTTAATACTCATTATAATTAGCGATGTCATCACTGGCGCATTTAACTGATTTGATTACATTTTCACTTCTGGAGGCAGTACTTCATCATCAAACTGCCGCTTTGTCAATTAGTGTTATAGCGCATGACAAAGCAAAACACAAATAATCCTCAACTCCTATCAACGCCTTAGACCTGAATATTCTTTATTATCATAAGGTAGTACCACTCTTTACTACTTCTAATCTGCGCTAACACTGCGGCTCTGCTTACCTTTTGGCTTTGACACGATAGTACTTCCGTGTAGTCGTGCAACCGTACTCAGATGTTCAGATAGCCTACCTTTCACATCACAGGTGAAACTCGGATTGTGGGCGGATTTTATGTAAATTAGCCCCACAATTGCGCCAAAATAGGGCGCAAATGCAGAACGGCTCCTTTTCAGAAATAGGCAGAAAATTGAAGATTTTTTTGGTTTTATAACTTCATTTTTGAGGAACTCAACTGTTTGTATAGAAAACATTAAAAGGGGAAATTTCCATTATCTGTTCTCTTTTAAAAGAACATCTACAACAAATGGTGCTGTATTTTTTATTTTTTTTATTTTTGCAGATTGACACCTAATAGCAATGTTACTATATGGTAAGAGCTGGTGACTCGTTGCATTTAGGTTAAACAGACACTGCCTGTCACCAGCTATCATTGATATGTTTTTAATACCTGCTTTATAGTTAACACAGAACAGCAAATTTCACATGTATCATACTTCATAATCCTTATACAGTGTTTCCACACATATTGACAAATTTGTATTTCGTTTTTTTGTTTTTGTTTTTGTTGAATGTATTTTTTCTTTCTATCAGGACTGGCATTATGCTTCATGAATTCTGCCTAGCAACAAGTGGCCAGCTAAACGTTACATGAAAAAAGCAGAATCCATGCCTTTTCTGTTGAAAAATGTTGCAAGCTAACAAATTGATTTCAGCTGTGACTGTGAGGTTTTATAGTGAGCTTAACTTGTTTTGACTTAGCAATTTACAACATTGTCACTGGAGGATAAATGGCTGTACCATGCAGTTTTGATAGCATGCAGCCCATCTAAATGTTTGGTGCCGTGTTGTGCTATTTTCGTTTAAAAACTGAGTACTGTACTGACAATTCATTGTCACCTGCAATTATGTGTTTGGCATGACTGAGTTTTGTTGCCTTTCAAGTGTAAACACAAATTTAACCTAGTTAATCAATTTCTACGCTCAGTTTGAAGTCAGGCAGTGAGTCATTTAGATGAAATGACTCACCAGGACTCAAATGTGGGCCAGTGAAGTTGGGGGGGGTTCAGCAACCAAAGAAAGAGTGCCGAGTGTACACATTTGCCTGGGGAAGTCGTGACCTCTGCTCCTTGACAGTGGGAATGTAAATATGGAACATGGCCGACTCGCCTCTGCAATCCAAATTAGCGCGACGCGAGGTGAGCTGCGGGCCAGGGGGGCCAAGCACATTACAGTGGTATAAATATAAACCCGTATGCGTGTCAAGAGGTCTAATTAATTCCTTCATTACAATACTTGAGCAGAGGTGATTTGGGAAGGAGTGACACTTCCCCTCCAAAAAAATATCCAGAAAATAAAACCAAACCGTCGATTTAATGGTCTGGATTCAAATAAGCACAAATGATGTTTGCACAGCATGCTAAAGGCGACCACCCACAGGACTTTTTTCATCCCGTCCAATCCAATTTGCACTTTTGTTCCTCAGACCTCTCCTCTTTTTTTATATTATTTGATGCATCTTTTTTTCTCTCCCAACTAAGACCCGCAATCCCCTCAGATCTCGAGAGGCTTAATCAGTGTCTGTGTCAGACTACTTCATGGCAGCCTTCGGCCGCGGCGGATATTATCCATCTTTTCCTCCTAACAAATCTGTCAATCCACTCGACAGGAAATGAAAGTTTTCCTTTTTGCAGACGAGCAAAATGTTTGCATCACGGCGAGAGATAAATCTCAGCATTAAAAATAGGCCTCGGCGACATAGCTGGAGCTCTGAGGTGAAAGTGAGAGAAGTAACAACAACAAAAAGCAATATGAGGAATCAACTATTACAACATATGCAATAGAGAAGTGGGGGTAGCACTTGCTTTGATTTGGCTTCATTTGCATAAACCCTCCCAACTATGCTTTTAATAAGTGATCCTCACCCAGGGAGTTGCCGGTGCATGGCTTATTAGCATATTCCGCACAACACGGAGTGGGAAAGACAAGGGAAAGAGATGTGGGGAAAAGTGGTACAAGGGCAAATTGGGAAGAAGACGATGAGGAAGAGGAGGAGATGTGACTGTGTGCACCAAATAGACCTGTTTGTTATCAATTTTATTGAGGCTCAAATACAATCTTACGAATCCCCTGCTAATTGGCTAATGGCTGCATTGCTTCATAGCGCCCCCTTGTGCTTTTTGATGACGTGGGGAAAAGGGAAAATGTGACAAAAAGCAGCCGCGCAAAACCACGGGAGGCAAATGGCTCCTCAGGGCACTGATGGACTCAGATGAAATGTGTGCCATAATCCAATATCACTTCCAAAATGTGTATTTTATTCCTCATGGTGGTTTATTGTCTTTTTTTTCCCTGGTGTGTGCCAAATTGGACTAAAAACACTTTCAACTGTCACATGAGAATGCATTGTAGACGTCATCATACCTTTACACACTAGAGGGGGCTAAATCATTGTATAAAGCTGATTCCATTCACTAAACAAGGAGGTGGAAAACAGTATTCACAAAAAAAAATAATAATAATAATAAAAAACAACAGGACAAACAGAATCAAACCTTCAAGCTCGTTGCCTTTCGAATGTAATACTCCAGAGAAAGAAGTGACTTTGACTGCTGCGTGAAAGAATTAGTCCAATAAAAAGATACAGTGCTGCAGGTCCACACCTTTGGGGCCTGTGCGGCATAAGAGGGAGAGCCAGCTAATTTGTCACAACCTTCATTTGCATGCATTTCAAAAAGGCAAAAAGAAAGAAACTAATTGGTGGTTCTGTGAGCGTGTGTGCGTGTGTGCGTGTGTGTGCAAATGTGGAAAAAAGGCAAGAGCCTCATGCTGAATATTGGCAGGAACGAGAGCACAGGGTCTATTGTTTAATTGCCTTCCAAGGGCAGGGGGGGAGGGTGTTGGGGATCCCATTAGCCACAAGAGCAGAATTGGATTTCATAATAAAAATACACCTGAAAATCAACACCTGAGTGACCGTTTTCACATTTTTGCCAGGAAGGATAAAAAAATATTCCGATTGTGAAGTTTCAATAACTGCTTGTGAGAAGATGCGTCGCCCACACGCAAAAACACCACACGGCTCATTCTTTAACACACTCACAGTAATATCTTGTACATTTAATTGTACATAATTTTTATGCATTCAGGAGGACCACATACTTTTAACGTTCCTGTAAAGTGACAAATAAATGTCTTGAAGTTTAGATATACCACAGAGAAGTGTGTTAACTAACGTTATAGTGTTCTCTGGATTTGAGTGTCAAGCCAGGGATTGAATTTCTGATCCCCCAGTCGCAGGGCAGACACTCTACCACTAGGCCACTGAGCTGGTTAGTGCTGTATACTGTATTGTTATTTCCCTATTTTCAGAGCGTTGATCTATGGAAGAACCTGATTAATTTTGAATGATATCCAACAAAAGAAGTTTGAGATCAGGTGGAATGTCCTTCAAACATTCGCCAGCAATTCATGTCACATGTATTCTACTGATTTTGAATCATCTTCATCCTAAGAGACCCTTACTTGGTCCATTTTTAACCGTCTTTCAAAGTTTTGTCAGGTCCGCATTCATGATTAGGTAAAAACACCAATGCACATTTTTCGCTTGATTCTCCAACCCCCTGTGGGGATATTTCGCTCGACGTAGTGAAGGAACCCTGTTGATTTTCAATGATATCATATGAAACATCCACACGTTGTTCTATTTAGTCGTGTGCTTTCCTTTAACTCAGCCTTCAGATCTGTTTAAAATGTAAAGCTCCATTGCTTAATATCTTACCCCACACACTTTGTGCAGGATGTTATCTTTTTAATTGGTCACATAAAGTACAGTACATTAATTTTTCTGATAAAAAATTATAGTCAGGGTGCAACATGAAAGGGTTGCGTGGATTTTTTTTTTTTGTCCAGTGTGTCCAAACTCACCACAAAATTTTCGTCTTCAGCACATCTGTCTTTACTCACGCTGTAAAAATGACTTCATCCCCACATGTAAACACACACTCGGATTAAATAAATTCAAATCAACAACAGGCATGCGCTTGAAACAAGTGACTGGCTGCAGAATGAAGCCTGGAGCAGATACAGTGAAGGTCAAAAAAATAATTAAAAGAAATCAGTGGACTCTCCCTGACTACAGGCAAACAGGATGAAATGGGGCCCCCTTTTTTTCCCATCTTGTTCCTCATAAATCACACTAACAAGAATGTAGCTTAATCACCAACGATGCAGATAAGAAAATGGCTCTGGTGTCACACTTGGTTGTCATGGAAACCAGTCATTATCAACCCAGCAACCACATGGAGTTGGAGACACAAAATCGGCCTTCTTTATTGGCTACTTTTACTGGCAGGTTATTTACATCCACGCACACGACACAGCTGTTAATGGTGTAGTGTGTATATATGCACATATATATACAGTAGTTAACATATATATATATATATATATATACAGCATGAAGTATGTGGCCGAAATACTGTTAAAGTATCCCTTAAAGAGACATACTTGGTTACTTCAGTGGGGGTTAAAAATGACCAAACTTAGAACATTGTTTCTCCCTGTCAGATGTTCATCATTATTATATTCAGAAAAAAGTGACTATAATTATTAATAGTGAGCTCTAATTTTGTTGATATAATTAACTTGACTCACTTAACAAGCAACAAGTTGACAGATAGTGAACAATTATTATATTCTGCAATAAGAACCAACATATTTTACTGAATTTCTTGCACACTTTGTACCCATCTAATTCGTTTTCATTAATCAGATTTTAAAGTAATTACAAACAATGAACAATTAAAATCCCATTATAGAAAAAATATTTCAATCAGCATCTTAAAGGGGAAGTCAACCTTAAACATTTCTTGACAATAATATGTTATGTGACCTCACTGGTCTAAACATGGCATTCTGATTAATATTACTTTTGTGGAATAAGAGTTATGAAGCAAAATCCAGCCCTTTTTATCCATCTCAGGGGGCTGCCATTTTGACACTTGCTGTCGACTGACGATGACATCAATATTGCTCAGTGCTCAGGCAATGACCAATCACAGCTCACCTGTTTTGTGAAACTGAGCTGTGATTGGTTGCTACCTGAGCCCTGAGCAACTATGATGTCATTGTCAGTCGACAGCAAGTGTCAAAATGGCCGCCCCCTAAGATGGATAAAAAGGGCTGGGTTTTTGTTGATTTGCTCCCAAAAACATATAAAAACGTTCTATTTTAAATATTGCCATGGTTCCAAAAACATATTTATATAAGTTTTTTATGCTAGATCTTACAGAAGGCTTTGATACAGCCTCTGACATTAAGAGGTTGCATAAAGGAATGGTAGTTATTACAAAAAAAACGGCCAGCAGGTGGGAGCAGAGTATAAGAGATTAACCAGGGCCATGTTGCAAAAAAAGCTATTTTCCCCAGTGTTTTAAACAGATTTGTGAATAACGATGAAACTTAGCTATATTCTAATGCTAATTGCTGCAAAAGGGAAACAGATTGAAATATACTTTTGTCCTGAAGAAAGAAGAGACTCTAATCTTTCTTTTGGTAGGTTCCATGTTTTTATAGCAATAGAACACAACATTCTGTGAGGCTGGAAAAAACAGTCAAAATCCAGTTAAACAGCTGGGAGCGAGGGGGTTGCTTTAGTGAAAATGGCTGTGAGTGAATGAGTTAACCAGAATACTATATTTAGACTGTGTGGGGGCTGCATAGAACATATTGTCCAAAAACATTTTCTTTTGGGTTGACTTCCCCTTTAAAAGGGTCAAGCCATTGAATGTAACTTGTTGAAATTGCCCACAAGTAGATGACCAAAAACAGTAAGAAAAAAACTAAATAGCTAAAATATCTGCCGCCTGTTTCCGCTTCCAATAAACGTTTGACACTGTCTACAACTGACTAAATAATTGTGCTTAACTCATACTATTAACTAACTATTAACTATTAACTAACTACCTCAAACGTAATCATGATTGTTTTTGTAAAGTCGCATTGTTTGCTCCACCACATTAGATTACGCAAGTGGTCACCATGTTGTGGCCCAAATCAGAACATTTACAGCAAAATTCAAAGCACTTTTCCCAGCGCCGTCGTTGACACGCTAGCCAAAATACACACACGTCACACACACTCAAGAGGTGCTCACGGTGACAGTGACAGCTCATATATTTGTGCGGCTTCGTACTCGCTCGGCCGAGCATGCAAGCGTGTGATGGAGCATCTGTTTGACACAACAAATGGGAAAGAAAGAAGAAAAGAATTGTGAAGTCAACGCTCTGCACAGCCTCATCCCAAATTGTAACCAATAATGGACACGGCCGTGGAAAATCCCACACATGGAAAAGGCAGCGAGAGCGAGCCTATCAACATTAATTCGGCGGAAGCGTGTTTAACTAACAGTGACGCGCGTGCAGCAGTAGTCGTCGTAGTGGAATCAGGCGAGGCAACAGGAGGATGGCGAGGAAGCTCATTTGTATCGGTAGGAGGCGAGCTGTCAGCCAGCTGTGTCACTGCGCGGCCTTCACCTTGCTGACAGCTTGCTCTGAGCGCCGCTCGCATCCGCTGACGCCACATCTGCTTCCGCAACACATCGATCGATACGCTACAGAACCGGCGTCATTGATGCTGAAAACATTAGGCACGCCCGCGCAATCCAAGGACAAAAATGACGTTTGCATTACGTCGCGTTCCAGAACCACCCGTGATAGACGGAAATCTGCAAAGTAGCCATTTTTTTATTTTTTTATTTTGTATGTATTTTATTTGTATTCTATTTATTTTAAAGCTTTTTGCTCAGTACTGATACTGTATAGATGCGAGGCCCGTTTTTTTCCCTTTGTTTAATTGGGGTCACCATCCTCACGGAGCTTGGCCGGTGAGTGACATGGGAGTCCGAGAATGAGAGTGTCGAGTTCGCTAACCCACCAATCTGCTTCTTTGGTGCCTGCGCGTCAGTTATGACTGCACAGGTAGTGAATGCACTATTGTTCAATATTTCACTTGCTTTTCTCTAACAATCAATCAATTAAACTTTGTTTATATAGCACCTTTCCTACATTAAAATGCAACTCAAGGTGTACAAAAAACAACAACAACAAAAACATGGCACCCAGGAAAGACTGGAGCTAAAAGCTAAAAGACAACAAAATAGAAACAGTTAAAAGCTAAAAGAAAACAGAATAAAAGGAAACTATTTATAAAGCACCTTTCATACATTAAAATGCAACTCAATGTGCTAAACAATTAAAACATCCATAATACAATTAAGAAGAACCCCCCCAAAAAGACACACACCCAAAACATGGTAGGGCACCAAGGAAACACTGGAGCGAAAAACTAAAAGACAACAAAATAAAAACAGATAAAAGCGAAAATAAAACAGAATAAAAGGCAAAAGCTAAAAGACAATATGATAAAAGGAACCGTGAACTAAGAAAATAAATAAAAGTGGTTAAAAAGATTATTTAAATGCCAAACTAAGAAAATGTGTCTTGAACCTCCTCTTAAAAATATCAAAAAAATATCAATAGGACCTAAATGACCAAATTTCACAACAGGTGTTTTATCCATGAAATTCAACCTATGCATTTTCCTGCTTCCGTTAGAATTTTGGTGTGTAGCCTTCCTCTTTATTATGGCAATAGTTCATCATAATAGTGACTGTATTTTGGTCAGTAGCTTATACTACTACTAACTTATTCTAACATAAATAAATAAATAATTACTTAGAATGCCTTACCAATACCAATCATAAGTTTGGACATAGAATATATCATCATAGTGCACTGTGTCAAATCTCGTTTTTGGGTCCATGTGACAGTTGTGAGGCCAAAGTGTGTTTGTGTGATGGACGCTGTCATCAGCGTGTCCTCTGCTGCAGCAGCGGTCATTAGAGAGGGTGTATCTCCGAGGAGCACGACAAGAGCACCAGGGATCTGTCACAGCTGTTAATCAATGATGAGAAACATCCTGACCTTGACGTGTGATTGTTTGCCTGTCATACAACTTACCTGCTCTCATCTAGCCTACTCTATGAAATGGCAATGTGTTTTTTTTCATCTACACAGATTTAAGTAACACACGACAAGTACAAGTTGGTTGGCTTATGGAAGAATCATTGTTTAAAAAATAATGAGTAGATGAAAAGGTAGTTAGCTATTTACAAAAATATGAAGTGTATACTCAATACTAATCCAGGATCGCTCGTATTGGATCACATTCGATCGTATACCAAATTATACGATAACTTTCCTGGTGCATTTGCCAGTAGTTACACAATGTACCAAAGTTTACCGTTTGTATACTTCAATGTCTTGTAGACTTGTCGTTGTGAGGACTTGTTGTTCTTGAGATTGTAGTGATTTGTGTTTGAGTGGAAAAAGGAATTTGTAACCTCTAAGCACTAAAGCTTTAGTTAAAAAAAAGAAAAAGATGGCAAATATGGTATTAAAAATAAAGAATGAATTAATAAAAAATCTGTATGTTGATCTTGCTATGGTGTAGAGCAGGGGTGGCCAAGTTCGGTCCTCGAGAGCCCCTATCCTGCCTGTTTTCCAATGTGTCTCCCTGCTTCAGCGCAGCTGAATTTAATGATCAGCTCATCAGCACGCTTTGCAGAAGCCTGATAATGATCCTGAGCATGAATCGGGTGTGTTAGTGGAGAAAAACATGGAAAACAGGCTAGATAGTGGCCCCCGAGGACCGAACTTGGCCACCCCTGGTGTAGAGAAACAACCTTTAAAAATGTTGATGTATAGTGCCAAATGTCACAATACGAAATTATTATGATGTGAACCTCACGATTCGATAATTATCACAATATTGTGGTGGTGTTGGTAATATAAAAAGAAAAGCTCATAATTACGGAAGCGTATTGCATTCACTTGAGGAAAAAAAAAGTCCTGGTTTTCTGACAAATTTTATTTATTTAATATTATTTTTTGAAAAAATATTTCCTCTGTTTTTCTCAATACATTTTTTTCTGAGTAATTTTTCCGTTTTATAAAATAATTATTTTTCTGTTTTTCTGAATATGTTTTTCTGTTTTTCGGAATATTTTTTTGTAAAAGGGTTTTCCCTCAGAAATTAGAGAACAAACCACAATACAGTATACACATTCATTCCTTTATTGAGAGCCAGTAAGTAAACATGACCATCTTATTGCATATGGAGGTATGCGGGAAAGTGTCCACTTCCGCTATTAGCCAGTCTGCAACAAGTCACTTGGAGTTCAGAGGTAAAAAAAAAAAAATGATTCCGAAAAACAGAACACCAGCTCTGTTCTTCGGAATAATAAATGTTTCTGTTTTTTTTTTAATGTTTTTTCCCCCTGTTGTCCTGAGTAATTTTTCCTCCTGTTTTTCGTAAAAACTTTTTTCAGCCTGTTTTGGGGATTTTTTTTTGACAGAAAACAAATATTCAGTAAAACAGAAAAACACCATCTGAAAAACAGAAAATAAAAAAAAAAATACTCAAAAAAAAGCTCCTCCAAAAAATTAGTCAGTTGTTTTTTTCAAGTGAATGCAATACGCTTCCGTACTATATATATCAACCTCTGAGTTTTCTGCTATATCCATACCAGTTCGGCCGCCGCCGTCCGCCATCTTGAATTACTTTGTAAACAATTCACAGATTATATTAATATTGGGTCAGCAGGCTAAAGTCTATGTAGTTCATAATGCTGTGCTTGGCTGAAGCAGGTAAAAAGTAAAACATTTTGATGGAGATGTGGTTCTTTAAATATCGTAGCATGACGACAATATTGTGGCAATTTTAATATCACGATATTGCGGTTATTGTTACATCCCCTACCTGACAGCATGGAAACTGCATTTCAAAAATCTGAAGGTTCTGCTCTGATGTAATAAACCTGAAAACTTGAGCAGGGCTGAAAACTTTACTCCTTATCCCTCATTTGACTTTAACGTAAGTAAATGCCGTCCATCTTGTTGCCCATTGTTCTAAATGAGTAACATTCTTGAGAACTGCTGCTAACACAATGGAGTCGCTCAACCAGGAAGAGGTAGCACACAACAGAAATGAATACCTGCAATGTATCCAGCATTATACCATGCTACACTTATGAAGCACACCAAGCCAGGAAGCATCTTAATAAATTTACGCCAATCACTTTAATTATGCATTTCAGCCAAGCTTGATGGGCGCGCTTAAATTGTTACTGATGATGAACGTCGTATTTCATTATAAACACGCTTTATTCATGCTTTGTTTACGCCCCGCGCCAGTTCACATTCCGACTCTGCCTCGGCCGCACGCTTTACAGCCTCAATATTGGTCTAAACAGTTTAGAATAGAGCACTAACAATGGGTGAGACTGCAAACAGCTGCAGTGGACGACATCGTACTACACCATGCTAAAGTGTTGTAATGCTAGTGGCATGCGCTGGATTGGCGCCAACCCAAGTTTTAGGTCACTGTAATGGACATGGGGGTGCACTAGTGGTTTGCATGTATGCCTTACAGGTTGGATGTTGAATATCAGCTTGGGTGTTTGCATGTTCTGGCCGTTGAAGAAATTCTGGAAATTTCAGAGTAAGTGTAATCAGTTTTGAACCAAAACCCAAGAAACTCATTCACTCCCAGCCATTTTCACTGAAGCAACCCCCTTCGCTCCTGGCTGTTTAACTGGATTTTGACAGATTTTGCAAGGCCTACGGAATATTTTGTTCTAATGCTTTAAAAACGTGGAACCTACCAAAATAAATATTAGAGTCTCTTCTTTCATTAAAAAAAAAAGTATATTTGTATCTGTTTCCGTTATGCAGAAATTAGCATTAGAATATAGCTAAGTTTCATCATTATTCACAAACCTGTTGAAAACACTGGCAAAAAGAGCTTGTTGCAACATGGCCCAGGCTGATCTCTTATACTCTTCTGCCACCTGCTGGCCATTTTTCAAAATAACTACCATTGCTTTAAGCGACCTCTTTATGTCAGTAGCTGTATCAAAGCCTTCTGTATGCTCTAGCATAAAAAATATAAAATAAAATAAATCATAAAAAACATTTTCAAAAAATTGGGGCGTAAAGGACAAAGTATAAAAAAATGTATTTATACGTTTTTGGGTTTGAATTTAAGCATGTTAATGACCTCAGCCTACCATTTTCGGTGGCGCTTCATCAGGATCCCAGCTAATTTTAGGCGGGATATACCACCTGCCTGCACCAACCGATTAAAGAATGAAAGAAACGTATAGGATGAGTAGGAATGTATCAAAGCCGGAATGGTCCAGCTACAGCTAAGACTTGAGCTACAAGTTCCATTACCTCATGACACTAACAAGTACATTATTTTTGTTGAGAGAGAAAATCAAAATCTTGATTTCATGTTTTAAATATACATGGTGTGTAAAAAGATAATCCACACATTGTTAAAGGGATACTTGACTCATTGAGCCATTTACAGAAGTTAGTATTTTGTCCAGAATTAATTTGATAACTTCATTATTTTTCATGTACAATGAATACCTTTTAAATATAAAATTTTCCACTTGCTGTTGACTGAAGATGATATCACCTGTGTAGAGGAAGTAGGTAACGACTAATCATAGCGCACCTGTTTTCTGGGTTTGGTCAGCTATAATTAATCGTTACCTACTTCCTCAGCACAGGTGATGTCATCTTAGGTCAACAGCAAGTGGAAAATTTTACATTTAAAGATATTAATTGCACATGAAAAATAATGTTACCAAATTCATACAGGACAAAATATGAACTTTTTACTGCTGAAAAGTTTCCCTTTAAAGGCCTTTTAAGAAAAGTTAACTTTCTACATTTGATTGAAAGAATTCAACCATTGCACTGGAAAACAACAGTTATGTTATTTTCAATGACCTGTTGCATTTGACGCAATACTGTTACACACTCTCTTAATTGTTCTTATGATTGACAGTGCACTTCTTTTTTTTCTTTTTTTTGCGTTACACAAAAGAGTGAGCTCCCTTAAATGGCATGCAGTTTTAGCAGTTAAGCATGTTTGTTTCCTGAAAATAACAAAACACACAACAACACATTTGAAAGGAACGTAAAAACAAAAGGTGCCAAGTGAAGAACTCGGCATGCAACTGCACGTGATGAGGGACTGTTTGGCACTTCCTTGTAATAAACCAATATGACTATTGAAACACACACAAATAATAGGAATATACAATATAGACTGAATATAACATCTTTATCTGTATGAGCATTTTTCTGTTCCAGTCTATGGCACATTAAACATGTTTAAAAAAAAAAAAATCAAATGTACTACATCCTCATATTTCTGTCTAATTCATTCTCTCACTTCATGTCTTAGGAATGTTAAACCTTCTGAACAAAATTCACTCAAAAGGGAAACTGCATTTGTTTGATAGCTTAACGCACAGGCCGCTTCACTGTACTGTATGCAATTCATCGGCCTTTACAAAGATGATTATGCTCACTTTTGATTGAATCGCTTTTTTGAGAGCGTCATGTCTGAATACTCACCAATTTGTATCACATGTATCCAAGTGAAAGGTCTAAAAATGACATCTTAAAGCTTAGTTTGTAGTGTGTCCTGGAAGGTTTATTAAAAATAAATAAATAAATCGCCCCAAATGCCAATTTCACCCATCAGCGCAAAATTCAGCGGACATGTCCATCCTAACAGGACGCACAAAAAAGTCTCAAGGTCCCATGACCGTAATTGAGCAAAAACGCCGCCATTTTGGTTTGACACAGCCTTTTTGTGCAAATGCCAGTGGTCAAAGTACTACGGTACCCTCTAATGGTACACACACAAAAATCGCTGAATTTAATGTTCATGCATAATGTTACATCAGGTTTCTTTCTTTATCTTCTTTTTTTTTTTAATTCAGAAAAAGTTGCGTATAAATAAGCAAAAGTCTGACTCCCAAATGGGCGTAAAATATAATAATACAGTTGCATTTTATGTTTATTATTGCAATATTTATCCAGGTACATTTTTCACTTTGTCATATAATTTTATTGGATCATTGCTTAAGTAGTTCTTAATTAATTTTCATGATTTAAGAGCAGAATTAGTGTTTAATGGGGGAACGTCAAACATCTACATTGTATTTTGTTTTGCACAAAATATCTTGAAGAGCTACCAAATATGACAATATTCCATGTGTAGCTTTCATAAATTTTTACATACCGCATATCATATTTTTTTTAATAAATGATATACATATATTTAACTGTTATCCAACTATATCAGCCGTAACAAAAACAACAATTTAGTAGCTTGGCTTCAAACAATGATTTCATCAACCGGTTATTATGCTCGTTATTGTGGTAATCCGTTAACCTGTTTTCCAGGTTTGATCACGTGACATTCGCATGTCGTGGATTCTAACCACGTGTGTACCGTGGCGTTGCGGTTTGTCAACACACACAATAGATTGTGGATTGAATATACAGCGCTGGATCGACATAATAGTGGCACATCATTAGAAACACCTCTATATGATCCATTCTTGTTGTACAGAAATACAATTTTTTAGAGGTGTGCCCAACAAATTATTCTCTTTTAATACGATTCGGAATCAATTTTAAATGTCCCCAAATCCATTTTATTTAAATTATTTTATACTGTCTGGCCATTGTTTGTGTGTGCCTTTATTTGGAGCGCTGTTCATGTTGTACACGATTTGGCCACTTAGGGGCATTGTGGTTTAGTGCGTTCTGATACACGTTATAGCCACATTAGAGAGTAGAAGGAGAAAGTCACGATTAAGTTATGCCAATAATTTGTATTTATTTATTTGCAGCGTAGGAAAAGCATATGCCGGTGAGTAATGTTAAGATGCTTCTCTGTATACATTCCTAAAGCGTTTTGTATAAATAGCCAATTTGAGTGATAAAAGTGACGCGGGTAGCGTGCTAATTAGTGTTAGCGAGTCAATGGCACTTTCCATTGAGCTAGCTACATTCGTCAAACAAACTAAACAGTGTGTAATTTTCTTTGTTTTGATTTACAGTTAACCTCAACTGGAGTGTAAAAAACGGCCTGATACTGTAAAAATACTGCAGTATTGTTAGTTTTAGTTCATGTTGCTTGGCGGACGGACTAGCAAGCTACATAGAGTAGCAGTTGTGGTCCACACTGTTTTTGTGGAAAAAGGCACTTTCCTTACAATTCAAAACTTAATACAGTTAATTTAGATAAAATATATATTTAAAAATAAAAAAAAAGGAGAGAGAAGACATTTTACTGTCTCCATTTGTCATTCTGTCTTGCAAAACAGACTAGAGTTGATCATGAAGATTCTTTGCACAGCTATAAATTGAAGTCAATCAAATCATTTTGAATCAAAAATCTTCCAGAATCGAAAATCGATTCTAAATCGCATCGCAGACCCACAAATCGGAATCGAATCGTGCGACGTTCAAAGATTCCCACCCCTACCATTTTTGTTTTTGATATCAATTTATCTCATTATTTGGTGCAGGTGGAACAAGTTGTGCGGCTATTAAACAAAACAACTGAAGGCACCCTGTGAGTCTGTATAAAAAAAAATATAAAAAGATTGCTCCTTTCAGCTTCCTGGTGACAAACACATGATCAATTAATCTCCCTGCGGTTTTCCAGTGCCATTTTCGTGTAGGTATGGGGTCCGTCCGTGTCTTGCTGATGCCCCCCAGTTGAGGATCATCTGATGCTCTCGTGTTGCTTTTTGGCTTTTTACACAGCTTAATGGTGTTTGTTGTCCAATGAGAAACGGAGAGCGAGCATACGTTATGGCCAGCTGTCAAGATGGTGGCAAACAAAACCCCCTACACACACACACACACACACACACCCACACACACACACACACACACACACAGCATGCAGCTGCCGCCAATATTCCACAGGAGGTGTGGCATGTTGTGTGTGGCGTGTCGGGGTTTTTGTTTGTCAAACCTTTGACTGAGAGGTTGACAACATGAAAACTGGTATGAAATGTTATCCTTACATTGATACATGATGACATCATTATGTCAAAAAAAGTCATTGTTAGAAATTATTGACACGGCGGGCGGTGTCGTGACTTCATTGTTAGAATAGCTGCTGAGGTTTTGGGGGAATTTTTAAAACAAACAACGTCTCGTGTACCTGCATGCAGTCAACAGAACGCCACCATTCACGTGAAACCTGTATTTGACAATGGCACAACTTATTAGTTTAATTTTGTGCTGCAGATTCTGATACCCATCATGAATGAGGTAGTTTCGAAGGCCGATCACATGGTTTAGCTGCACATTTTTTCAATTTTAAAGCTGCTCAAATCCACGTCCAGAAAGTAAAATCCCTGCCTTAGAGCTTGCTAGGGAGCTAGCTAGCACCTAAAAGTAAAAACCCTGCCACAGTTTTGCTTTAGCCCCAGGTGCTAGCTAGCTAGCTCCCATGGTGCTCGTTTACCTGCTAGGGAGCTAGCTAGCTAGCATCAGGGGCTAAAGCCAAATGGTGGCAGGGTTTTTACTTTCAGGTGGTAGCTAGCTAGCTCCCATGGTGCTCGTTTACCTGCTAGCTAGCTAGATAGTTAGCATCAGGGCCTAAAACCAAACTGCAGCAGGGTTTTTACTTTCTGGACCTGGATCTACCACCTCTGCTGTTCATTCACGATTATTTTAACTAGGCATGTCAGGCGATAACAATTTTTAAAATGTAATTAATCGCATAACTTCAATATTTAACTCACCATTAATTGCAAATTGATATATCTGTTCTAAATGTACAATAAAATGTACAATAACATATTTTTCCCTAAGTTTTCATACTCTTAACAAAAGTGGGGAGAAAATATTCAACTAATAGAACTAGGTCTGCATCTTTTAGTCATTGATTCTGTAATTTCATAATAATTCATAAAATTTAGTTGAAATTAAAAAGGTCTACTGTACTGTAAAAAACGAGTGTAATATTGATTTGTGTTGAAGTCATTTTTCTGCCCCTAGATGGCGTAATTGCATTTGTAAGACTTTGGTGACAGATCAGTGCATTTTTCTTTTCATATTAAAAGCTATCTAATCTTTAACGTGGAGTAACTTGTGAAATTCTGAACATTTTTAAAATTGTAAAATACAACTTGACCCCAGTCTCCACAAATATATGCATTATCATTAAATATATTGCTGCAAAATTTTGACGTGGACGTGTCTGCTGCTGGAATTTTCCTCCAATCAGTTTGGATTTAAAAGAACTCGCGCTTCCGAGACGGCACCTTGTTTCACGGCCCTGGCTACCCACGCAAGTTATGTAATCGCCAAGGCCACAAGGCAGATTCCTGCAAGGAGCCTGCTGGGGGCGAGGACCATCCCACTGGCCATAAACAAGGTGTTAAATGTCTTCTGAAATAAACGCTTTATTCACGCCTATTGCAGATTTGACTGCAGAGAGCGATGAAGACCGACGTTGAAACTTTTCATGTCGAGTGGCTTGTTTCGCCGTTTTATTTTCAGCTCCACCATCGGCACGCAGCCTGAAGCCAACCACGTCCATACGGAGTCATCACGGCAAGTCCATCGAGCATCGTCTGTCAAAACGCATCAGCGTTTTCATCCCCCGTCATGTGTGGCACTCGGTGGAGTTATGGACGGGCAATCTTAAAGACTGATCCAGGCCAACGGTTATTGAGGGGCTGGTATCAAGCATGCGTTTGTTTACTGCCACATCTAATTCCATGTCCAAATTCTTCAGTTTCAAGTGTTTGTCAACACACAATTGTCAGTGTTAAGTGTTTGATGAACTTCAAATTAATGTCAGATGTTCTAGTAGGCTTTTGATGACATTTTTTTTGCATTCTCGTAGAAGCCTGAAGGTTTTTTTGCTAACAATAACTTATTTGTAACTGTTCATAATTCCCTCCAGCTTCACGAAGGCCCCAGTCCTCTTCACAGTTTCCCTGCCAACGTTTCATGTTCTTATTATTGGTAAATGGCACTGTTGTGCTATATATGTGTATTTATATTAGGCTATATATTTTTTGTTGTTTTTTGAGGAATGCTTTTTTTGTGTGAAAAATTTTCAAGGGACGACCAGGTGCTGGCTTTGCTATCTACCATTGGCTTGTTTCAATCGGATTCTTTGTTAGCCAGCACAATTACGCAGACACTGACAGGAAAACCCAAAAGAATTTTGATGTTGATCAATTTTGTTTTTGCTTATTTTGGGGGCTATTTTTTAATTGTCTAATTCTGGCATAACTGTGTGCCACTTGTTGCTTTGCTGTTTCTTGAGAGTAATTTTGCATATAGTAAAAATGACTTCATTCAAACGTCTGCATCCACCTGTTGCTTTGGCAGGCTCTTCTTGACAGCCTGAAGAAATCTGTATATTCTTTCCTTAACTACACAGATTCCCTAGTTTCCCTTTTATGGCATCATCTACATTTGAGGCGAGCTCCTGTTTAAAGCACTTCCTGCATGGAAATAGACTGAAGTCGGTCGAAAACATCCGTTTCAAATCGTGGAGCGTTGCAGGGTGCGCGCGTGCTTGTAAACGGATCTGCCCGCCAGGCTCCGCCTCCACTCACACCTTTTATGCAAATGAGGCATGCGCGGAGCATGTGCACTCGTGTGACTGTCAGGCTATTTAAGCTTTTTCGGTACTGGCGAAGACATTACATGCAGATGCAGGAGCGTCTCGTGCTCTTGCCCTAAAAACACGCCGCGTGGTTGGAATAAAGGATTCAAAGACGCGCTTTGGAAGACAATTGTCTTGGATGCGCCGCTAAGTTCCGAGTGGAGAGGACCTTGAACGCATCTCTAGCAGCAGCAGCAACCAACCATGGGGGGTCAAATAACCAGACACGATAGTAAGTCCAAAACGTGTTTTTGTTTGTTTTAATTACATTCAACACCATTATCGTGTTGTTGTCGTTATCATTTTTTTGAAATTTGTGGGATTTTAGTTAAGAAGCTCTTTGTCTAGTTTTAACGTCCTCCGGGCTACTTTGGAATATCACATGATTACTTTGCAAATAAAACCTTCCTGAAATGCAAGTTCTTACATTTCCTCAAAAAGAAACATTCCTAAATGATGTCAGCATACACTTACGTTTGTTATTTCTTTGCTTGTCTTGACTTTTTATGTAAGAGTTGCAAACTGGTATGTTTATTTTCACCTGCTTTTTAACTTTTGTTTATTTGCTTTATGAGGCTTCATAGCAGTAATGAGATGTAAATCAAACAGGTACATCATACTTGTTTTAACCTGCTTGATGTTCTTGAGCTGCTTATCGTCACCTGTACTGACTTTTAAGTTGTTTGCACCTGTAAACATGTTCTTGTCGTTTTTTTTTCTTGTGCAGTTAGAAAACATAATTTGTATTTGTTTATAGCTTTCCTCCACCTTTATTTATCCAGAAAAGGCAATTCAGATTCTGATTATTGATAATTATGAGCCAAGGGGGCTGATAACCAACATTTGCAGCTGATATTTATTTACACTAAAAGGGAAAATATTGGTGTTAAAATATTTTTTAAATATACAAAGTCCAACTCTTATTTATTTTTTTAAAGCATTAGTTTACTGAACAATTTTTAAGATTGGAAAATAGTATTGTTTTTAGCTTAGTCAATATACATCTTTGTTTTAAAATTCTAAGAAGCTCCCAGGGTCATTATCATGTCTTAAAAGTAAATAGCTCCCTATTGTACAGTGAACAAAATTTCCAAATATCTGAAATATAACAATTTTTACTTATTAGTTTAATTTCAAACAAAAACAGGTGCAGAGAGAGAGAGCATCTCATAAAGTTAACTGAAAATGTAAATACATTCTCTGTAATTAATATTTACATAATACTGTAATGCCCTTGTACAGTATGTGGCAAGGATGACCATCTGATACATTTCAGTCAGTTAATTTCCATGAGCGGTAACTCAACTCAACGCTAACTTGAGCCATCATTAACAACGCACACTCACTAACAGATATTACAAAACACAATATTACATCTTAGTATATGGTGAACAAAAGGTTCATAACAGGCTAAAATTAAAGTTGAATGCAAGGGTGTGGAACCTACGGCCCATGGGCCATACAAAGTACCTGATAGCATTCAATCTGGCCCACTATGCAAGAAATATAAAATGCTGGTCATCATGGCACTTTTTCGTGATATTGACCCACGAGCGGCATTGAATTGACTGAGGACTGTTTGTGTCAGCTTGAAGAAGCTACACTGCGAATCAGAGCTGGAAGCAGACAGACAGACAGATGGACTCCATGCTTGCCAAATTTCAGCTCGAGGGCGTGTTGGTGTTGAGTAGCGATATCGGTTCTGTGTTGGAAATTCTTGGCTGACCAACGGCTCCCTCTCATCCTCCTGGAACCCGAAACTGCACATATCAATAATCCCTCTCAGGGTCTTCTTGATCCTCTTGTCCCACTCAAGGGCCCATCAATCACTTTTGGGTCCAACCTCACCCTGCGTGTTTGTCATTTTTAAGTCTGGCTCAGTGTGACGTAAACAAGGGGGAGTGGTTATGTGTGTCTTGAAGTGAAACTAAAAAGTTAATGATGATGTACTCGCACTGGAAACTTCCTGATTTCATATTTTAGTGGCAGAATCTTTTAGATATTGTAAGATTGTGTATGTGAATATTTAATTTACACAAATAGCTCCATAAAAAAAATAATTCATCTAAACGCTTAAAAGTACCACTGAATGATGTGCTAACCAACAAAGCCAGGTGAACCCAACATTTAGTATTCTAAAAAAAACTGTCTTTTATTTTATTTTTGTAATGCCACAAAGGCATCTTTCAAGGCACACAAACGCCCTAAAGACAAGTCAGGCAGTGTTCACGCTTGTGATTTAGTAATGTGGTCCATGATACCTTTGGAATCACACGTTGGGTTCACTCATCGTTCACAAAGGCCGTCTTATGAAGTCGCAAGTCGATTGGACTACTGTACCGGATTCAACTTTGACAGTATCATTTTAATACTGGTCTGTGTAGGGTTGAACAGAAGTGTACCAGAGTCAGTTTGAAACTGGTTCAAGACCACCTCATTCACTGACTCGTTCACTCACTGATACGTTCACGTCTTTGCGAACCGGAAGCTTCCTCACTGACTCGTCGTGATCGGCAATAGCGTGGCTTGTATGTTCAGTAAAATCCCGCCCCGGCTGCTGATTGGTCATTCGCAAAGAATGACGACATGCGCGTAGCTGAGCTCAAATGGACTGAGAAAAGAACAAAACACTTCAGGAAGTGCAAAGATTTGTTATTTTTGAACGAAATGGTCGTGAACGACACAACACTAAGGTGAACCCAACGGTTCAATTTCGTTTGAAAATGGATTGATGGCACATCTCGAGGCGGTCTTAGTGCTCACCAAGGTTGAGGTATTATGAAGAAACCGTGCTATCAGGGAAATTCAACCAGAATCCGTTTTAGCTGTTGAAGTGTGAACACAATCTTCTTTTATTTTTCACCAGACATGACGTACAATGTGACATCACACATCCAGGATGGTGGAAGTATGACCGGGACAATTGAGCCTTGTTCTGCACTGAAAAGAAAGAGCGTGAGAAGAGAGCTCGAAATGCACGGTCGATTGTGATTCTTGGCCAACAAGTCTAATGGAGATTAAATGTCGACTGTCCAAATTGCACGTGTTAATCCGCCACGTGACACACTTGGAATAGAAACAGCGGTGATGTGTCTGAAGTGGGACACAATCAGCCTTTCCCGATCCCCGGCTGTCTTGGGTTGATTGATAATTTGTCTCCGGGGTGCAAACCTCTTGACATCGCAAGGTCACGCAAAGCAAAGCGAGAATATTGTGCTGTGCCATGTGCTTTAACAAGTTGAAATAATGCGCATCATCATCATCATAATAATAATAATAATCGATCGTTGTGTGTCACAGATCCCATGTTTGGGTCGGTTCCCGTCTCAGCTCTACCGTCTGGCTCACTTCACGACAAGCACTCCTATAACTGCTCGCATACCACCATGGATCTACAATCCGGCTCACACCACCAACACCACCACCACCAACACCAAAGTATCTACAAGCCGACACAATGCCCAGGCCCTAATGTGAATTTGTCGACCTCCTCGCGTCACAGCAAGCATGCACGGTCCCCGGCCTATGAGCCCTGGCTCCCCCAAGACAAACCTCTGCTCTTCCACCCGACGGCGAAGGGATCGCAGATCATCATGGACGAGTCGCAGAGGATGGTCAACAGGAAAGGGAGCTTCTGCAACGCCATTGTTTTCAGCGACAGGTGCCTAGCTGTCAACGAGGTGGTCCGGTTGAAGGTGAGACAGAGCATGCGTCGTGTTTCTAAGGCAAAACATCTCAATTGTCTACTCTTGTTACTTCTTGGATCTTATTTCCCTCTTAACCAATCAGCCCATTCATCTGCCAATAACCGGCCATCAAATCATTTCCCGTACCTCCATTGACTACCTGTCTATCACCTCATCTTCCACCCATCCATCAATTCATATATCTCTCCAACTATGTCCCCATGTCACCATCCACCCATCGACCCATTTTAACTGTGCTGCATACATGAAAATTATTTTCGTATTCCTGTTTCTGTACTTCAATATTCTGAGAATCAGCAGTCATTTTCTTTAGTGTGATTGTGAGAGAAAGTCCTCCTTCACGCCTACTCGTCTTCTCACCTTTTTTTTTCCCTCTCCTCTTGATTTTTCTCACTTTTGTATTTGTGTTGGCCAAAGAGGCGACTCAGCCCAAGTTTCCACTTCAGCTATCAGGCCATCTATGTCTCGAAAAAGGGAGAGCACAGTAGACTTTGCCGTTAGAAGAATGCTGTCATCTTGTACAGCAAACGTAATTTGAAAGGGAAACATTTGTGTTGCAGGTGATTCAGCGCTGAGTTTAGATTTCAGCTCATACATATGCATCTTGCCTTAGCACACTAACTGGCTTGGTATTAATTGTTTTAACTCCCCCCCGCTCCCCCCCAGATCACGCAGACCCACCGAGCTTGGCAGGGTGCTCTACGCATTGGTTTAACTTCTAAAGATCCATCCGAGATGAACCACAGAACCTTGCCAAGGTATTCATGTCCAGATCTGGCATCAAGGAGTGACTTCTGGGCAAAACCCTTGCCGGAGGAACTCCTCTATAATGAGACCATCATCTCCTTCTGGGTCAGCAAGAAGGGCCGGGTGCTCTATCGGATCAACGAAAGCACACCCAAACGATTATTCAGGCAAGTTAGCTCCTACCTGCCATTGTGGGTTCTCGTGGACGTCTACGGCAAGACCAGAGGGGTCCAGCTTCTCGGTGAGTTTGCATCACTGTTACTTTTCTTTTTCACCCGAAACACATGCACGTCTGATGCTTCGTACGTATTAGCAGCTGTTCCCACCTTCCTCACCCACCAAAATAGCTCTGTGGAAAAAGATGGTGGGAGATTAGGTAGATTTAAACGCCACGCTTGTTAGTCACAACGAAATCTCCCTGAAGGGATTTTTCAAAGTTTAAAGGGTTGCTGGATGAAAGAAAACGAGCGATCGGGTCATCTGCAATTGGCATCTTCTCAATGATTCACTTCTCGTAAGTTGGTTTTGAGACGCGTCCATGAAAGGAACAGCTGTGTCCAATTTTCAAAAAGTATGCCCAAAAAAACAACAACAATGCAATTGTTGCATTGTCCAACTCCTTGAATACGTATTTATAAGCCATTCCGAGAACGTCTCTGCTTCTCATCTCAGAATAGAGGCTGTCGACACTGCAAATAAAAATAGAAGAGGCTCCTGTATGGTGAAGCTCAAACCATTTAACCTCATTTCTCGCCGTGCGGTTGAAGGCAAGTGGCACGCGCTATCTGGCGATGGGCTTCCTGCTATTCAGCGCCAAAGTGCGACTATCTGAGGTTCGCTGGCCTTGCGGTGCTGCTTGACTCGCAGCGCTTGTCCAAGAACAAGTGGAGTGTGTTGGGCATGCTGTGAGGGCTGATGATGTCATGTCTGCTGGGGATGTTTCTGCGCCCCAATACAATCAAGCCTGTGGAATGTCTCACTCTTGGGATCTGCATATAAGCGGAAAGAGGTTTAATGCGTGGACGAATGCTCCGTCTGACTACCATAGTTTTCTCTTAGCCCAGAAAGAAGATGGTTTTGTCTGACTTTATCATCCTTTGATTTAGTCAAACAAGCACCTTCACTTCAACCACAGACTCATCAGTCATTAGCCAGTCACATATGTGAGACTTAAATTTCTCTGTTCCTTGAAAACTATAGTTATTTAGCCTGAGTGACTATTGTCCTGGCAGCAAACACATAGTTGTTCAAAAAAAGGTTTTTAAACTTGGCACATGTGCAAGATTTCTCCATAACAAAGGGTTTGCTTTTGGCGTCCTTGCAAGCGTACATACACGAAACGCTACACCAGCTGCGAGAACAGGCCCAATTTCCACCTGCTGTGGGCGACGCTATCTGAAAATCGGCCCACGTCTGCAGCAGTTGTTTTCAGGGGGGATACAAATGGAGCGTGGCGCTATGAGTGAACTCTACAGAGTGTAGCCAATCGGCCCTCCTCGGTTTTGACCTTGGTTTTACTCGAGATGGGAGATGAATGCGGCTGATAGTAGTTAGTTAGTTTTGGGTGGGGTTCATGGACTCAGGCCATCTTGGAAAATAAAAGGGATCAAGGGAACGCATTTAAAGTCGGCTTGGTTAAAGGTACAACAACTGCCATTGAAATTCTGTGGATGAGATCTAAAAATGTTTACTTAAGCACTGGAGTGAGACGTTAAGTAGGCAAACACTATTAAAAGTATCCTGAAAGTTTTCTGCAAAAAATGACAAGCAGATGTAATAGACAAGCATATTTCATCGTGGCGCAATAAAAATCAAACATAGGCTTTTTCTTTCTTTCTTTTATCCGACACACAAGGAAAAGTAATTTAGTTATTTGAAGTTGAAGCGATGGGCAGCCACAAAAGTCAAATATATTGTTGTGGTCCAATGAAATGCAAATATGTCCTAATTTGGCAAATGCTTTACGTTTATTCTATGTCATGTTTTCTAATTTCTAATTGGACCGACATCATTGAATAAGGCACATCTTAATAAATACACGAACAGTTGTGGGATAATAAAGTTAATTCATAATTTGTAATGCCTCATAAAAATACTTTAGTTGTATTAAAATAAATTATATGCAGCAGTGATATAATATTAACATCTAATCACTTCCTTCTCTTTCAGTCATTTATAATTATTTCACAAATCATACTCAAGATCTCCCAAGCAAGAAATATTCACGTGTCTGAAGTTCGGCATTAACCTAAGCTTTTATTTTCACGTTAAACTTTTATTATCTGTGAGAATGCATTTTTTTAGGCTAATGGGAAAACTAATATGTTGTCTTCTTATTTATTTTTTTCCTAACCCAGCAAATGCTCTTCTAGTAAAGCTATCCGGCAACAGTGTAGTGATGAAGGAAAGTCGGGTCGCTGCCCCACTTGCCAAGGGTCAAGGGTCAACCTGAGATCTGTGAGCTGGCCTGCAAGCTGAGATGTTATTGCGTAATGGAGGAAGCTAAATGAATCCGGAAAAATCATACTTGAGTCCTGGAGGGGTAGAAATCACTTACGTCATCACCTACTCACTCATGTCAATTAATGGTGACTGTGAGAACCGCTTGTATGCTTTTTGTTGAGCATCTAGGCAGAAACACAAAAGTGAATGGAGAATTGTGCACTTTTGCGTATTTGAAAGCTTTGGCAAAAATAACTCAGCATAATATTCGAGTCTACTTGTACGAAAGTGTTATGCCACAACTGCTTTTCCACAGCAGACACTGTCAATTCCAGAAAAAAAGATTGTCAACAGGATAAAGGTGTTAAGATATAATTTTTTACTATTTGAGCCACCGTTTTACTGTCGTCACTAAAGCTAGCACAGTCGACTAGCGGTTAGCACGTATACATACAGTATTCGATATATTTCATGCTTTATCAAATGGTTGTAATAAGTTTAAAGATTAGGTTTAATGTGTTTATTAAAGAATCCGGGAGGGGTAAATCTATATTTTAAAAAATTATGCAGCTCTCAATATTAGCGTGTCTAAAACGTATCCCCCGCAATGAACGGGTTGCCACTGTATATTGCAAAACAGACTTTTGTTAGTTTGCAGTTTGCCAGGGTTCAGTAATATAGGTCGTATGCTACTTTCATTCCCCTCAAGTGGCGCACATGTGGGAATGTTACACATTCCTGTTGTCACAAAAAAAGTAATGTAATCCCTTTTTGTTGGGCTGCGAGTGTTTGTCTCGCAGTCCCAGAAGACCGCACCGGTTCGTTCGTACACGCATGATGGATTCCTGCCAAATTACATAAGGCCGGTAAGTCAACTGCATCTTTTGATGGATGCAAGAAACTCCGTTGGGAGTTTGTTGACTCGAGGCGGATGAGTCACTTGATCACTGACACGGTGCCAGTGGTCCGCGCGGCTGAAATCAACTCGTATCTCTTGAACTGTGGAGACGAATCGGAACGCGTCTTTTTTAGCTCTTCGGCGATGAAGGCGAAGGTGAGGATATCAGTCATTTTATTGAAACTGGAAGAGGAGATAACCTGCTATGTTCTTTTATTTTTATTTCTAGTACAGTAAATCCCAATGGTTTCGTGTATGCCTCTGGGGACCAGGCTTGAATTTTGCTTAGGAATGTTTTGGGGGGAATAAATAAAGCCTACATATACACACTTACCATCATCTCTTAAGTTTTGGCTGCTATCTTTCTATATATTAGCATAGCAACCGTTAGCATGGTTATGGTAGCATTTTAACAATCCTCATTCGAACGTTTACAATGCAGGGAAAGGTGTAATTTCCTTATCCATTTGTCTTAGAGCTTTTGTTAGTTTTTTTTTGTTTTGTTTGTTTGTGTTTTTTTTTTCTTAGCATTTTAAGAATTGTTGTTAGGGTTCAAGAATCCAGGACATGATGTCATGCCCTTTTTAAGTGCCCGTAATGCTTTGTCTTCTCAGGCTGCTATCTTGCTAAATGTTAAAATAACAATTACTAGCATCTTAGCATTTTATCTCTTCTCATTTGAAACGATACCTGAAATATTATTTACAGAGCAAAGTGTAAAATCTTGATGATCTGTTTTGGTGTTTTCAATACCGATGTTGCTATCTTGTTTTATGCTAGTATTGTAACTGTTGCGGGGTTAGCATTTTGTTGTTTGTTTTCATTTGAAAAGGACAAGATGTGAAATCCTTATTATCAAGTGCATAGAAATATATAATTTCCTGACAGATCTGTGTTGGAGATTTTGTTACTCAGTTTGCTAACTTTGCCTTAAGCATAGCAACTGTTAGCATGTTCGCATTTGAGCAATTGTTGGTTATAAGTATTTCTCAGATTATATACTGTATTGTAATATTTCAGTTCATCATGCTCACACATTCCTTACATTTTTTTTGTGTACTTTCGAGATACAGTGTGCCTCAACAGTAGTTAGTTATAAAAGTGGCCAATTTTAATTGACACTCTCTAAGAGTACTTTGTTCCTGTTATTAAAGCCACGCATGACAGGAGCAAACTGTGGACTACTAATTGTAATGCAGTGCAGTTCTCCAACCGCAACAATAAATGCATTGTTAAATTTATATCACTTTTAAACATTTTATGGATGGAACGGTTAACGCTGTTATAAACGTTGTCCATAAACCTGTCCCTGTCTCCCATTACGATTGACAGGTCCCAACATACAATTTTACGGGGGCAACAAATCAAATCTCGGCGATGAAATGTAATGTTTCATTCAAGCTCTGCTTGCTTTTTGGTGCAGTGTCCCAATATTTCTGTGCCTTAGCGCATTCGTTTATGTTAGCGTGGGTGTAACCTCACAGAATTACATTGTGCTATTGTTGTCATATGAGCTACAAACTGGATCATACAGACAGGTGGGAGTGATATATGACAGCTTCACGTGGCACACAATCATAAACAAGGTCAATCCAACAACATTTGTTGTTCTTTGCTTCTATTTCCGTTCATTGGCGCCAGCTTGCTTATTGTTTCACGTGTCAATAAGGGATTATTTGGCTTGTCACTCATTTGTTCGGGGGATAAAAGGGTTTTAAATATAGAGAGGTCTGATACAAGATGCTCAATGAATACCGCATCGGGTCACTTTGTTGGCAGATAAGGAGAATATACTGTAATCCATTTTCATTACTGCAAGTTAGGGCTGCTGGTGAACTGGAGCCTACCACAGCTGACTGCAAGAGGCGGGATACACCATGGGCTGGTTGCCAAGCAATCGCTGGAGACATACACACAAACAACATGACATGGGAAACACTATAATGCAAACCACGTTTTATTATCCAGACCTTTGTCTTCATTATGTTGAGAACTTTACCACACCTTTTTTAATTTTGTGGCGGCATTTGCCTACCTATCCAATGGCTACTGGAAGCTTCTATTTCTTGTCAAGTCGCCTGGCTATCAGCTAATGACCAACGAGAGCTACTCAACATTTTAATGAGCTTTTTGTAAGTGTCTTTGAGTCCCGTCCAAGCTATTATTGTTGCCGTTGAAAGGTGTAGCATCATTAATGCAAAGGTTCCTGTTTTTAGTTGGTTGGGAAGATAAAGACACCCTGAAAAGCACAAATTGCTCAATTTGGCTGTGCTCCATCCCAATTCTCCAACAACAACAAAGTGTATGTTTCAGTTGTGTTGCCACGGCATGCAAAGTTGTCGATCGCGGGTGCGTTTCCAGCCAAAAGGCAAACTGCCGTCAGTGAGACGGAAAAGCAAATATGGTGTAATCATTAAGTCCTTTACCTCAGCTCTCACCCAATGGTACAAAACAACAATGAAGCATTGTTGTTGCTTTCGGTCGTGTAAACATTCAATGTCTGATCACAGCAATGAATCTTTGGAAGAATAGAGGGGGAAACAAATCTTCATTCTTTACAAGGGAGTGGACATTTAAACCTGATTAGATCTGCCAGAATTTCAAAAAGAGCCTTTTCCAAGGTCTCCAATTTAGGAAATCACCGACGCTTGTAACCTCCCCTCTGGGTCCAGAGAGAGGACACATACCGTCCTTGTTGATATCCTTTTTGGGTAAAAATCATACGGCTTGACACGTCCTGTGCAATCTTTCTGTTTTTGACTCGACGCATTGTCTCTTAAGCTTGCAGCATGTCTTCCCACCATCTCCCAAATTCCCAGAAAGTACCTTTACATGCCAAACCCACTCTCAAAGAGCTCCCCTAATTGCTGCCTACTGCTCCCTTGTGTCTCTATAATCGTGCAAAGAGCATAACGTATGAAATAGGGAAATTAGGAAAGCAGTTTAACTGTTGAACCTGACAATGTGGTAAAAGACGACGACGTGATTGAAATAATCCATGTCAAAACAACCTGTGAAAATCGACTAAAAACTGGAAAAGCTGCAAAGCCGCATGCCAGGCCAGTAGTTGGCGATGTCACTCTGCCTAGCCCGTTGTGGCGCAACATGGTATTCCATTGAAGTACTGATTTACGGACTTACCAGTGTAGTGGTAAATGGTATTTATGGTAGCGTGGCACTAGACGGCTCCCTGAGTTACAGCTGTTTTTCATACAATTTTCTTAGGTGATAGACCACGGCGCGTTCCGACTACAAATTCAACTTTTCATTGCCACTATGAAGTCCCCCCCACCCGTATGTATTTCCGAGAGTTTTGTTTCAAGTGATGTCAGGGTTTGGCCTCGATTGGTCAAAGCAAAATAAACGCCACTCGCGAGGCAGCTGCTAGGATTTGACGGGTCCTGACGGACTATCCGTGAGCCAGCGTTGAAATTATAATGAAGGTTGTCACTTTTGGACCGTAAGGGCTTTGCTGTACAAAGAAGATGCTAATCACTTTCACATGACCACAGCCTATTGTGTTTACCGACTTCTGGCCTCATCTCGTCCACAACATGTGGCACTAACCCACCACTCTACTGGATGGAGCCTGGACTTTTGTCAGTGTGCGATCATTTCCATCCTAAAAGCTCATAACATGTTTTCCCCAGTGCCTCCTCTCGCTGTCTTCCTTAATAAGCCCCCTTCCCTTTTTAGGCAACACCCCTCTGCTCCACCCTGCTCTGCTTTCTCATGACAGATGACATCACTCAACATCTCCTCTACATGTTGTCCTGGATCGGCCCCCCCAGGCATGCATACTTAGCGCAAATCCTCGCATGGATGCTGTTTAATGCAGACGGCCTTTGTGAGGTCTTCTCTGAACTGGCCCACCTCCCGCTCTGTCCGGAGAGCTCTTTAATCCCGCCGTAGCGGGCCAAAGAACAAAGTGAACCCGGGTGCATTTGGTGCTTCTAACACTTTCCAAAACATGTTTGATATTACATATTAGAATGTTAAAAGCTGCTTTGACAAGCCCCAACATTAGGTACAGTTCATTCATTTGCTCCCAAAATACATTCAATTTTAAATATGACCAGTGTCCCAAAGACGTATTTACAGTAATTTCTGGACTACAAGGCGCACCTGACTATAAGCCGCGCTAGCTAAATTTGGGGAATACTCAAGTTTGTTACACCTATAAGCCGCACCCAACTGTAAGCCGCAGGCGTTTTAATGTTATCGCACCGGGTTCCCGCTACTTTCTTTTCCATAATGAGGACGCACATTTTCTCGCTCTCATTCTGTTTCTCCTACTGTATTTGGCTTGTTTTGCTCTGCCTGACGCTCTTGCGCATCCTTTATAGTACGCCCCCTTGTGATCTGATGGATAAGCCACACTTTTGTATAAGCCGCAGAGTCGAATGCAAGTGGAAAAAAGTAGCGGCTTATAGTCCAGAAATGACTATACTTTTTTTTTTTAATGCTAGAGCATACAGAAGGCTTTGATGCAGCCTCTGAACTGAAGACTAGAGCTGTTGAAGAAATGGTAGTATTACAAAAAACAGCCAGTAGGTGGCTGGAGAGTATAAGAGATCAACCAGGGCCGTGTTGCAACAAGCTGTTTTCCCCACAGTTCTAAATAGATTTGTGAATAACGATGAGACTTAGCTATATTCTAACACTAATTGCTGCAAAACGGAAACAGATAGAAATACACATATAAGTAAATAAAACAAAATTTGTGTTTACAATTTCAAAGAAGTTTAATTGGACGTTGGTTTTCAAACATTGTATTTAACCTCATGAAAGTCATGAAATTATTTTTTGTGCTATGACGTGTTCTATTTAATTGCAGCTATCCTTTATTGAGGAAGCCTTGGTGGAGGTTGTTCTTATGTCTTCTCAGTCGGTGCTTTTGTTGGACATATTTCAATTGCGTATGTGTTGATTGTCTTGACGGCAGCTTTTTGCGTTGTCATGGCGCAGTTTATCGTTTGACTTCCTCCTCGGCCGCTTTTAGCTTCATTTTCCTTTTGCTGAAACGGGTTCTTCCAGTTTGTGGTTGTTAAACGTTCAGCAAGGGTGGAGCGAGTCTCCTTTGTTTTTTGTCTCTTCCCCAGCTGCAAAGCTCAACGAAAGCGAACGTTGACCTCGTCTGGTATGCGTTCTCATACTTGAATTGAGCTTTTCTCCTGAGATTGAGAAGCTCAAAGACCACGTCGTCGTCTTCATTGCAGTAGTACACTTAAATCTGCTTTTTCTTTACCCCAAATTTCTCTAGCCAGTCAATAGCTTCAGGCGTTTATTTAACTTGTAAGAGTAGAATTTAATTTGTCAGTATGTTTACTACTTGATCCTCTGAACAGGGCAGACGGTTACGTGTTTAACCTGCCATTGTTTTACTGTGGCTGCTTTTTTAGTGACAGACGCCCCTTAAAGGCACAGCTGTTACACTTTCACACGACTAACATTCTAATTCAACGTTCTTTCGATGCATTTGTGGATCATGTTGTTGAAAAAAAGTACACTCACTCACTTTCAATAATTATGCATTTGCACATATTACACAGCAGAATTTCTTATTGCAGACCTACTTAACAGGTGCAGGTGTACCTAATGGATTTGTGTCTACAGTTCTTGATTTGAAAATTCAGCCCGACTGAATTGCTGCTGTATGGTGAATTGAAACAAATCCAAATATAGCCCACAAAATATGTTCTCAATCTTAATCATCTTGTTTTGTAAGCAACTTTAATCTGGATCTGATCCAGATGACTTGTTTACAAAAGTTCAATTAAAAAAGTGCAGATTTGAGCGGGTGTATTTGACTTGCGTGTTTGTCTGGACTCTCTCGCTAGAAAGTCCGCGTGGGTCGCACGCCGCCGCGATGGTGTTGAAGATGCAAACACGCGCTGAATGAAGCGCAAATGCCACACGGCCAAACACTTTACATTACCTTTATTTGCTTTGTCTCTTTTGCGCTTTCGCAGGACTTAACCAGACGTAAAAATGCCAAGCATAATGGCGGGGATGGAAGTTATCTCTTTGCTGTCACGATGATAAGAGTGCTAATAATAAGACGCCCAAGCTTGCTCTTGGACACTCTTTGCAGAGGAAGTAATTGAGTTCAAGCAGTTTTATCAGCGGCCTGGCCGGAGATGTGCTGCCTCTTTGTGATAAAAGTGTGTGTGTTTGGGGGGGGGGGGGGGGGGCACAAACTGTTACATTACAATATTGTGACTCAAGTGAAAGTAAACCATAAATAACATGTCTTGAAAGGGGCAGTTTCGTATCGCAGTTTGTGTAATGCTAACTTCCTTAGCATCAGCTCTAGTTTCCAAGTTTTCAGCTATTGTTATTGCTATTAGTTTCACTTTTTTCCCCCACTTTTGTTAACAAGAGTATGAAAACCTAGAAAAAAATATATTGTTCATTTAGAACAGATATAAAATTTGTGATTTATCGTGATTTAACTAGTGAAGTCATGCGATTACTTACAAAAATAAAAAAACAAAGTAATGCTAACTTCTTTAGCATCAGCTCTAGTTTCCAAGTTTTCAGTGCAAAGCTAAACAAAACACTGGACTTTATTTCCATCATTGGTTTCAATTTCTACATTAACTCATTAACTGCCATTGACGGCTATGGACGTCAAAAATTCATTTGAACTAATGCTATTAGTTTCACATTTTTCCCACTTTTGTTAACAAGAGTATGAAAACCTAGAAATATTTTTTTTACATTTAGAACAGATATAAAATTTGTGATTAATCGTGAGTTAACTATTGAAGTCATGCGATTAATTATTATTATTTTTTAACTAATCGTCTGACGCACCTAATTTTTTTATATTTGTTTTCTTCTTTTTTTTATTAGGGTCATCAGGCGATTAAAATTCTTAATTGTAATTAATCACATGACTTCACTTGTTAACTCAAGAGTAATCACAAATTTTATATCTGTTCTGAATGTACAATAAAAAAAAAATCTTGGTTTTCATACTCTTGTTAACAAAAGTGGGAAAAAATGTGAAACTCATAGAAATAGTTCAAAGGAATTTTTTACGTCTATAGCCGTCGATGGCAGTGAATGAGTTAACATGAATACTCTAGTAAAAATGTGTTTGCAAGTACAAGTTACTGAAGTAATTATACCGGAGCAAGTATAGCTCTGCTGAATATTCAAAAGTTCTGTCCCAGACGGGAATCCCAAAATCCGACTGGGTTTGAGAGCCGCCAACATGCCACTCATCTCTTGGCCTTAAGATCCAATCAGGCTAATTTTAGCCGGAGTTTGAGGAACTCGTTCAATCAGCATGCCAGCGCGCTTCTGCTCTCACTTGTGAGCGAGCCTCCCTTACAGTTGCTACTTTGAAGTGGTCCCCATTAGACTGAGGAATGTCTATTAGTGAAAATGGAGTCCCAAGCTCATTCGTGTCCAGCGGTCGTAAAAAGCAGAAATTCGCAAAGAGGAGCACGCTAACCCGGTTGTGAGGTCATGTTTGTTATGTCAACATCAAGACTGCTGGCTGGCGACGATTACACAACATCTGAAGGCTGAACGTAAACACCTTCGTTTATACACGGGATCGTTTTCGGGGGAAGGGGGGGGGGGGGGGGTCTCGTCTCGCTTTGCTCACCAACGTCGCTCTTGGGGTTTTACATTTCGAAGTGAATATCATGCTTAAATGAATATCATTCTTTAGTTATTTTGTTTTATTCTCTTGTATATTATATGTAATGTTTTTAGTTTGAATTACAACTTTAGTTTTTATGTATTAGTAAAATATCCATGTTAATAAGAAATACTTTTTTATTTTGCACATAAAATTCGAAATAATTTTTTATTATTTTGTTAATTCCAGTATATAGTAGTATATATTGTGGTTTTGTTGATTTTTATTTTAATGTAATTTAATTTGCACATGTCGTTTAAATGTGTACATAAAATGTTACGATTAATAATTGTATATATATTTTACTATCTTGTACATAAATTGTCAAATTGAAGTTAAAATCAGTTTTTAATCAATTAAAAGTATTGTAGTTATTTTGTTTTGTAAAATGTGTATTTTAAATTATATAATTTGTTCATATTAAAATGTAATTTAATTGTAAATGAGAATTGGTTCTCCAAATTTTATCTGGTTAAGTAAAGGTTAACTAAAAAATAAATATTTTTAAATAATTCTAAAAATATTTTTTTAAATGCTGTTTTGTATGTAAATATACAGTAATTTAAAACAAATTTATTTATTAAATGTACATTATATCATAAACAAAAAATAAAATGTATTTACTAGAATTTGTTGTGTAATAATAGATGACAGTTAGATTTGTATTTTTAATGTTTTCTCTGTGTGCTTTCATTTATAATTTCTATTAAAGTGTGTGTTGTTGTTTTTACATGATTATTATTTTTTAATCATGTAAAAATATGTATTTTTTTATTTACAAAGTTAGTGTACAGTGGGGGGGGGGGCAACATGTGAGGCATATGGGCTAAGAAAATGGAAGCCAGAAAATGTCCTCCAGCTCCAATCCAGAGACGAGCCTTAAGACTCGGCACCGGAGACAGAGTGGGAGGCTCGTTCACGTCTTCTTTTCTCATGCGCGTTACATAAACCTGTTATGCATCTTCTTTTGTTCTTTAGCGTCGTTACGTAGCCGCTGACCCGCAGCTATTCAGCGCGCACTCGAATGAATGTGGGTCTTTGAATGTGCGCTTGTGCTGAAAACTGCACGCCGTGTCTTAAGAGAGTGGCAAAATCAGGATCATTGACAATCCATGTGCTGTCCTTGTGTTGTCCCCACAGAGAGTGAGACGCTATCTTCGAACGGCACAAAGGTGGCTTCCACCCGCCGTCGACTGACGTTCCATAAAAAGACTCGGACGTATCAACTTCCCGTGTCTGTGTTGGATATCTTCGAAGACGGCCCCGACGAAGACGACCACGAGGAGCACCAGTGCCCGGACCACATGCCCCAAAACTTTCAAAACTTGCGGCTGTGCTCCGAGCTCCCCGATCACCTTGAAGACGAGCTACAGGTTCACTACGTGCACGGCGTCCACGTGCGCCTGCTGGACCCTCACACGGTGGTGACGGTGCAGCATCAAGGCCCGGACAGGACGCTGGTCTTCACCAGTCGGCCTCTGGAGCACGGCGAGATCGTCTCCGTCATATTGCAGAGCGACGGGCCGGCCGAGCTGTCTTACGGCGTGACGACCTGCGACCCGGCCACGCTCAAGCCGCAGGAAATGCCGACCGACCTGACGTGGCTGCAGGACCGCTTGGAGTTCTGGGCCCTGGACCACTTGTCTGCGGCGTTGATGGATGAAGACGTCTTGAGCTTCGAGGTGAGCGCTGCCGGCGAGGTCGTCGCGAGCCGCAATGGCGTCGGCCTGGAGGTGCGGCTGCACGTGGACAACTCCAGACCGCTGTGGATGTTCTTCGCGCCGCAGAAAAACATCACGCAACTCAGGATTTTTGGTATGTTCGCTTCATCTTCCTTCCTTGATAGGTGGGATAGACCGATTATCGGCCCGGGCTGATTGTCGGTGCCGATATTTGGCATTTTGACGAAATGACATCGGAAGGCCGACAAAGCTACTATATTATTATATCAGAGCGGCGAATACTTGCAAACTTTGGGTTCTCGTCAGGGTTTGCAAAGAGTTGCAAAAGGTTGCAAAGATGCTCGCAGACAGTTTTTACTTGTCGCAAACCGTTTTCCTTGTTGCAAGGAAATTGTGACCATGTTTGGACAATTTTTCACTGTCTGCGAACTAGAGCTGTAATCGATTATCCGATTATTTTAATAATCGAGTAATCGTTTGGAGCCATTTTTAAATTTTAAATTGTCCAAATCTTCTGATTTCAGCATACCAGCAGTAATAGTATTTTGTTTTTACTTCTTTTTTTTTTCAAATTCTGTTTTAATTAATTTTTAGATTTGATTTTTTTGTATTTATTTTTTTTGTCTTATTTTTGTTATTTTATTTATTTAGTTATTTTTGTTAGTTTTTTATTAGTTTTAGTTTTTGGTAAAAAGGTTAATTTCAGTTATTATTAGTTTTAGTTTTACTCGATTAATCGACAAATAATTGATTATCAAATTAATCAACAACTATTCGAGTCATTTGGAGCCATTTTTTTAATAAAAAATTGTCCAATTGATTTCAGCATATCAGCAGTAATAGTATTTTGATTTGACTTTTTTTGTTGTTGTCCAAATTCAGTTGAGTTTTTATTACTTTTAGTTTTTTTAATTATTATTAGAGCTGTCACAATCGATTAATCGACAAGTAATTTATTATCAGATTAATCAACAACAATTTTAGTAATTGAGTAATAATTTGTAGCAATTTTTTATTTAAAATTGTCCAAATCCTCTCATTTCAGCATATCAACAGCAATTGTTGACTGATTTTTGCAGTCCTTAATGAAAGAAGACATTTGCAAACATCTGTTTTTACTTTAGAAAACATAACATGGCACAACATCAATCCCCCTCCAATATCGGTTATCGGCCTCCTTGACTACTAATAATCGGTATCGGGCCGTCGGTGTCTGGAAAAGACATATCAGTCTATCACATACGGTTGTAAAGTGCTAAAGAATTTTTGGAAGATTTCTGGAAAATTTGCGGTATATTTCCATGGCAAGATAAAGGACCTCCAAGCCATTTTGGCCTTCTCCCTCTGCTTTTGACTGAAATTGGCATCAAAGTGCCCTCGGGCTCGCATTTTGAACATCACAGCTCACATACTGTTCAATACCATTAGCGATAGTACAATATCGTGTTGATGGCGTAAATAGACGATTGCAGAGTACTGCTTTTCCCCGAAGAACATTCAGCCGCATCACAAGAGCGTCGTCATGTGTATTCATTCATCAGCGCTTAGGAGGTTATTCCTGTCAGGCTCGCCCCCCCGCTGCCGCCACTGTAATTTATCAGGAGGAGGTTATCTCATAATAGCTCTTTACCATGCCCACCATATGCATTATTAAATGTAATTGCGCTGCGGATGGAGGTGGCGGGCGTCCGCCCACCGAGCGTCCCCTTGGCAGGACGCGGCTCCTCTCCACTTCCTCCGTTCTCGCTCCCCGCCTCCGTTCTTCGGGCTCATCCTGTGAGACGTTTTCCCACTCCAGCTGCGGGAAGGAAGGCGGTGGGGCGGCGGGACGCGTCTCCGCTCGCCCACACGCTGGGGGCACGGTAACCACCGGTTGCCGTGGAAACGTGTCGCCAACGAGGCGAGCGACAGTTATGTCACGACTGGGTGTCGCCGAGCCCGTCAAACGGAGCAGATGGGACCACGTTGCGCCCACGCCATCCTCCAGTTTAGATTGCATTCGTTTAATGCGGAATATTGTAAAATTGTTGAGTCTGTGGCGGGAATCCTGGTACATTCACAAGTTTGTAATTTTTTGGGTTAAGCCAAAACCTTGTCTAATATAAAGGTATTGCTTTTGTGCCATCTTGTGGTATCTTGGTGCCAAGAAAGTATGGTGAAGTGAGGGGAGGAGCTTAATTTAGTCAGGCCATGTGTTTGGCATAAATTTTATGCTTGCAATTATTTGTAGAGATAGACCGATATGTTTTTTTCAGGGCCGATACTGATACCGATTATTAGTAGTCAAGGACGCCGATAACCGATATTAATTTTCACTAAAAGAGAAAATATTGGCAAGAAAAAATCATTCACTGCCATTGACGGCTATAAACGACAAAAATTAATTTAACTATTTCTGTTAGTTAAACATTTTTTTCCACTTTTGTTAACAATAGTATGAAAACCTAGAATTGTTTTCATTGTACATTTAGAACAGCTATGAAATTTGTGAAGTCATGCGATTAATTACGATTAAAAACTTTTAATCGCTTGACGGTTCGAATTTTGTAATAATCTTTTCTTCTTTTTTTTTAACTGATTCACTGCCATTGACGGCTATAAACGTCCAAAATTAATTTGAACTATTTCAACATTTTTTTCCCACTTTTGTTAACAAGACTATGAAAACCTAGAATTTTTTTATTGTGATTAATCCTGAGTTAACTAGGGAAGTCATGTAGTTAATAACAATAATAACAATAAAAAAAAATAAAAAATCATAATCGATTGCTTGTCGTTGAATCGATTAATCTTGACAGCTCTTCTGCCAGCCCAGTTCAAATAGATCTTTGACGTCTATATCCGTCAGTGGCAGAGAAAAGTCCACAAATGTGATTTAGTCATGTTTAAATGTATCGTTCTGTTGTGATCCTCAAGCCTTCTCTATTGGCAGGCTCGGACGCCCAAGGCCCCTTGAGATCTCCCTCATACGCCGTCCCTTCTTTCCCGAGATCGCCCTTGTCCATGACCAAGACACCCGCAACCAACACGCCAAAAGAGTCCAACATTACCGTCGACAGAATCCTCAACTCCAGCCGGGTTTCCTCCACAGGTTTGTCCAAACCCTCGCAGCGCTTGGTTCTTCAGTTCTGTTCCTAATCTCATAATGAGCGTAAATTGAAACACGTCGAACCTGGAACTATTATATAAACGTAAAACGCGTGTTCTTCTCGCAATATTGCTGCATGCTTTGAATGGTCTAAATGGCACAGTCACCTTTTGGAGATAGTGACCCACTTTCCCACATGCAGCATCCGTGCACGAACCCGATCCACGACGCGGACTCGTTTGCACATAAAGTCAAATGTTTAACGAGCTAATGTCGCGCCGTGATGCGATGTTGAGCTGGAGCGCAAATAATAGAAGTCAAATGTAAACACGAGGCCTCATTTGTCTGCTGCGTTTGCTCGCGAGGAAAATGGATGCCAGGTTTATGATTTAATTAGCAAGTGCCCGTGTGTCGTGACGACCAAAAAATGGACATAGCAATTAGGTCGTTGAAATAGACGATTACTATTTACCGTATATTTTTGTACTTGAGCACTGTTGTTGGCCGAGATTTTGATTTTGTGTGTGTTGTACTTTGTCAGGCTCATCTCAAGCCACAAACCCACTCGTCCAGTCGCTTCTGAATTCCAGCTCATCCGCCGTCAACACGCCCAATGTCAGTTTGTCTTACAAAAGGCACAACCGCTTCAGCGCTCCTCCCCTCACAGGTTTGTCGCTCGCATTTTACTCACTGTGTCTTTCATATGTGAGTGTGGAGATTTGGGGAGCGCAAATGTTCCACAGTACTTCCAATGCAGTGGTTTGGTTGTGCCGTATTTTTATTTTGCCGACTATAAATTGCACCGGTCCAAAAAACATTTTATAAATATATATATATATATATATATATATATATATATATATATATATATATATATATATATATATATATATATATATGGCCATTTTTTTTCTAATTCAGTTAATTTTTTAATTAGTTTAAATTTTGGGGAAAAGGCTTAATTTCTGTTTAGTTTTTATTAGGTTTAGTTTTAGGAGTTTTTATTTTATTTGAGATGTCACAATTAATTGATTCATCGACAAGTAATCGATGATCAAATTAACTCATTCACTGCCATCGACGGCTATAGACGTCAAAAGTTCATTTAAACTATTTCCATTAGTTTAACATTTGTTTCCACTTTTGTTAACAAGTGTATAAAAACCTAGATTTTTTTTTATTGTACATTTAGAACAGATGTAAAATTTGTGATTAATCGTGAGTTAACTAGTGAATTCCTGTGGTTAATTACGATTTAAAAATCATCGTCATCTTTTTCAGCCGTCAGCCGATTATTTTTTTTTAATTGTAATTAATCGCATGACTTCAATAATTAACTCACGATTAATCACAAATTGTATCTGTTCTAAATGTACAATACATTATTTTTTTCTAGATTTTCATACTCTTGTTAACAAAAGTGGAAAAAAATTTAAACTAATGAATTTTTGACATCTATAGCCGTCAATGGCAGTGAATGAGCTAAAATAAATATAAACAAACAACTGTACATAAACCTCTAATGGCTGAACGCCATTTTTTTTTTGTGTGTGTGTGTTCATCTCATTCAGAAACGCCGCAGAACTCTCCGCCGGCCAGCCCGAGCTCTCCCAGCTCCACGCAAGAAGAATCCGACAAGTGCGCCATTTGCTGGGACGACACGGCGAACACGGCGCTCTACGACTGCGGGCACCTTTGTCTGTGCTTCTCGTGCGCCCGCACGCTCAAGCAGGAAGAAAAGTCCTGTCCCATCTGCAGGAAGCCCATTTTGGATATCATCAAGACCTACCGCAATCCGTAATCATTTTGGAATGGACGCCATCGGATTGTCAAGATCAACTCAGGTTTTCTTGGAGCGGTAAAGACTTGTGTTTTTTCAAGGGACCCGGTTCGTTTTTGCATCCCGTCCGTGAATTCACGTCTTAATAGCAGCACTTTCGCGTCGTCATTGTAGAAACAATCAATACTCTAGAAAAAACGCAATATGAATATGAATATATAGCATCTGGAGCAGATCACAATCAGTATTTATCTAATAACAAAAACATGTCAGATTTGATGAAATATATATTCAGTATTATACTCACTAAAGATGTCCAGACGTGTGTTTTGCTAGCATAAGTTGTCTGTAACCAGTTTTGCTCTGACCAACCAATCAGAGGACGGAAAAATATTTTCTCGTGTTACTGTAAAGATGTCTAATTGTTTTTACCTTGGGAGAAATTATTTTAATTATGACATTGTAATTTATTGTAATTATATGACTTATCAATGTGGCCCTGAACTCCTTTTTCGCATCAAATTATTTTGTTTTGCTTTTTCTTTGCAACATTTTGTCACTTTAGTTCAAACCTACGACGAGGTATTAGGGCCACGTATAAATATTGTTTTGAGAGGGTGGAGGCAATATTAAGTCGTAAATTTGAGAGTTTATAAAGTGACAAATTTGCGACTACAAAGTGGCAAATTTGCAAGAAAAATTTGGCAAATTTGCTACTTTTTAAAGTCGCAAATTTGCGAGTTTTATAAAGTAACAAATTTGCCACTTTACAAAGTGCCATTTTTGCGTGTTTATAAAGTGGCAAATTTGCGAGAGAAAAAACACTAATTTTGCGAGTTTATAAAGTGGCAAATTTGTGAGAAAAAAATACTAATTTTGCGAGTTTATAAAGTGGCAAATTTGTGAGTTTATAAAGTGGCAAATTTGCGAGAGAAAAAAACGTACGAGAAATACACCTAGCGTAGCTATAGTCTAATGTGAGGATTCGTTGGTGGTTTAACGGGACACCATTTATAAAATGAAAAGGCAGTATGGAGACGGATTCATTCTTAATTTAAACTTTACTCGTCATACGCGGCAGCTATCAGCTGACTAAACACTAACCAATCAGAAGCTAGCATACTTTAGGTAAATGCAAGTGAATGACGGAGAGCAGCAGATTCAACACATCAACTTAGATACTTGTACAAACAAACACCAAAGTGTATTAATGTGTAAATAATAATTCTAGTAACACAAATTTACGAGTGAATATTTATTTTAACAATATAACTTAAATGTTTGATCCTCAGGGTGTGGACCTTCGCACAGCGAGGCGTCTTTGTCGCTGGCCGTACCCAACGCTTCAAAGTGTGAATGCTTAACCTATTTGAAAACACGACCAGAAAAAAAATATATATATATATTTTTTTAAAGAAAACACATAGAATGCTCAGACAATAAATGCTGATGCAATAATAAGCAGCAAAAAGCCTCTGGCGGGTACAAAAAAAAAAAAAGTGGCGTTAAGTACGTGGCTACCTGCTTTGTGTGCACTTGAGATGGTACGAGAGGGTTGTTGTGGGCTCAAGGAGGATGCAAATGAACCAGGAAGTAGAAGGAGGTCACCTTGCTGGCGTTTCAAAACAGCCGCTAAAAAGCACGTACGACTTTCTGTAATTGGGTGATGACAAAAAAAAAAAAAAACACCGTCTGGTTTTTGTTAAGTAGCTTTTAAAGGATGACAAGTGGACTTTTTTTTTTCATCGAAGTGGGCAGACACGAGAAGTGGCAGGTGGCTTTGTTTACTTCACCACAAAAAAAAAAAAGGATATTGACACTTCAATGACAAGCTTGCAATTCTTAAGAGAATATTTGAGCCACTGAGAACTACAAGTTTTTTTTTCTGCCAATAAATAATTTGTGAAATAGCGGTTGAAGAACATCAAGTCGATCAATAATCCATGAAAGATGATACATCTAAATAAATTCATTCAATGCCATTGACGGCTTTTGACGTCAAAGATGGAACGCAACATTTTGTCACTTAATGTTGGCAAACTTTCCATTTAAATGTTTCACTGTTGTTGTTGAATTAATTTGTACACACAAGCATACGGCTGAATCCAGTCGTGAATTGAAGCATTTCTGTTTCACGGCACTGCTAAACTGGAATGATGCGGTGCAGATTTTCATTTCGGTTCATCCAAGAAATGAACAGAAATGATCATAATTAGGAAATGTAACTGCGGAGAAAATGGATGCAAGGTGTTTATTTTTGTCAAAGCGTCTGTGAATTCATACTGTCTTTATGTACGGCCACAAAACTGCCCCAGAAAGTATTATTTACAGCAAATTGTAGCTGATTTGCTGACAAAATGATGACACTTTGGATTGAAAAGGTTACATGCTAGGTTAGCTACAAGCTAAGCTAAGATGTGTTTTTGTTTGTTTGTTTGTTTGTTTGTTTGTTTGTTTTTACTGGTTAACATTTGGTGTACAAATATTTAATTGTTGCCATACAAAATGTCAATGATACGCTTTAGGGAAAATGCTACATGCTAGGTTCGCTACAAGCTAAGCTAAGATAGCAGATGTTTTTTTGTTTTTATGTTTAGTAGTTAACATTTGGTTTACAAATAAACAATTGTTGCCATACAAAATGTAAATGATAACACCTTAGGGAAAATGCTACATGCTAGCTTAGCTAGAAGCTAAGCTTAGCTAGTATGGTAAATTGCGTATGCTTTTAAATGAGTTAACACTTGGTTTACAACTAAGACAAATACTCAAAGTGAATGTGGAAGAATTACTATGTCAAATAAATACAACAAGATTTAGCTTAACTGCTTAGCTTAGTTAGCTTAGTTTCAAATCAGCTAAACGGGTAACAGCTTCTTCTTTTTTACGTGACCAAATTTATAGTCAGAAATAAACTTGTAAATAATTGAAATGGCATTTGTGTATTTACTTTTGTATTACTCGTTCACGTCCGGGGCTACGTTTATGCTATGAATGTGAGGGAAGTGTTTTTCTCATTGACGTTTCATTCTTTGTTCAATAAAGTTTACATTAAAAAGCCCATGCCCTCACTTTTGTGTTAATTGTGATATCTGAAGTTTAATAATTCAATCTTGGACTGTAATCTCCTTGATTTAAAGTTCCATTTCCTGTTTGGTTATCATCATCATCACCCACTCGTTATTTCCTCTTGAAAGGTAAAATCAAAACTTGTCGTTTTTTTGGGCTCTTCAATTTCAAAAGTTCCACTTGCAACAAATGCAATGAAACACGTTGAAGGCAATAAAGCAGATAAGGAAGGCAGCGCAATGCACGCCGTATCGGAGGCACATCAAACCCAATCACTCAGTATGAGTACTTGCGGAACGCCCATTTACGTACGCTATGGGGGTGGCGGGAGGGGGGGGGGGTACTCCGAGTAAACAGCTGTAAGTCACACAGTGACTGTTTATAGACTTGTGCTATGTCGAGCAGGCCCTGCTTTTTTGATTTACGAGCCCGTAGGCCGCAAGAATGAAGCGACATGAAACAGGTGTTCTCGCAGGGTGACACGAACGCGCGTGTGTACATGTGTGTGTGTGTGAAAGTGGTACGACGACATACCCTTTCACACTTACATATTAATGTCCCCACGCAGACCCCTCAGTCAGTCTGACCTTTGACCTTTGAATGGCTTTCCTAAGTGGCTTGACATGCGATTTATGTTCCTAAAATACACTTTTATTTTTATGATGTCATTTTAATTACACGCACAACTAAAGTGGGCTAACTTACATGTATTATTTTAAAATGACGTTAGTTATATTGATAGAATTGGCAGATGTTTAGACGTAGACAATTATCGGACTCAACTTTTTAGCGGAAGCCATTTGGCAGAAGCTATAAAAACATAAAGTCACTTTCCTGCAAAATGGAAAAAAACAAAGTTAGTGCATTTTAGTTGTCAGTGTTTTCATTTCAAATTGAATTATTAATGTAAATACAGTTGTAATTTATTTTTCAAATATGTTTCTAATTTTAAAAAAATTATTATGAAATCAATTAGAATTTGTATTAGTTGTAGTTTAATCATGAAGTCAACTATAATTAAAATGTATTTTAAAGAGCTATATTCGCAATTCAAATTTTTGCACTTTATTACAAGTACACGTTAAAATTGCTATTTAAATTTTAGCTACAATTTTAATCATGTTTGCATTCAATTCAGTTTTTTATCTTGTGTTTTAAATTTTTTTAATTGCATTGTAATGATATCTACATTCATAACTTCATTTTAATTGTAATTGACCATTATATACATCCAAATCATAAATGGATTTCTTAAATATTTTTATTTTATTAAGACGTGTATTTAAAAACAAAAAAAAATTGCATGTGTTGTTTTAATTACAATTTCAATATAATTGACATTTGAATTGCATTTGCAATGTTATTTAAACATAAAATGTCATTTAATTTCATTTTAATAAAAAAAATACTTTGAACATTTTATTTACATTTGTAATTCAATTTAAATGTTTTGAATTTGTAAATAAAACTTATTAATAAAATTAATACAACTTTTTTTTCTTTCAATTTTTTTTTTATGAATTCGTGTAACAAGTGTCAGTGTGTTCTTGGCGCATGAGCAAGACACACCAACTTTTACACACGAACCCTCCACTAACACACGCGCACAGGGACACGCGCACAGACACGCGTTTGAGCGCAGCTGACTGTTGGCGTCCTGATGGCTTGTGAGCGTTTGGTTAAGTGGCGTAATCTCTTCTTGGCACCCAATTTGTGTTGCCATTGCTATTGGAACAATGCACGTCGACTGCGTATTGATTCGGAATCCGAAATGGATTTGAGACACGAGATTGAAGCTCCTGTTTGTTGAAGCTTTTGAGCTTTCACCTCACTAATGTCGGACTGACTGAAAAGTAATTAGAATCAAAGTTCAACTTTGAGTGCAAAATGGCAATTGCCTGCTGTCACTGTAATGCTTTTAAATCACTGTCAGTGTCGGTCGGGGGTGGGGGGGCTTCATTCAATGACGCTGTTCTGCCCTGAGATGTTGAGCTCTGCTGCCCTCCAGTGGACGCGAAGTGAAATGGGGAATAAACAGTAACCAACTAGAACGTCAGCCAACTTTTTGATACTGTAGGAATATATTTAATTATTTTTTATGAAAAAAAAAAAGAATTTTTTGAGAGAAACTAAAAATAAATATACATATGTGGGAATCAGAGAGCATACAAACATGATGTGTGCTTAAGTGTACTAATGTAGCCTAATCATGTTTCCGGCTAAAAAGTCATGAGAAAACTACGACACACACACACACACACACACACACACACATCAACAAGTCATTAAAACCCCTCTCGTCTTTTTTTTTTTTTTGGAGAGGAAAAATATTGTCCTGTCATTTTGCCTTTATTATTGTGGCTGCACTACTTAAAATCAAGCAGTCTTGAGGCTTCCTTCAGTAAGTGTTTGAATATACTATATTAGTGAATAGTAGTCCTATTTTATTTTTTTTACACACAGTACTACCTAAAAAAAAAAAAAGTCAACATTAAAATACAATAGTGTATTTGGCCTGTTTTCATATAAATGAGACCAAGGTTTGTTTGTTTTTTTCTCCCGTTTTTAGGAGAGAAAAAATTCAGTTTCCCCCCTTTTTTTTTTGTTATTCTGTATTGTTTTTTGTGTTTTGGGGTTTTTGTGGGGTTTGGTGTTTTGTGTTTTTTCTTTCAGAAAAAAATCTTTTCAGTTTTACAGAATATTTTGTACTTTTTTTGGTACTATTTTGTATATTAATACTTTTTTCCCAGGTTTAAAAAAATAAAAAAATTTAATGGCAGCAAAAATAATAATAAAAAAATCCCCCAAACCCACAACAAAAAAACCTGAGAAAAGTATACTATATATGTTTTTTGTTTTTTTGTTGTTTTTGTTTTATAAATAAGAAGCCTTACGATACATGGTCATCTTTTAAAAACGGCTTACGATATACATGGTCGTTTAAAAAAAAAAACACCTTATGGTCTTTTTTTTTTTAAGTTGCCTTATGGTCGTCTTTTTTTAAATTATTTACTTTACATGGTCGTTTGAAAAAAATAAAACGCCTTACTCATGGTCGTAAAAAAAAAAACTTTTTTCAGAATATTTGGTCTATTTTTCCAAAATACTTTCCCCCCAGTTTAAAATATATATATTTTTAATGACAGCAAAAAAAACTTTAAAAAAAAATCACAAAAACAGAAAAAAATATCCCATGAAACTGAAATTTTATGGATTTTTTTCTACTTTTCTACTAGCTTTTTTGTCCCAAGTGAATGCAATACAGTGATTGACTCGTGTACGTGCACAATGAGTAAATAAAAAAGGACAGTTTAAAAAGTGCATTTATTTTCATTTTTAGGCACTTGAGTTATTGCTGCTTGTCACACCGTAAACAGTAAAACAAAAAGTGAGCATCCAATTTAAGACTACAAGTAAAAATGTCAAATTTACTGCCCAGCAGAAATTTTTTTTCAACATCAAGATGGATTGGCGGCAGATGTGTGAAGTGGTTGTGAACAATTGAGTCAATCGTAATGGTACAAAAAAAAAAAAAAAGAATAAATACAGATTTGGGTGGAAGCTCGTAAAGGGCCTCCGTTTTCCTGGTAAACCGTCAAGGGATTCGTTTCGTATTCCAAACCATCGTTATCATTGGAGATGCTCACAAAAGGACAATTAAATGCGTAGAATATCTTACATAATGGCGATGTACAGTACAACAAAAATAAAGCTACAAAAACATGCAATGAAGACAGCACCAACATGTGACTAACGCGTAGCAGCAAAAAAAAAAAAAAAACAACAACAAAAATGAACAGCTCAAGGCTTTGTCAGTATAATGAAATCAAACATGCAGTAAGCTTTAAATGCTTAGAAAGTTCTACAAAAATGATTACAGTAATCCCTCGTGTATTCGCGGTTTTTGGGGCAATCTAACCGCAGCTATTTGCGCAATTCTGTTTGTTTCCACAAGATGGCGCCAAATCACTATCTGCCCCTTGTTCCCGTGAATAGCGAGGGATTACTGTACTTCCGATTGGGTGGACACCAATGAAGCATCAAGTTCCTCTCTTAGTTTGTTCTTTGGCTTTTCTCTTCCTGCCTACTATTCAACTTCCTGGAATTCTGGTACAAAAATCAAAGTGTCCGCGTGAGTAGTCTTTCCGTTCGGAGTTCTGCCAGCTCCGAGCGCGCTACGGCTTCCTCTCGAGGTAATTGGAAGGGACCCACCCTTTCCTGGGCTTGCCACTGTCCAGCACCTTGCAGTACCACCAGCCGTTGGGGTTCCTCTCCAGAACCTCCAGACTGGTCCCCTCTGGGAAGCCCATGGTCTCCTCGTCGCCGTGGTAGTCGGCGATGGAGACGTAGACCTCGCGGAGATTGTTGTGGATGATGTGCGGCTTGGGCCTGACGGTGGACACGGGGAGGGCGTTCTTCTGGGGGCCGGCGCCCAGGAACTCCGAGCTGCCGGTGCCGGACGGGTTCCGGCTGGGCAGGGCGATGTTGTTGGGCGCCAGGCTGCGGGGCGCCGTGCCGAAGGAGGCGTTGCGACGCACCGTGGGGCCGACGCGAGGGTGGTTGCCCGAGTTGAGCGATTCGTTTCTCCTGAGGGAGCCGACGGGGCTCGGGGTATCCCTGATTGGGGCTGAGATGAAGACCGACTGGGGTCGGACCACCTGCTGCTGCTTGCCGCTGTTCTGCTTGCGCGAGCCGAACAAGCCGGTGGGTTTGGAGAGACCGCCGGGTGGTTTGGAAGGGATCGGGGGAGTGACTTTCTTTAGGTTCTGGTTGAGGTTGTTCATGGCCTGCACCCTTTGCTCGTTCTTCTCCAGGCTGTTGGATTTGCTGAGGCTACCGGGTCTGGACGGCGTTCCGTCGGATTCCGAGCCGGCCGCGTCGTCCTGCTGCCGCACGGGCTCCAGGAAGTACGTCGGGGCCCAGCCCTCGGAGTCGTCCCAGCGGACGTACCACCAGCCGCTCTCCTGCTTCTCCAGCACCAGCACCTCCACGCCGGCGGGGAAGCTCAACTCCGACTCCTGGACTTTCTCATAAGGGTCGGTGGTGCGATAGAGGACGCAGCCTTCCACGTCCGAGTCGCCGCGGCTGCCTTTGGAGTAGATGGAGGAGAACTCGGAGGACGTGCTCTGAGATGAGAAGGAGTCTTCGGAGGAGACGACGGAGGCGGTCTCCGAGTCCTCGCCTTTGTTCTTGTTGCCGTTCTTGAGTTGGCCCGTGGGTCGAAGCTGTCTTCGCAATGTGCTGATGTCCATCTTGTCGCCGCTGGATGCCTTCGCCAGCTGCGGTTTGGGTCTCACCACCGGCTTGGGTTTGGAGGAGGACTTGGCGTTGGGAGATGCTTTACTTTCCTCTCGGTCCTTCTTGGGTCTGGACATGTCCGGAGTGGACTCGTTGGAGGCTGACTTCGATCCGGACCCGTCCTCTCTTTTGGCTGACGTTTGGCTTCCGTTCAAGTTGATCTTGAACTTGTTGGCCGCAGATCTCCAACCTCCCGACTTCAGGTTGGCGGTCTTGCCAGTTTCGGACGCAACGCTGGCCTTGGAGGAACTGGAATCGCGGCTGCACTGCCTCTCCGGCGTCTCCTTGAAGGGCCGGAAGCCGTCGTTCTCGTAGATGCACTCCTCCTCGCCCTCCGCCTCTTGGCCGTCTTCGAACGACTCGCACATCCGAAAGGAGGCGCTGCGGAGCGATGACGCCGGAGACAGTTTGGAAGACCGCTGAGATCCTTTCTCTGAGGACGTGTCCTCATTCTTGGCATCCACCAAAGACGCTTCGCCTCTCAGGAACTCAAATTCGGACTCCAGATCCAGGTCGCCAATAGCCGGGACGTCGTATTCGGGTTCTTCGTAGACGGGCCTCCCGGGAGACGCGGGAGCCTCCGGGGCCTCGCTGCTGGGTGGCGGCGTCTCCGCCGAGTCCTGCTTCTTGACGGGCGGCGCCGGTGGCGGCACTTTGGGCCGGCACAGCGTGCTCGTCCTACGATTGAGGTTGGGCTTTTTGCGTTTGTCGATGTAAGAGCACGGAGCCCAGCCTTCCCGCTCTCCGATCTGGACGTACCACCAACCCCCGGAATTCTTCTCAATCACCTGAAACATCGCGCGTGACAAACGTTTAAGTTCCCGATGTGTCTCCAAGTCTGAGTTTGTGTGATTTGTTACCTCTGCTTTTTGGCCTCCGTTGAAACTGATCCCATCAGAGATGCAAGACTGGAATTCGGCAATGGTGTAATACTCGGCTTCAACTGTAGGGGGCTCTGGTGGGGAGGGCAGAGGAAATCCCTGGGAATAAAAGAAATACCGGTACTGTTTTAACCCCGAATAGACATGACTTATCAATTGCTGTCATTTATTGGTACACATGAGTGATAGATATTGAATCCAAAATTAGCTTTAAAAAAACCGGAAACGCCATTTATATTTTGCCCCTCTTATGTAGCTATACATCCATTTTCTACAGTGCATCACAAATGATGCTTTATGCGCTAGTAATATTTGTTAACATACATCACCCAACAGGCTTTATTCTGTTTTAACTCATTCACTCCCGGCCATTTTCACTGACGCAACCCCCTTCGCTCCCGGCCGGTTGACTGGATTTTGACAGATTATGCAAAGCCCACAGAATATTGTGTTCTGTTTCTATAAAAACATGGAAGCTACGAAGAGAAAGAAAAAGTATATTTGTATCTGTTACCATTTTGCAGCAATTAGAATTAGAATATAGCTAAGCTTGATCATTATTCACAAACCCGTTGACAACACTGGGGAAAAGAGCTTGTTGCAACATCGCCATGGCTGATCTCTTAGAATCTGCTGCCACCTGCTGGCCGTTATTTGTTATAACTACAATTACATCAAAGCCTTTTGTATGCTCTAGCATAAAAAAAAAATAATAATAATAATAAAAATAATAAAAAAATAAATAAATAAAAAATATATATATAAAAAATAAAAAATAAAATAAAAAAAATTATAAATATGTTTTAAGGAGTGAATGAGTTAATAGCAAGTATGTTCTATTTTATTTATTTACTTATTTTAATACTTTGCTTTTGTTTATTTTATTTTTTATTAGTTTCCGTATTATATATATAAATTATATAAATAAATATATATAAATTTCAGGGTAGTAAAGTATTGCGGAATTCTTTGCTTTTTATTTTTATTTTTTTATTATTTTTAGTAATATATGGAACACATTTCAAGATAATAAAGTATTTTGCGTAATAAACTCCAATTCCCAAACGACTGTTCGACCTTTATTTCATTAACAAAAATGTTTATTAAATTTTTTTCAACTATAATAACCTTGCTTCCTAAATACTAAGTACCAAGTTAGCTGTGTTTATGAACCTTTAACTTTACTGTATGCACACGTATTACTTGTGTTCTAAAAAGCATTCCCACCAGGGTTGCATCTCTTCGAGGAGGAGGTTTTTGCCTGAGAACTGGGGAACCTGTGAGACAAAGAACAAATGCTATAAATACACACACACACACAAATACTGTACAGATATTGAATAGTAAACAGTAGGCCCGCCTCCATCGCAGCAATTTTGCTCTTTTTTTTTTCATGCAATTAATAATTTTATTTCGATTTACCTCTTATATTGTAATTCCTTTATTGATTACTAGATGTCACTAGTGGCTAGTTGGATTTTAGATGGTGTACATTTGAAAAGAGAAGAACAAAACAGGAAGTATTCAGCACATTTTAGAATTTGTTAAGATTGATTGAACCTCATCCTCTGTAATCCTGCTTTTTACGCCTACAGATAACGATGGCTGTAGGTTCCTTTTATAATGTGCATCTTTGGGCATGATTATTGATGTATGTTGCGAGATTTTAAATTAAATATATATGTCAAAAAAAATTTACATACTTGAATATATTAGTGTCAATGGAGATAAAAAAAAGAAGAAAAAAAAGATCCTAAATGAATGAGCACGACTGACCGATTTCCACCCGGTGAGGTGCGATGCGGGCCACGGCAGGCGAGGCCGGCTCCGTTCTGCCTTTTCCATCCTGAGGCGTGACAACCGGGCCCGAGTCCGAACACAGAACCGGCAAACTGATCTCCTTGCGGGCCACTTGCGGGCTCTCCGACACGACGTCATCGCCGCCGACGTCCTTGTCGCTCGGGGACTTCTTGTTGAGCAGGTTGCTGATCTCCATGATGTTCCCGATGATCTCCACCGGGCCGGTCGCCGTCTTTTTTCTGGGAGAGAGATCCTCCTTCATCTTCTTGAGATAAGAAGCTGGAGCCCAGCCCTCCTTGTCTTGGTACCTGGGAGGAAATAAAACACAAGTAGAAGTCAACACTGGCTGTTTTTTTTAAGAGAGAACTTTTGTGAAATTCCAGCCGTGTGAAGTGAAGCTCACCTGATGAACCACCAGCCTTCCAGGTTCTTCTGGATCACGTCCACCACCGCGCCTTTCTCAAACGCGATTTCATCTTTGCCCTGGCTGGCGTACGGCTGCACTGCGATGTACTTCTCCTCTGACAAAGACAAAACAGCAACACATTAAGAAACATGTTTTTTTTTGTGTGTGTGGAAAAAACGGTGGGCCAACAATACGCAAACACTTTTTTTTTTAACTCAAATGTATAAAAATTTGTATTTCAATAAACGTTATAGTTAACAAAAACTACAAAATAGCTCAAGTAAAAATGTGGAAAAAAAATCCGGAAATATTAAAACAAAAAACAATCCATACACTTAAAAAAACAACTAAACTAAAACTAATAAAAACAACTAAAAATAAACCATTAAAAAAATAATAATAAATGACAAACCTGCTCTAAATATTAATTAAAACTAACGGAATTTTGAAAAAAACAACAACTCAAAATTGAATAAAAATTGGGGAAAAAATTATTATAACCCTGATTTAAACTGTATTATTATTTCACATTAGATTTTGTTGTTGTTTTTCTAAATGCAAATTTAACAAAACTAACCAAACCAAAAACCAAAACTTACTAGTTACAAAGTAAGTAAAAGAGTAAAAGAGTCAACAAAAATTGAACAAATTATTATATCCCTGATTTAAATTAACTAACTGCATTATTACTTCACATTAGATTATAATTTTTTTGTCGTTTTTCTAAATGCAAATTTACCAAACTACTCGAACAACAAAAACTTTTCCTCATGTCACATCACATAATTGCATTGTCTCTTCTTGCTGGGCATTTTTGAGGGGCAAAAATAATAATTATAAACACGTACAATGTAGATCCCACAATTCGCAGAAGATCGGGCCATACCATGTCACTTCACATATTTGCATATTTGGTTCCCTCTAAAACTGTATACACAGCACAAACTATGAACCCAAATTTCAGACCGATTTTACAAAATTACCTTTCAAAATGATTTGATTTTACACGTTAACGCCTCTTCAACAAATGAAGCTCGTGTCTCAATTGAGATTTCTTACGTCAACATAATTCCTTGTTTCTGTACTACTTTCCTATTCAGATAGGGCTTTGGCGACATCTTGTGGCATTGTCAGAAATAGCATAGACATATAAATCATTTATATATATATATATAAATATATAAATGATAAGTTCCACAGTAGAAAAAAATGGAATAGTTGAATCTGTGAATAGTATGTATACTTGTTTGTGCAACGTGCATTTTAAAGTCAGCGTGAACGGAGCAGTGCAACTAAATGGCAACGCGTCATAATTTATGGGCAACACATCTTGAAAGTGGACGATTATGTTGCTCAGAGCCATCCTGAAGATGTCAACGTCGCGCACAGGCTGCCATTCATTCACTTTTGTTTACATTAAGTGCACCTATGAAGTGTCCTTGGCCTTGCGCCTCTTCACTCAGCACGTAATAAATAGCCAGCCAGAGACTCCGTGTTGATGTTTGCAATTTTTGCAAGGCCGGCGGGCCGTTGCGCAGACACCATTTCCCGTCATTAAGGCAATTCCTGACCAACCCTGTCCGACCGAGTCCCGAGAGAGCACGGCGACAAAAGTTAGAAAATGAAGAGTGTTTGGGATCCTGCTAACAAATAATTCAGTTTCCCCCTTTCCTTGCCCTTTCCCAAGTTTGTCTCGGAGCCCCCAGGAAGTGGGACAGTATATCCCCTCACTATTCATGTCGCAGATTTGTAGGGAAATCATTTTATAGGGGGGAAGGGGTTTATACAGTTTACAGGATATTCCAAATTTAAAGTGGTGCGTCTTCTTTAATGTAGTACCGCATTGTGCCACAACAAGTCTGGCAGCACTGAGGTCTACTGGAAGAGATGCGGCGTAAGAAAGCGAGAAGAAGAAGAAATAGAGCCGTTTGTGTGTTGCTACACACTGAAACTGAAAAAACGGGGAGTGATATTTACTTTAAAAACCTAGTAAAGTTCTTTCACTTTGAAATTCTAATTAAACTCTCCTTGTGAAATTTATTTTAAATTTCTGAGTTAAAAAACTTTACTAGTGGTGTGTTAGAAGTAGCAGTTAAGTTTAGTCATCTAACATTGACGCTAACTTTTGTTAGCATGTCTATGGGATTGGCATGATATACTAGCATTATGCTAGCAGATGCTTGCTATACAATATTACCAAATTTCACGGAGGATAGGGCTCGGGTCCTGATGCAAAAACATTATTACATTTTATTGTATGATGTAAATTTGCCAATGGGTGCCACAAGATGGCAGCAAAGTACCTACAAGAGTTAAGTTACCTACAAGAAGACGCGACTCAATTCACTTCAACATACAGCAGTTCCTGCAAAGTGATAGTTTCACTAGATTTTTCAAATAAATATCACTTTAGTTGTTAGAAATAGCAGTTAGGTTTATAAGTAATGTAACATTGACGCTAACTTTTGTTAGCCTGTCTATGGGATTAGCATTATATATTAGCATTATGCTAGCAGATGTTTGCTAGGCGATATTACCAGAGTTTTAGGACTCGGGTCTGACAAAATGCCACAAGATGGCAGCAAAGTTCTACTTTTACCTACAAGACACTACTCAATTCACTTCAACATACAGTAGTTCAACCAAGATGCCACAAGATGGCGGCAAAGTGATCATTTAGACTGTTTGGGCTAGTGTTCATTTATACGTCCATCCATCCATTCATCATCTGAACCACAATGTTTAAGAATTCTCTTTGGTTTAATTTGTCTGTTTTTCAGTCAACTTAAAGTCTCTTTTTTTTTTTTGCAGAACAAGCAAGGGAGTCTTTTTTTGTTCCCTCTTCTAATTCATGTTCCCCTCTTCCATCACCCTTTCCCACCGTTGTCCAGGAGAGGAAGTGGTATAGCAATTCATCCCCCTTTCAATACTAGACTAAGATCCAAAGAAAGAGAATATTTATGTATTTTTGACCTTGTGGACTCTTTTGTGTGTGCGGCCTGGTGACCCCCCCCCCCCCCCCCAAAACAATATCCAGCCAAGCATGGAGGGGAAACTCTGAATCAGATGTTTTGTTAACCACAACATGCATCGCCCCCATCACTGTTTGAGTTGATTCTCGTGGAGTCAGCACAATCTTTCGACTTTTTGTTTTTGTTTTTTGGAAACAAGTCTACTCCAGAGAACGGTGCCAAGCGCAAATTTGGTATGAACCCAATAGCCTATCCTCACTGCTCCTCTAATGGTGACCATCTCGGGCTGCCCGTGAACGGCATAAACGTCGTTTGTGATGCGTCAATATTAGTCGCAATTTGTGCCGGAGCCGAATCGATAACTGGCTCTAACGCGGCTCTTAAATGCAGCGTCGGGCCAATCACGCTGTGTATTGCGCAACAGCTTTTCAGTGCGCGTTTAGGAGGATTTGGCAGGGTTGGAACGGAACAAAAACACGTCAACAAAAAACTATTTTGTAACATAATTTCAGTAATTGTTTGTTAGGCATAAAGCTACTGATTTCTACTCAGCTCCCCTGGGCACATAATTGCTAGAACAAACTTGAGCCGAAATGGCTCACTATGAGATATTAAACGAAACGGCAATGAAATGCAATAAAAAGGAAAAGTACAGTATTGTACTATCACAATATATCACAAATATTGCAGATTATTGGAATATCACTATTCATCATTTGCATGCCGCTATATTGCAAATTGCATATTCTTGTGTGTGCTTGCTTTAAGGTTTGCAACGACTGTATCTATGCTGATTAGCTGTAGCATAAATGCTAGCAATAAACAAACAAAATGTTGTTGTGTTCGAGGGAGATATTACTGAAATGAAAAAGCAATTGACACCCTCCAATAAATGTTTATCATTGCCTACAGATGCCACAAAATGGCCGCACTGAAACTCATCAACTCACTTCAACATACTGTAGTTCCTTACAATAGTGTTTGGCCAACAATATGCCACAGGATGGTGCCAAAGTAGTACTTTATGGAGGACCAAAATTGAGATAATTAAAAAATAAATAGATGAATAAAAGTGACAATAAAAATGGATATAAAAATATAACTAATGCAAAATATATATATATATATATATATATATATATAAATGGAAATAAAAATATATATCACTAAATAAATAAATAAAAGTAAAGCCCAACCAAGACACGCTTAGGACCGCCTCCTCATTTGAATAACATTTCGTCCTGACAGAGCATCTGCAGCATGAAATAAATAAATGTGAGAGCAGAACGTTTTTATTTACTCATTGATATTTATTTCTCGTAATATATTTATTTTTGTATTTATTTCAACATTTATTTTCATAATTACTTCTATTTTTTTATCACGTTTTTTATTTTTGTATATATATATATATATATATATATATATATATATATATATATATATATATAGCTTTGTTTATTTCCATTTATATAAATTATTTAAAAAAATTGTATTTAATTTTTGAATTATATTTTTTTATATCCGTTTTTTTAAATTTTGACTTGTATTCATTTATTTATTTATTTTTAATTTTGGCAGTTTTGGTCCTTCATAGTACTTAACTATTGCGTTTGATCAAGAATTCTGGTGTTTAAATATACAACATTTAAAATGTCTCTTTAATTGTATCTATAAGTCTTATGGTAAACTTTAACTTCAGGTGACAAACAGTTTAAAGCAAGTTCACAGAGTCTTCATTTTAACTTAATAGAGGGCTATTTTCTTTCATTAGAAACATGCTTTCATAATGACACATTTGATTTTGATTTTTTACTGGAACCGATTAAAGGCATTCCAATTAATTTTAATGGGGACCATCGACTTGAAGTTCCAACTTCTTTCAAAGCGTATCTTCTAAAACGCCGATTCAATTGTTAGTTAGTGGTTAGTCACGGTGGATTTACGTCAAACAACAGAATGCGGGATGAGACAAACACGGCACACACAAACAAAAGGCATCGAAGTGGCGGCATCTGTCTCACTTCACCTCGGCTCTGCTGCCGGCTGATGACACCCCCCAGCGTCCATCTCCGGTCCAGCCTCTTCAGGTGGGCCTTGTGGCGTTTAGTGACTTGACGGACACAAACGTTGACCAGACAGCGGTGAACGCACACATACATGGAAAGCGAGGGGCGAAGCGGCACATGTTAAAAACACACAAGACGGATACGCTATTAGCTGCGCATGGAGGACGGTTATGGGTGGGAATGACGGGAGGGTTACGGGGGGACGCGTTAAACGAAGACATCTCCTCTGCGGCTTTTAATTAGGATGTTGTTAACATGGTTTCCCCATCCTGTCATTGTGGAGCATCTGGGCCGCACATTGCTGCCCCCAGGAAATGCGTCCGATTACTGGAACAGCTGACGATGCCTCATTATAAGCCCGAAAAAAGCCTGTAGATTCCACTTGTCTTAAGGATCATCATATGCTAAATGCACAGGTGTACCTCATGAAGTACTTCTGTGCATAGATCAAATTGCTAACCAAAGTCCAATCCAGTGTCACAATTTTGCGCAGTAAGGCAATCATTTGGCAAAAACATCTTTTGGCCACACTGTTACAAAATCTCTCTGTTTGGAAGTCTAATAATCATTTCCATACTTCGTTTGTTGTTGCCTCCAACAAAACGCCGCGTAAGCCTTTTGCAAATATGCTGCAATTGCTTCACTTTCATTTCAAAGGAGTCCAAAAGGGAACATTTTCCACTTATTATGTGGATTGAAGGCCACGCGAGCGGGAGACTTGAGCGAGGCCATCCAAAAGTGTTAGACTGGCTGCGCTGTATGGGCAAAAGTGTTGGGACACCTGAAACGTGTCTATGAGAATTTTGTGTCTCTTTGCTGGACCTGAGAGAAGAAGGCATTGATGACAATTTGGATTCCAGTTCCTCCCAAAGATTTTGGATTGAGATTAAAGATGAGTTGTTCCACATGAGTCTTTTCCAAGCATGCCTCGCTGGGACAGAAAAGGCTCTTCCCAAAAATGCTTTCCACTAACAAGGACATTTTCAGTCGTCCAAATGGTCTTGCTAAAAGTTCCAATTGATCAATTTATTAATTATGAGCTGTGTCTCAATACTTGCGTCTACGCCATAATGGATCTCAGCCAGGACCTTAATCCTGATTTTGATCAAATGTATTAGAATACTATCCAATCTAAGGTTTATGCCAAGGTTGCCCTAAATTAATTAATTTTGGCTAACGTATTTTGAGTGCGTTTCTGGAATGGTTAGGACACCAAAATGTAGAAGCTCTTTAAAGGGGGAGCGTTCCGCACGGCTATTCATCACAAGAAAGAATTATTGAAGTGAGGCTACATTCAGACCTTGCTAGCAGTTTTAAAACGACAGTGATAGCTTGTTTGCAGTGCTAGCCTAATGCTAGCTTCGTATTGCTAGCACTGGCATTTTGTAGAAGCTGGTCAGCATTCTGTGTGACTATTTATCACAACTACACATTTTCATAATTGAGGGAATAGGGACTATTGAAGTGAGGCTACATTGAAATTATGCTAGCAGTTTTTAAACTGCAATGTTGGCTTGTTTGCAGTGGTAACCTAATGCTAGCTTCGTATTGCTAGCATTGGTATGTTGTGGAAACTGGCCAGCATTCTTTATCACAACTACACACTTTTATAATTTGGGGAGAGGGAATATTGAAATGATGTTACATTTAGATTATGCTATGAGTTTTAAAACTACAATATTGGCTTGTTTGTAGTGCTAGCCTAATGCTAGCTTCGTATTGCTAGGCTGGTATTTTGTAGAAGATGGACAGCATTTCTGTGTGACTATTTATCACAACTACACACTTTCATAATTGGGGGGGAGAGGGAAAATTGAAATGAGGCTACATTTAAAACTTGCTAGCGGTTTTAAAGTTGCAGGCTTACTTAACAATAAAAAATATTTTCAATTGTTATCCATTGATTCCTGGCAAGTGCTCTAAAACCTGGCGACTGCTAATCCCCAAAAAGTGGATTGACCAGGAAGGGCATCTGGTGTAAAAACAGTGCCAAACTAATTATGAGAGTGACTCGCTGTGATGAACAGAAAAGTGAATTTCAATGGTTGAATGTGTTGCTTGATTCATAAAAAGTCCGGTTTAAAATTCATCATTCCTGTAGTGTACGTCCGGTAGTAGTGATTCCATGCTAACTGACAATGGCACTCCCTATCATGTAAAGCGTGACGAATATCCTTATGTGTACAATGTACTACTGTACAGCTCATCACCGGCCTGTGGTCTACTCCCTCCTGGAACCCCTCCTCGCCACTGACGCAGAGACTTCAATCCGCACTCTGTTCAAGCGTGCTTACGATGGCAGTCGGACAGGGAAAGCGGTTCACGGCGAGCCCACATCAGCCGTTAGGAGACGGCGGCGTCAGACTCCGGTTTGTGCCGTCTTGTCACCCATAAAAGGTGGAGGAGTTTGTGGCTATAAAGCGCCGTGTGTTCGCGTGTTCAGGTGGGCGTGGCGATGACTTACCTTCCCCGCTTTTTGAGGCGCCGACCTCCAAGTCGTCCCGTGTGCCACTGTGGGAGTTGAGATAGGTGGCGGGGACCCATCCTTGCTCTTCTGAGGTGCTGACAAACCACCAGCCTGTGAAAATAAATCAACATAGCAAATGATGGATGTGGATTGACATCTACAATATGATTTCACCAGGCTCTTTTTTGGTACAATCTGGGGATCCGCAAAATAAATTGCACAAAATGTTGTTGCATTTGAGCTTTTAATAAGAAAAAAATTCGATACGGCTATACTTACAAACATAGAGTGACAACCGAATTAAATAGAATGTAAAGAATTAAAAGTTTTGGGCCTCATGATTTAATGCTGCGATCCAATTCATTGTGCTGCTCCTTCTTGTGTACTCGCTTTAGCCACCAGGAGGCATTATAATAAAGTCACAGTCATTCAGACACAAACGAAGAAGACTACTACTACTACTACTACTACTGTAAGTGACTCAGTAAGATGATGTAATTTTTTGGTAGAAAATGAAAATTATCTGCCCATTTGTTTGTTGCTTCTCAAATTGTTAAAATATTTGCCAAACAGGAGCTTATTATGAAGTGAGTTGAATTGAGTTCACTACCATCATACGTTTGCATCTGACATCCCTGCATGCAACTTGTGGATTTGTATAGGTGACTTCTGGGAATTTTTTTCACCTCAGGTTAAAAGTTTCCAACATGTTGATAAATGACTTATTTTATGTATAAATGGCCCAATGTTTTTCTCAAATTATTCCACTAATGTTGTTGGTTTCTTCGCAAGAATGAAACTACGTACTGTAGTCGGTTTAAAAAAAAAAGTTGTTGCAGCAGGCAGAAAACTCGCCAAATATAGCAACCAAGTTGGCAACAATGCCTGCTTGCTCGCGGCTGGGTGAATATAATAACTATAAAGTGCCTTTAGTGTCCTCATCAGAATAAACCACTCAATCAATCATCATGTAAATGTAACAGAATAATGACAATCTGAGGTCTTATTAAAACATCTGCACACATGCCATGGTTGTGTATTATATATAGTGTGTGTAAAAAGTTAATTTCACAAATAAGTTCATAAAATGAGTCATTTTGATCATGTGTATTTTCTTTCTTAATCATAACAAACATGTGCCACAAATTGCTGTCAAGCTTTCCACTCTGTCATAGTGAAAAATTACTTGATGTAAAGAAGATGTTAAGAAATTTAAACAGGACACGCTCAGCTTAATAGCTGATTCCTTTTGCTGAATCATATGGAGGAGCAAAACTGCCAAAATTAAAAATAAATAAATGACTAATAAATGAATAAATGACTAAATAAATGACTACAATTGAAAATAAAAACGGATATAAAAAATATAATTCAAAAATTAATATAAATGGAAATAAAAACAACAAATTATATATAACCCAACCCAAGACACGCTTAAGACCGTCTACCTCATTTGAATAACAATTCATCCTGACAGAGCGTCTGCAGCATAAAATAAATAAATGTGAGAGCAGAACGTATTTATTTATTGATTGATATTTAATTATATTTATGTATTTATTTTCAATTTTGAAATCTCGTTTTTTATTCTTGTATTTATTTTTACTATTTATTAATTTAGTCATTTATTTATTTTTTATTTTGGCAGTTTTGCTCCTCCATAGAATCAAAGTCCACCATTAAATGATCAAATTAGCCTTAAACGTCCACCCTGTCACTGTCCACCCAGTTGGCAAGCTCGCTAATTTTATTGTTTGCATGTACAATGTCTGCTTTCAGGTCATGTATTTATTTATTTATTTTTAAAAGTGGGAACATTTAGTTGAATGAAAAATCTCAACTTTATTTTGGAAAGCAGTATTGGCTCTCTTCCATGTTCACAGAAATCTTGTTAGTGTCGAAGGATATTCAAATGAATTCATATTAGTTTGGTTAAGTTACTTTTCCATTACACAGTTCATGAATATTTAGGTTGAAACATTTTTTTTTTAAATGAGAAACTCCCATGGCGCTTAGTGGCGCACATAGTAATTATGTTTAATTGGCGTTTGGATTATGAAAGGGTCAATGGAAACATTTCCCTGAACCCCCAAATTTAGCGACCCACTGGGCCACATTATCACTCACAGCTGGCACCAAAACCATCCTATACGTACGTACGTATCGCATGCGCTACGCCATTTTCTTGTTTGTTGTTGGTAACAGAGACACAATGCACCTGACAGCTGCTGGAGAACCATAAAGAGGATGAGCGTTCCATCGCAGCTGGCCCAATCCTCCAGCGCACGCGTTCCTGACAAAATGTTGCGTTTCGAGGGCTTTTTATTCCTACCATGGGAAGAAGTGGAAAACCCCATTGTAATGGGTTGTTACCACGGTACTGTTTTGGGATCGCAGCAGCTTATTAGTGCCATCTCTGTGATTCATGTGGATGTGGTCAACGTTCACAATGCAGTAGTATGGAAAAGCCGTTTGAGGACTACCTCAAGAAAATCAAATACAAATGCTCAAACGGCTACTATGTAATCGAGTTTTTTCACATAGAGTTCGGGGGGGGGGGGGTCTGTAACTTAAAGAAGGCTTCTGCTGTTGGGCGTCGGGCTGGAAGCACCACCCGCTGGCTGGGACTCAAGGATATAACAAGGGATGTAATGTGCTGAGCCTTTGCGTAAAACCCGAGACTCAAACAAAAAAGCGGCGTCCATAAATCAGTCAAAAGTCCGAACAACAAACCAACCCCAGAAAAATAACATGTTGTTCATTGAGGTCTAAGACTAACAACTCCCTAAGGCCCATCGCACGCCGAGCAATGTGGCCGAGCGAGATGGAAACGGACAATCGGCTGAAACAGTAAAAAAAAAAACATTTTGAGGTGCCACATACTATTCCACTCAAACAATTCAAGCCTGTTAGTCATATTATGAGAAAACAACATACTCGTCATCTCATAGTTTGTCGTTTGAATGATACAGTATAGCTAAGTCGGGGCTAGTTAGCATAGCGGCTAACACAGCTAGCATGTACGCTTGGAGCAACAACTTCAAAATTAATTGAATTTTAAATGATGTATTCAGCAAAAAAAAATTCAATATATGTTTTTCAGATACCTTAATATCAGTAACACGGTTCTGGCAAACAATCTCTCCAAATTTCTCCTAACAAGTCAAGCTGGTCAAATGAAATATTTTCTTTTTTTTGTAAAAAGTAACAAAAATCTCTCAAATGTTTCCAAACAAAAATGTTTTCCCAAAATGTTGGTGCCTAAATTGTCCTCAATTGCACTTTCAAACATCTGTGTCTCCTGTTAATGACGGTAGGGGTTCCGTCCCATATGGCAGGTGCTATAGGCTAAGTTTATTCAACTTCTGTTGCAGTAATAAAAATGGCACCCACACCATCCCATGGATGGCCTCACATCTGCATCTTCATACCTGTCGTATAAATTGTAATATTGCATTTGCTGCTTACTACCATAATGGTATTTTGATTTATTTTTTTACCTTTTGAACCATGGCCCCAGTGGCCTAATGGATAATTAAAAGTATATTTTTTTAGTACATTCCAAACTGTCATTTGCACAGATATCAACAATGCAGAGTTGTTAGTTCCCCTATTAGCATGCCAAAATTGTCCTCGAGGACAAAAGTGTACTAGTACATTAACCTCAATCTGGATGTCAAGGATATGGAATAAATACTCGAAGGGCTTGCCGTAAACTCCAACTTGAGGGTGTAACTGACTCTTAAAGGAATTAAATATACACACAAATGAATCCCAACAAGCTGTTGAGAAGTGCAGTCGCAAAGAAGCAGATCCGCATGGCAAGAAACGACACTACAGATGTGGGATGACGCACATGTCATTTCTGGCAACATGCGTGCGCTGTTTTGTATACGATTACAAAACACAAGTCAATCACTGACGCACTCCCCATATTTTTTCATGGCTGTTTATCACAAGGAGCCCCTCCCTTGTGTTGCTAACAACAAGTGAGGAGTTCAGGAGACAGAATGCAGCCAATTGCTGACTGGCAGCAAACATTTCTGTCCATTGTATCATTTTGGCAGTGTGCGCTACTGCTCCTTTATCTTTTATAGGACCAGAAGGCCTTTGCGGGAGGTGGTCGTCACTGTATTTTCTGCATGCACTTATTTCCCTTGAATGCATTGTAGCTATTAGAAAGAGGATATAAAAGGGATATTTCTAAAGAAAGGTAAAGCAGGGTGCTGCGGACTGTTCTTGACATCTGGAAACTCCACACATGCTTCATTTTCTCTGTAATCCACACCAGATTCCCGCAACAGGAAACCAAATCTAAACAAATTGTTTGTTTTTTTCACCATAAAGGACCTCGACGACATGTTAAAAAGACACCGTGATTCTAAACACAATGAATCAAGTGCGCTAACAGCACAATTTGACATTATTCGACCCAAAACAAATGGAAACTTTCACGGGCAAGCAACAAAAACAAAAGCTCTACACTTCTCGCACAAAGCACTGAATCAGCAGCAAAGCGGATTTTTTTTCCCCCTTTTCTTCTGGACTTGGAATGATGAGGAATGCATCGGCGCAGCAGTCCTGCAGATATTTGACACCACTGTCAAGTAGAGCAGCAGAGAACCCCGTTCATTTCCAGCTTCTGTATTTATTAACAGTAGATCCAGTATCTACACACAAGACGGGGAGGTATCAGCTCTACACACACACACACACTTCCAGTTTTAATAAAACACTGGGTTTCAATTACCTGGGCGCCTCTGGTGTACCGAAAAGGAGCGGGTTGTGGGAAAACTACACAACACGACTTTCAAGCACTAATGTTGACCTAAGGAGCTGCGTTTTCTCCCTCAAGAACTGTGAAAGGATCGCCTCATGGCTCATGGTCCGAAAAAACGAAGCGCCGCTTGTACCGGGAAGGCCCCGCTGATGTAGAGACACAGCAAGCCTTCAACGTGTCAAGGGCCACCCCCTGCAAATGTTGGTTTAACTAAACGGCCGCTTGCAGACTTACTGTCTTGCTTCCTAATTTGCGATAATTGAGTACTTGTGTACCACTCTTGACAGCCTCTCGAGAAAATGGAGCTTAAAAGCGATACCACGCAAGCTTTTCGAAAGCACAGAATGGGGGTTAATGCCTTCAATTGGTCCCCGTGGATTTTGGATGGAAATCTCAAAGAATGCGCAGGAAACGCACGACGATGGGAGGCTGATGCGTCTTCCATCTGCTGCTGCGAAAAAGACATTAATCTGTTGATTGCGTGAACTTGTCTGTTACGCTGGTTCATTGACAAAAGTTAGCCCCTTTCAAGCTGCAAAAACCAAGATGGAAAGCGTGCACATGAAAGGTAAAAGCAGCTTTTGGGGGATACTTGCCAGTGTCTCGATTATCACTGAAAAAAATCTGCAAAGCATGTGCTCGACCCAAGTCTACTGTCTTTCTGACAGGTTGGAATTTGTGCCAGATGAATGAAAAGTGGGGTGTTTTTTCCGTGTGACACGATATAAAAGCCTCCAAGAGCACTGCGGTTTCTTATCATCATCCAAACTGTGTCTCTGTACAGTATAGAAAAGCCCTCGGAGGACTATGGATATCCATGTAAATATCAATGGCGATCCATCAGAGCTGTGCTAAATGGGTTGGGGAAAAAAAAAATTCTTGTAACACACCTCTCAATTAATCAATCCCTGATACTGACTGGCAAATTGTCCAGGGTGCACCCCTTCTTCTGTATGTCAGTGGATAGATGGATTGGACTAGTTATTCCCTGAGTCATCGTGGACAGTTCAATGCTTCTGTCCTTGTGGGAACAATTTCAACAAGGCCCGATGAGTTTGGTGGGGGAAAACCTGAGAACCCTGACAAACCCCCAAACCCCTTTAGACACATTTGGGACTGAACTAGAATGGCTTGCAAGCCAGGCCATCTTTATCCAGTGACCCTTAGGAATGCTCTTCTGGAGGAATGGCCAGAAATTCCCATGCACAGACACTTAAAAATACTAGAAAGTCTTCCCAGCAGAATATATATTATATAATATATATTTTCAGTTTCTGTAACGGTCTGTTGTAACCGACAGGTAAGCTAAAACCTTGAGCCAGTAAACTTGACTGACCTTCCACGGTCTGAATGACCTTAGAAACATAAGGAATACAGATGCTTCGGGGGGGGGGGTCCTTGAACTTGTGTGATTACATCGTGTGGCCTTCAAAGTGATGCTGCTGCTGAACTCCACCACCATTGTCGCAATACCAAATAAGGGCGTAGAATCAACATCATCCCTCCAGTCGAGTTCCGGAGAATCTAGGTCGGGCTTCTTATGAAAGCTGCTGAAGTGACAGCTTGGATTGGCCCGACACCTTACAAACACACTCCCACATGATAGGCATTTTCCCTTTCATTTGTCACCCATCTATACGTACAAACGGTGTGGGATTGCAGAGGATAAATCAAAAGAATTTCCAAACATGCGCTTGCTGAGCCGAGCACTAAAGCTCACCTCGCCCTCAGCCCGCAGACAGACGCCAGAGACTACGGATATATTTTTACCATGTGAGAGTAGAACAGACATCCAGCACATCCATCATGTCGTTCCAAGAGCCGGAGCAGCTTAATCTCCCCAGAATTTCCTGCAGGTTCAGTCGGCATTTAGCCAGCCAGTTGAACATCAAAAGCAGGTGAAGAAACCTTTTTTACCTTCCAGGTTTTCCGCAGTTCCGATCTGCCAAAGCCTTTAGTGGGATGCAGAAGAACATTAAGACAAGTACTTCTGCCCTTAACGACCTTATGGTTCCTCATATGTCTTTACTTACTCCACCCTATTTATTAAAGTGGGTGGGGAAGGTACAATGCATACAGTGCAAGTGCGGTGCCAAGGGTTTTTTTTTGGGCATTCCCGGAGTTCATTTGTAATTCATGAAGGCTCGTCGAGACTTGGAATGGAGACAAGTTAAACACTGGCTGGTCCTTAGAGAGAGATTTGTGCTACACCGGACCGGGCACAGCGCGCCTCGGGGTGCCCGTGAGGCATTGACAAAATGGCTGTAGTAAGCACAACATTTTTCAATCAAGCACTCAATGCAGAGCTTTTCAACTGCAACAAGGTTGGTAGTTTAGTTTTGTTGAACATCTCTCGCGTAGTGTAAACTGAGGAGAGCAATCCTGGAGTATCCATTAAGCCATCATAATGAACCAACCTCTCTGAACCACTAACTTTGGCAGGAAATGACTTTTTCCATTTCTCTACGAGTTTCTCCTGCGCTACTCTCAACAAGTAACCCCACCGCCACCAAACACCCACCAAGGAGACAAATAAAATAAAGTATGTGTAATCATGCGAAGGGAGTGAGGACAGAATTATTATAAAACACATTTTTAGTGAGGATTTAAAGCTTACGTTTCCTGGCATGGCCCATTAATGCTCCTGCGATAAAACCATTTTGTTTCTTTGCAAACAGGCACTATGTTTTTAAAAGGGGTTAAACTTATCAGGCTTGATTTACAGGGTTAGGATTTTGTATGACAATTTATCAAAACAGGATTACATAGAGCCCCAGTGGCCTAATGGATAAGGCACTGGCCTCCTAAGCCAGGGATTGTGGGTTCAAGTCCCATCTGGGGTGGAAAGTTGTGTTTTTAAATGAGGCACCCCTCAAACATATGCACAGTCATTTAGGTGTCAGTCCAAAATGTGAACTAAAATAGGATTTGTCTCCATCCCCAGCACTGAAACAAGGGCTCCGGCACAAATTCGAGCGTCAAGCCATTTCAGCGGAAAATACCGCCTTGGCTGGAGAAGTGGGGAAAGCTGGCCTCTCCTACAGCTCTGACCTAGATTTCCTGCCTCTCCAATGACATATATTATTTAATCCAAGGTGAGTGGCATGTGAACACCCAGTCAGCAACAGAATAATAAACAGCAGGGCGAATTCAACAGCTGACACAAACGGCGTCAATACCAAAATTGTCTACAGATCAGCAGATTTCTGGCCTGCATCTGTAATTAAAAGATCAATATGTCAAAAAATATTTTTTTTTTTCTTTTTGGACTCATCCTGCTTGGGGGAATCGATGCTAAATTAAATGAGCTCTAAATTCCTCTCAGCCACGTGCTTGTGTTAGTGTTGGCAAAGCCATATGGAGTGATGTCACCCGGCCCAATGGAGCGGTGTGAGCCTTCTTCCATTGCAAGAGCTGTTGATATTTCACTTGCTGGAAACAAAATGTAAACCCAAGGCATGAACTTGAGAGCTTGGCAAAAATGGCCGATCAATGAAACAAATGGAAATGCACAACGGAGCGTTTGGTTAACATATCTGCCTCACAATCAAAGTTTCTGGGTTCTTGGTTCTCTGCTCAGACCTTTTTGTGTAGAGTTTGCATGCCTTCATTTTCATACCGCATCCCAATAAATCAGGGGTCCCCAAGTCCAGTCCTTGAGAGCCCCCATCCAGCCCGTTTTCCATGTTTCTATCCACCAACACACTTGATTCACGATCAAGATCGTTATCAGGCTTCTGCAAAACTAGCTGATGAGCTGATCTTTGGATTCAGCTGCGTTGGAAGAACGAGACATGGAAAACTTGCCGGATAGGGGCTCTCGAGGACCGAACTTGGGCACCTCTGCAATCAATTGGTTGATTAAAGACTCTAAATTGCTTATACTGTAGGTGTGAATGGTTCTTTATGTGCCCCTGCGATGGGCTGGCAACCTGTAAGGGCCTTCAAGCTTTCTAATGAACCTGAACAGAAGTGCCACAAAATGGACAAACAAATCAAAAAAAGTTGGCAAATCACAACGAGACCAAGTACAGTAAGTAGTCCATCACATTCTCTATGGCTCATCGGCACACAGCGGCCAACTGAAAGGCATGGAATTTGACTTCCTCCAAGGCACTGGATGAAAGAACTTGTTGGTGTTGGTGTACACGTCTCGCTGTGGCTCCCCGTCGGGCTGAGATCCTACTGGAGCAGCGAGCGAAAACAAATACGTGAACCTGAGGCTCCCACACGTGACACTTCAAAGCGATCCCATGCCACGTTCTTCCCCGCTTAAGACCAGTGTGACGCGGCGTTTCACTCGCACCCATCATGAAACCCAAGTCCCGTTCCCTTCCTGGTCACTGTTTTCCTCCTCCATCTCTCTTTCCGTGGCATGCATCTGAAGAACACATGAGTCCCATTACGCTTTTACTGTCTCAGCACACCATTAAAGCTCAGCGTCAAACCCTTGTGGGCCTAAACCTCCCTGGCTCATCTTGCCATTCACGCTTTTGTTGTAATTGAGAGTTTTGACCAGAAACATATGGTTTGGTACTTCCTGGTGTTCATTACAAATAACTACCACTTAACTATATTTTTGATTCTCCTGTCTTTAAAGTCTTATTGTGTGATTGAATTGAATTTGCTGTAAACCATTTCAGGCATTTTCGCCTCTTTTTCCCCAAAAGATGACAGATTCTACAATCATCCTTGACAACAACATTCGCGATGGTGTCTAAAACTTCTTGCTTCTATCCACGAACATTTTCCAAGGGTTACAGCTGACTAAGGTCTCTTTGCAGCTGGCATTTGTAAATCAGGCATGTCTTGCTGGCTTTCCATTAAAGTGCGGCGGAATAATTAATACAAGTCTGGGAGAGATTGGTCTTGCCAGAGGCGGAATGCTGGCTTCTCGCCTGAACCAACAATGGGACAAAAACAGGGCTGACTGCAGGCCAGAATGAGCCTCCAGATGGAGCTAAAACAGGGTGGTTGTAGGACAAAGGAGGTAAAAGAGGTTGTGAACGTGGAAGAGTGGAAAGATTGCACGGCAAAGGTGTTTGATTCTTGCTGAGCATGCGATTGTGCGTTTGTTTTGCTCACTCACCGCTCTCGCTCTTCTCGATGACGTCGACCACCTCACCCGCTTGCAGGCTGATTTCCGCAGGCTCCTGCTTCTCGTAACTGGCCACCACCACATACTGTTCCAGGACCATGGGGTCCGAGGCGTCCAGACCTGGGGTTGACGGGAAGAAACAGGCTGTCAGCCAGCTGCCAGCCATAGGTCCCCTGGAACGACCGCTGGGCACCCGTTGTGCCATAGGCCACTTTGTCACTTGAGCTCAGCCAATCAGAATATTCACAGGGCTCAGTGCATCTTCCTGAGAGTCTAGCCATAGAGGTGCATCCCCCTCCAGCCCAACATGAGGGGCAGCGGAGATGCTGAAATTCTACAAAGAGATCATCATCATCCCAACAAGGGAGTGCTCAGGCAGACAAAAGTTGAGAATCCATTGTGTTACAGAAACCGCCTCATCCACAGTGTCCAACAATGCTGAAACCGGGTCAGGAGAAGCAGGTAGAAACATTAACATCGTTGGAACGAGAGCTCCAATCAGATGCCGCGCGAGTCATACAAGTGTTAAGGACAGGACAGTTGAGAGAAAGAAATGGCTTCCCTTGGAAAATAAACCATCTGCTAAAAAGCCTCCTTCTCCTCAGTCGGGGCTGGAACTTGGAGGAAGAGTAGGGGGGTTGTGTACGCCAATCATAAGAGTCGGCACCAGAAGCCTTAAATAGAACCAGATGAAGGGGCTGGAACAGCACTCAGAGGGATGGCCCTCTGTCTCCATGAAACACTAGACCTCGGCCTACGGCGTGCAGCGCAGCCAATGGAAATGTTCCTTTCTCTACCTCGCTGGGTTTAACCATGTCAACACCAGCGGTGACTTCGTTTGTGCTTGTTTTCATAACGTGATCACATTCATCTCTTAGCCGGCGCCAGGTTCACTCTGAGTATCGGAATGCCCACTTGTTTGGCATGCGCACATGGGTTTTATTTGCGAGGACATGTGAGACATTTCTGCTGCCAGTAGCGGGGCTGCACACCCGTTCGGAAACGAAGGCTTAATCATGAAAAGTGTCGCAAATAAGTGTAGTTGACTGGAATAATGTAGCGCTAACAAGAGTCAACTGCTGCAATCAGTTCACCTATAAACAAACCTTTCTGCTGACCACACTTTAATGTGGGAGCTTTACAACGCGGGCGCCGTTAAACTTCCCACTTTAATGTGCTTTTAAAGTTTGTTCACATAACAACAAAAGACAAAATTAAATCCAGGGTCAGATACCAATAAATACCGACAGTATATACATACACCTATACCAGTCTTTTGTATGAATTAAGGTGTCTGTGCAATCAAATTTCTCAATCTGAAATGATTTTCTGTGATTAACTCATTTGCTCCCAAAAACATATAAATACGTTCTATTTTAAATGTTTAGGTGTCCCAAATACGTATTTATACGTTTTTATGTTTTGAAATGCTAGAGCATAAAGAAGGGTTTGATGCAGCCTCTGAACTGCAGAGAACGGGTGAAACAATGGTATTTTTTTACAAAAACGGCCAGCAGGTGGCAGCAAAGTATAAGAGATCAACCAGGGCCATGTTGCAAACAAGCTCATTTAGCCACAGTTCTAAACAGATTTGTGAATAATGATGAAGCTTAGCTATATTCTAATGCTAATTGCTGCAAAACAGAAACAGATAGAAAAAAAAAATTTCCTGATGAAAGTAGAGACTCTAATCTTTCTTTTGGTAGGTTCCATGTTTTTATAGCAATAGAAGACAATATTCCGTGGGCCTTGCAAAATCTGTCCAAATCCAGTAAAACAGCCGGGGGTGAAGGGGGTTGCTTCAGTGAAAATAGCTGGGAGTGAATGAGTTCATTAGTTAAAACCTACAACAGAATTTGGAATTTTACCAATGTTTACTCAATTTAATGACGGAATGACCTCAAAAGGTTAATGATTGCCTATAAATGCCACAAGAAGGTAGTAAAGCTACTACTTTTGTTAAAATGAATCACCTTAACTCACCTCAACATATTTCATTGGTAACGAAATACCAGAAGATGGCAGTAAAGCTCTATTTTTGTATAATAGAAGCTCCTCACCTCACTTCAAAATAGCTCTTTGGCAATAATAGTATTGCTTGCTGGTTTTTCAAGTTAGTTTTTCAACAAATAAAGGGGCAGAAGTTCCCAAAAACAATGCAAATAGGTGATTTTGTTCATGCCAAATCATGAATATATCAGATTTCACTGTATGAATATTGGTAATAATAACACCCACTGTTAATTTGTAACTTTATTTTTCATGGAGATTTCACATCCAGGCATCCCTTGAGAACAAAAGTCAAATATTTTAACCTAGGAAAAGTGGGTACGGAGCAAATGAATCGTTGATTTGTTGTTAAGTGTGACAAATTGTTCCTGGAACGAGGAAGTGTGTTTTAGCATGAGGATGAAAAATTCCAACATATCAATCCAAATGAGGCTTAGCAGTAGAAGACAGATTGGATTTAACTGTCATTTCACCAAAAGAAATCACCTGGCATCCACAGTCCTGCAACACACCAGAGAGTCATACTTTACTCTGGATGTGTCTTAGTTTTTCCAGATTAAAAACTGACATCTGACCTAATCGTTTCTGAAGGTCAAGTCAGCACCGTCCGTCGATTCAATTCCTACCGGAGAGCCTGACATGCGATTACTGCGGCATCACAAACGGCACGTTGTGTTGTGAAGGACGTTTGCCGAAACCACATTGCTGGAGACAGAAACGCGACTTCTATTTGAGGTATTGTCTCCTCGTCCTCCAAGTCAAATATGACGGCGGTTATAATTCAGTCGACGCAGGCACAAAAGCATCCATTTTCCTAGAAGTACATAAGTGTTTTTTACATTTGCTGATGACTTATTACGGTGGCTAAATGAGGACGCGAGTGCCGCGGTGCTTTTTTACGGCTCGTAAAATTCAGAATGTATTCATGCATGTGTGGGCTTTCCTGTGTAATTACTCATTTAAAATGCAGTGGGTTCACATATATAGTAGTGTGCGCATGTCGATGCGCAATAAAGCTGCATCTGTTGAATAGCTTTAGAATTGATCATTTTACTACTCTACTAATATTTATTGCATTCTTCTTGACTCATCAGAAAAAAAATCTTGCATCAATGACGACAAGATGCAGCCATATTTCTATTTAACATTTTTTTTCCCCGACTTTTATGTTAACAAGAGTATGAAAACATATTGTACATTGCAGTACAAGAGTAAATAATAGACCTTGGATGAAGTATGCAGCAACATCAGTGCGTCTGGAAAAACAAAAGTTAATATTTCAACGTCGAGGAAATGAAATTGAGGCAAAACAACTTAGCACCTAAATGTGCTTGTTTCAAATGCGTCAACCTTGTTGCTGCATATTAAATATGCATGCGCTGCGACTACTCATTTAATGGCCCTAGAAAAGAAAAGTATTTACTTCTTGGCGTGCATCCGACGGCTCTATTAACTTCTCGCCGTGTTTATGCCTCACTCTGATTTATCCGCGTGCTTCCTGATCTCCACCCTCACACTCCCAGTTGACCAAAATCCATCCAAAAACCTCCAAAAACCCACCCCCGTGCATGCTCACCTATCATCAGCGCTGCAAAAAAAAAAAAAAAAAGACCCAAGATCGTTAAAAAACGGCATTAATTACAACGGGGTAACTTTTCTTGCGAAGAGTCAAAATTGGCAGCGCCTTTGTTTGGCTCATCAGCAGCAGATGTGCAGCGAGATTAGCAAAGGTCACAGGGCTGCTGTTCAATGTAGTGCAGATGTACTCATGTCACTGCATCACTATGTGGCTTTCGGCGGGGGAAAGGTCACACCGAGTACTGACATTTCCAAGAACAATTCTTTAGTTAAGACAACCTTTACGAGCTTGTTAGTCGATGTTATAAAAAGAGCTTTATTGTTTTAGATTTTTTTTTAAAAACCAGAAGGGAGAAAACAGTCACTGTTTCTCAATAAATGCAGTTTGAATAGAAGTCCCTATGGAGCTATTTATAGTACTAAGTGGCAATACATTAACACCAGTTTGTCAATTGCCCCTTTTTGTAAAAGCCAGATTTTTTCCTCCCTGCCCTTTTCCAAGTGTTCTTCTGTATAAAGGGCACATAACATGGAATGGGTGGGAGGATACATTTAGGCGGTTATTTTTGGAGGTTCACTAATCCCTCGACATTATTGATGGGCATATTAATGTAGCAATACTCTATAAGTATCAATTGGGTATCAAATACCTCATAAAGTATCAATACTAATTAATTAATGAAAAAAGTCAAAGCTGTATGACAAATGTGAATATGCTGCTGTTCGTATATGTACGCCAATCGAGCATTGCTAAAGTAAACCCCGCCCCAAAACAACTTAATTATTATACATTTGTTTTAATGAATAATCCTGCTCGCCAAAAACATGTAAAATGTCATTTTGTTTAATTCATTCGTATTTAATTGAATTCATATTTATGTTAATTCTTTATTTGTGTAACTTACAATAACGACACAATTCATTATAATGCACAGAATTTAATCATTTTTGCCACTTTTTTTTTTTTGCTTCAATTCAATGGATATTGTGCTGCTTTTCTTCTGGTGTGAACGCTTGGTTGCATGGGTGCAGCATAATAATCATAATCATAATCAAAACTCCTCAGGGGGCCGCAGTAATATTGGTCATTCTTCATCAGCACAGTGGACACCACCCCCCCCCCCCCCCCAATCACCACCACTACCGCCATAATATATCATTATAATAGTAATAAGTTTTTCAATATTTCTTACATTCTTTGTCGTTGGTTTTTGTTGCTCACTTTTCTGAATTAAATCAAATTGAAATTACCTAAAATTGCAGCCTAGGCTGCATCATACTCTGATGACTGTCCATCATTTTTTATGCAACAGAATACAGTAAATTTAAATGGGAGGCATCATTTACGACTCAAGTTGCATGCACTGAAGCTGAACCTGGTTTGACTCCTACAATGGCCCCTTCTTGTTCTGTGAATCTCATCATTGTGTATGAAATAGTAAAGAAGGGGGGGGGGGGGGGGGTTCTGTTTCAAGGCACACTAGTCAATGGCTTTTCATTGAGAAAGAGGCTGGCGAACAGTGCAGAGTTGTCCAACCATTTGCCCTTAACAATTTCCTGTGCCAATTTCGAGTCGAATCCATCTGCAAACACAAAACACCTCTTGACCCACCCAACATTTCGCCCGTGCATCGGTTAACCCTTTTGCCCCGCCCCAAACGTAGCACAAACACACATACGCATGTAAACACTGACATAGGCGCAACAACACACACACACACACACACACACAGACACACACACGCCCCATAGGCCCCCCCGGAGGCCTGCAGCTCAAATAAAGACAGCAAGGCTGCGCACATAAACACGCTCCCTTAGGTTGAGGCGCAACACTGAAATGGTTTCCACTTGCCACGTAAACCTCCCCTCCATCTGCTTTTCACATGCTCTGCACCCCCGAGCGCTGCGCCGCTTTTTCTTCTCGTACTCGTTTCGTGCTGTCTTCTGACTTCTCACTTTCATAATACACACAAAAATGTGTCAAATGCTCCAAAAATATCATAAGATGCTGATCCTGGATATAGTTCAACGTGACAGGTTTAACAAGGATGTTTGTAAACATTCGTATCTATTCAAACTGAACTATAAATGAAAAAAAATATCTAAATATAAATGACTTTTTAATTATTTGGTATCAGATTTTGAGTTTTTGTGCATTTAAAAACTGAAATCAAAAATGACACGATGTCACTAACCTCAACGGGTGAAACATGTTTCCGTATTGGAAATAATGCAATGAGAAATCTCGAGGGGTGCAGCAATCAAATATTTATATTTTCGAGTAATTGGATAAAAAATTAATTTTGTATTAAACAACGATATCATTACAGAATATGCAGGTGTGTTGAGTTGCAGGTATTATTTTTATCCACTTGGGGTCACCATTCTCACATTCCACACTGTAGTATCTGTGATTTCAAATGTGCGTGGCTTTAAAGTAGCACTAAGGAACTTTTCAAACGTAATAAAATATGTTCAGAACTCTTCTGATGAAACATCGACTTAAAACTAGTTGAATGGTACCTTTGCCATGGCCTGAGGTGGTCTGTATCATTTTTACTGGCACGAAGCAACTTTGAGGGGGATGGTAGGAACACTGGCACATAAAAAAACTACAAATGTGCTGACTGCTTTATGGCATACGTCACTTCCCCCTTTCTCCATTCGTTTCAAAGACAAAAGTCAATTTGAATGTCGATGCACGATTACAGCTTTCATGGCATTAGCTGTAAAACAACTGAAAAGTTTTGTCTGGGGAGACAAAAAAGAAAAATGAAAAAGGGAAGCTACCCAGATAAAAGGACAGTTAAGGATCAACATTGGTCCAGCTTTCACTCGCTGGCGAGAGCTCAAAAACGACGCAATGCGCTTGTCCTCATGGGAAATGTGGTCTTCCTTCAGGCATAACATTACCACTTTTGTCTATATGGCCGTAATCAACGTAAACTGAAAGTTCCTTAGTGTTGCTTTAAAAGGTGGGGTCTGGCCTGGTGAGTGACGTGTGTGCCGGTGAACGAGACATGTATGTAATTGGCTGCCGTTAGCTCAGGTTGGCCATGTGTTATGTGTTTATTTCGTTAGCATTTATTATTATATATAAAGCGGTTGAAAGTGCACTGCATTACAGTACAACACTATCTAATTTCTATATTAAATTAGTTGACCATCTTTATAAAAATAAAAAATATAGCTTCCTCTGCTAGCTGCAAAAAGATTGGACAGTACTACTTGCAATGCAGGGTTATCTTAATGGCCCGATATCTCGTCCTGGATTATGATCAAAATTTGTGTCTTCACAAGAGGCAGTTTGGAAGATAGTGAACAATTCTTCATCAAAGAGGCCAAATGTTTACATCCGGCTGTTTATTGTCACCTCCGAGTTAAAGTTTATCATGAAACAAAATATAAAACAAAGACAGTTACTGTTGTGAATTTTGTCAAACACAACATAAATTCGTCTGACCAATCTGCTAGCTTAATGCTAAAACACAACGCAAAATGCCTTAGATGGGCTAACCACACAAAATAAAATACTTGTTCTACAACCTGCGCTGGGAATCTGAAGGGTTGAAAAATTCAAATGAATGGATATTTTACACAAATGACAAGAACTGACGTTAGTGAAAAATGTTATGCCTTAAAGTACTCCACCCGAAAAATTTTAAATAACCACAAACCGAGAAAGGGGTACTAAAGTCCCATAGAAATTCTTTGTTGTTAGCTGTGGTGACTGTAAAACTCTTGTTGAGGAAACAACAGAATTACAAGAGGCAAACACCAGGCTGCCATTTTAAAGCACTTATTCTCCCTAATCTCTCCACAGAGACTACCAAATGAATGAAAAAACCCCCAAAGAGATCGATTGTGCGTTAGCCGCAAATGTCGCGCTTGCCAGGTAAACACACATCCTTGAGCGCAAGCTCCCAACCGCTCGCATTCTCAGCAAAGTCTAGCGGGATACTGGCACCGTGTAATTATGGAAAGCGTAAAAGATGCAAGCTCCAGCACAAAACTTCACCGCAGTCTGGTAGAGGGAGCGAGGTCAAGCGTTTCATCTGCGCTAACCGCTAATGTCCAGCGGAGGTTTACAGATCAGTAAACGCATAAACACATGTAGATCTTAAGACGCGGCAAAGCTCATTAAACGCTAATTAGGACTATATGATGAACTTTCCAGGGCTGAATGTAGGCTACTTGACACACACACACAAACACACACACACACACACACACACACACACACACACAGTGCAGAAATGTTTCCATTTTGCAACAGCGCTGGAATTCCTTGTTGCATAAAGCGTAATGCCATGGAACATATGATAAATTTAGGTTGGAAGAGCTTTTTCTTTTGGTGGCAGATCTAGTAGAAATGTCATTTAGTAAAGTGTGTGTGTGTGGGTCTTGCTAGACTACACGCACACACGAATGACAACTAACAGACACAAATACACTCGCGCAGCTGCTAGCCAAAGCCTTTTGCATACTTCTATTGCTGCCTCCTACGCCCGTATCCCTATGGTCAGCTGAGTCACTCACACGTTCTTCTCCCTTGCACTCTCCTCTCACACACCCACTACAACACGCACACGCAACTCCGACAGCCAGCCCCTGGCAGAGAAAATATAGAGACATAAGCAGGTGGTCCGTCCAGCGCCCACCCATCATTTTCTTATAGCGGGTCAGTCGGTTTGAAAAAATTGTTTTGATAGGGGAATTCGTTTTAAAAGAGATATATATTGTGAGGCTTCAATTATTCCCAGTTCAGGATTTACAAATTTACCTTTGCACATTTTTGTTTCAGCGGAATCTATCATTTGCTCCCAAAAACGTATAAATACGTTCAATTTTAAATGGTTTAACACAGACGTATTTATACTTTTTTTTAATGCTAGAGCATACAGAAGGCTTTGATGCAGCCTTTGAACTGAAGAGAACACTTGAAGCAATGGTCATTATTACAAAAACGGCCAGCAGGTGGCATCAGAGTAGAAGAGTAGAAGAGATCAACCAGGGCCATGTTGCAACAAGCTTATTTCTCCACTGTTTTAAACAAATTTGTGAATAAAGATGAAACTTAGCTATATTCTAATTATAATTTCTGCAAAACAGAAACAAACAGAAATATACTTTTTTTTCCTGATGAAAGAAGAGACTCTAATCTTTTTTTTTGGTAGGTTCCATGTTTTTATAGCAATAGAACACAATATTCTGTGGGCCTTGCAAAAATCAGTCAAAATCCAGCCGGGAGCGAAGGGGGTTGCTTCAGTGAAAATGGCTGGGAGTGAATGAGTTAAGTCAGTCATTCATTGTTTTTGTGATCTTATTGTAATGCCATAAAATGCCACAAGATGGTGCAAAAATCTCTGGCTAATAGGTAAGTAGTAATTAAATCTGTTTTGTCTTTTCTGTTTACTTTATTTACTTGTGTTTTGTGTTGTTTACACATTTTTACTACATCGTACAACTGGAAGTGTCCTCCTGTGGAAAAATATAACTATGAAAGTTGGGTTTTAGTGCACTGTTGTGTTGTTGTTAATAACTTCCAATAAATAAAGTTGAGGACTTTTTTCCTTCTTTTTTCAAAAATGGTAAGTAGGTATTTGTGTCAAGGAAGTATGTTGAAGTGGCAACGACTGAAAAGTGCAAACAATATACCGCAGTCTGGCAATGGAATATTGCTCAGTGTTTTGTTATTATACTTCGTGGTTTATTTACAATTTAAACTATTAATATAGGCAACTACAAACATTTTGAGTTGGGCATCAATTATTCAAGTTTGTTCTGTATTTGCAAAAGGCCTCAGTCTCTAGCAACCAAAATTAAATAATACAATAACATTTATAAGAGCCGTAAACTGTGAAATCCGAGATTGAATACAATGGTTGCATTTCTAAAAACAGATCCTTACCCGATTTGCGTCTGCCAGAGCCGCCGCAGTCCCTGGAAAAAAAGCAACACAAGAGAGGCATGGTCATTTTCGGGCTTTAGCTCTCAAAGCGAGACCAAGCATTGATGCAACTTGATTAATCCAGTGTGTGAATACGGCTCAATCTATTTGTGGGGTGGTCCCAATGCGGTTGGCATGAACACGGCGGACCTAACCCTCATTGGGAATGCATGTCGAACTAGTCGCAATATCAAAGGGGGTGGTGAGACCACATAGGAGCGTGTGAGGGTCTCCGTAGTCAACAAGGTGTCATTAGAATCAAATAGAAATTCTACGAAAGGTTGAGCAATTTAGAAGCTTAACAGTCCAACGCAATGTTTGCTTGAAAAGGAATTATTCGATTAGAAATGAAGTCCATGTTTCCAATGTCAAACTGTCATCTTAAATCCTTTGTCAACATTTAAAGAAACATCTAACAGCCATACCATGAACAAGTGTTTAAAGTAAACTATTGCAATATATTGTAAATATGTTACAAAGAAAAAAAGAAAAACTAAGTTTAACCACATGTTCGATATTAAATCAATAAAATGACTTGATGGGAAGTGACAGTATAGGTGCTAGCTAGCTAGGCTAGCACTAGCATCTAATGTTAGCAGTTGCTATTGAAATAAATGTGAATATGATTTTGTGATCTTCCTTAGGTTTTCTCAAATTTTAGAATATCTGGGCTTTTTGGATATTGGCATATAGTGTACATACACTACAGTGTATTTGGCTAAACTATTTTCTAGAATCATTAGAAATGCATGATAGCACTCTAATCTTTCTATTTGATTAATATTCTTCCACAAAGATTCTGTATGTATTGACCCAGTTTGGTATTTTCTCATTCAGCTCAACTTCTCCAACTAGCGTCCCCTAGTGTTTATTTTTATTTTTATGAATATCACATTACTTGTAGTACAAAATCTTACTGAATTTTTTATTTTATTTATTTTTTTGTTGCAAAGTTAAGTCATTTGCTCCTCCAATACATCACAGATTTTAAGTGATAATTTTTTATGGGTTTAACTTTTTACACTATACAGGCAAGTCCAAATTTAGCATGGTAATAATAAGCAGTAATAAAAACGGAAATAGAAGAAAGACAATATGTTGTGTACGGTTATTTAACATTTACAATTACTGTGACATCTATACTAATTTCCGTTAGCCAGTTAAAGTTCGCATGAGGGTAGCAGACTTTCATTAAATGAAATTATATGGTTTGTCTAAACATTTTGGTGGTTAAATAAACAATATGTTTTCATCATGAGTGGGTCTGGAACGCAACCAATGCAATAAACGCAGCTTCACTATCTGTAAAAACTGTCGATGTTACTGGAAGCCCACGGAATTGAAGACTTGCAGTGAATTCATGTTACTTCATTAAAGTGCACTTATATTTTGAACAAATCCGTGTAAATATGGATCGTAGCGTGACGCGCAACGGGTTAGCACGGTGGCGTGCAGAGACACTGTGGCGTGACGCTAATGTGAACTGACACCTGGCGCTCTCCAGCCGCACCGACGCCGTGGCCAGTTATGGATATGAGGGCATGTTTGGAGAGAGCTTCTCCAACATTTGCATGCTTGGAACAACATTCAACTCTGTTTCATTTATGCTGGTTTTCCAGAAAAGAAAATATTTGCTTAACCCTTACATACGGTTCAGTTTCCATCCACACCGGCGAGTATGTTCTGGGTCAGTTTTGACCTGGGCCAAGAATATCTTCAAAATATTTGTTTTTCAATTATGAATTGCATATCTTATCAAAATAGCCTGATTATTAAATGGCCAATATGGCCTGTTAAGTGATGTGAAAGCCAGTGAATGAGAATGTAGCATTGGCTGGCTGTTAATCGGAAAAATGCTAGCAACTCTGGTGTTCAATGATGGCGTCATTTGAGGCCATCGGCAGGTCGAATGTGCTTGCGTTTACTGTATTTCATTACAATTTGTTCAATAAAGCGCTTGAAGGCACAGCAGCGGCTGTGTGTGTAATCCATCTGACCGAACCACCTATGGAGGGATTTAAATTCCTTCTAACTAGCGGTGGTAAGCTAACTAGCGCTGGTAGGCTATATTACACATATATACGAAGTACCATAAAAAATGAAGTCGCAAAAAGTGGACTACATTGTCTATTTTGGGTTAGTTTAGGAAAAGTCGGGGAATTTCAAGGTAAAATAATGAGATTTAGGGTGTTTTTATTGCTGTAAAATATCAACAGGTTATATATTGACCTAAATAGTATGTATGTGGAGTAACATCCAAACACGAACTGGATTCATGTGTTAGTTAAGATAAAGTCACTCTTGGCCGACTCCCACTGTGGTTCTGGACACATGAAGTAATCCCTGAGGACACATTCCAAATGACGAGCATTAGATACCGGCCCAGTCCGGCTTCATTAAAAAGACATTCTTTAATATTAAAACAGGGCCGCAGCAAAATATTGAATTAACTTGTGACATAGAAATGTTTCCATTGGCTCGCCGGGAAGATGAGAAGTGGAAATGATGCATGGGAGGCGTAAACATGAAATGATGGACGTAGATGACCTGTGAAGCGAGCATGTGACCTCTAGCACGGAGCTGGGAGGACATTCTTCCTGAGAGGAGGACAAAGAATGCAAACTCTGGCTCGCTGCACATTGTTGCAATCAACACTTGAATTTCCAACGTGTGCCAAATCATTAGCCGTGTGGAGATTACACATAAAAAAAAAAAAGTTTTATCACAAAGTGCTGCTGATTAATCTCAGGGTGAGGTTGTTTGGAGTATCAGTCAATCAACTGCTGTTTCAACTTGTAATATAAATCAACATATCTGTCAACCTATCATCCTCATGAAGTAATAGGATTATATTGCACGCGGTTTATCTCAGTTTTGCTGGCGTGAGATTTTACAGCACAAAGCCATTAAAATGTCGAAGACTTGTTGGGGTTTTTTTTCCGTTTGCTTTTGTTTTGTTGTGCTTTGTACCAGGTACATTTAATGGATGGATGGATGGATGGATTGATGATGATGGATGGATGAATGAATGGATGGATAGATGGATGAATGAATGAATGAATGGATAGATGGATGGATGATGGATGGATGGATGGTTGGTTAGATGGTTGGATGGATGGCTGAATGAATGGATGGATGGTTGGATGGTTGGATGGATGATGGATGGATGGATGATGTCTGATGGATGGATGGATGGATGAATGGGTGGTTGGATAGATGGATGGTTGGATGGATGATGGATAAATTGATGGATGATGGATGGATGAATGGATGGATGGTTGGATGGATGGATGATGGATAATGGATGGATGGATGATGTCTGATGGATGGATGTTGGATGGATGATGGATAAATTGATGGATGATGGATAAATTGATGGATGATGGATGGATGAATGGATGGATGGTTGGATGGATGATGGATAGATTGATGGATGATGGATGGATGGATAGATTGATGGATAGATGGATGGATGTTGGATGGTTGGATGGATGGATTGGTAGACATCTAGCTTGGTAGATAATACGACATTATGTGTCCAACTTTTGAGGTATCTGACTGACTTGAGCTCACGATTGAGGTCACAAATTAGAACACGTCACAAAGACAGAAACCTTCAAGATTTTGGCTACCGTATTAGCGGCTGAGTATGTACATTGCTGCGAACCCACATCCATTATTAAATCATCCATCCGGCACTTGTATTAGGAAAACGAATGTACTCCGTGCGTCATCTTTGGTGGGCCAAGTGGAAATGGAATGCGCGGAATATTACTGCTGTGCGCCAGGCATACATTACACAGACATCGGGGCTAACCCGGGATTAACCTCAACGGGAGGAACCGGCGGCTCGGCCCTCGACCGCTCCACATCGCAAAGCAGGAAGTCATTAGAATAGGGCAAGTTGATTGTTTAAAAGCCCCAGACAAATGCACCAACAAAGACCGCGGCGCTGTGAACTTGCGGGGGGAAATGATGTCTGTTTGACCAAACAGCAACCACTAATAACCTCCCATGTGGGGAAAGCTAAGTGTAAAGGGAAACACGAGTCTGTAAAACGGAATACTTTAGTGCACTCCAATCAAAAACGGTATAAGAAATGGAGAGAAAAGTTAGTGGTGGGGTTTGTGCAGTGTTACGTGGTGAAGTCTCAGGGGCATTGAGGTCAACCGAGACATCTGCAGTCAAACCTTTCACATTGCAACCATGTCGTTCTTCGCAGGGGATAAAGAATATGCAGTGGCCCATGCAGGCAACTATAATAAATGTTAATTATTCTTGGATTTTCGCTATTTACGGTTGAAGCTGTGCATTTCAGAAGGAAGTGACACAAAATCAGTTTAATTATTTTTTATTATGTCATCGCTTGATTAATTCATACTGTTTTATACTGTATGTGTATGTTAAATTTTTGTCGTGTTATTGTCTACATGTGTTATTACACCGGTTGTGTTTAAATATCACTTGCCCTAAAGGGGTAAAACACTGATGCTATTTGTTAGCCTATCTATGGTGTTTTGCATTGGTTGTTAGCATTACGCTAAACGGACTCATCTGAAGCAACGCTTATGACCATTTTTTTCAATGTGTTTTATAATAAGAAAAATAGCACTCTATAATAATGTACCTTATAAAGACATAAATTATACAAAACGATCGTTTTTGCCACATTTTTTTAACTCGAATTTTAATGGACATTGTCCTTCTCCTTCTGTTATGTGTGCTTGGGCCATCTGGGGGCAGTAGAATATAGACATACGCAGAGCCGTATATAGAAAGAGTTTGGCCAACTTGGTTTCAGCTGACCAATCACAGCCCAATTAGGGCAGCTGGTCACATGACATATGGACGCCATCTTGTTACCCTGCTGAAACCAAGTTGGCCAAACTCTCTCTATATACGGCTCTGGACATACGGATTTATGGAGACGGTTTCTTCTTAGTAACAAGGCTGCAGTTTCCATCTCAAACACAAATAGAGCCAATAATTTGTCAACACCTCGCCTCTAGCCATAAGTCGTCTTGGGATAGGGTAAAATCCCTGACCTGGTATAGGAAATGAAGAAATAGGTGGATAGCTAACATCCTTTCCTCTTCATAAATACAGGAAATACACTCAGTACTGATTGGGATGTCTGCAGGTAATGGGAAATGCACTCCACAAGTAAATGAGCAAAGCCAACCTAGCGCTCTTGGGTTGACTTAAATCAACGCGGAAAGCTCAGTTGATGAAATGCTAATATTTAAAATACTCAAGAGTACATAGAATCCACGCCGGGCTTTCATATTCTTAGATTGGAAAGTCCAGATGTAAAGTACAGCCAGGCAGCCCTCACACATACACGCTGAAAGTCATTGAAAACCCCAACTGTGATGAGCGGATTATTAGCGCCGCTGAGTAGGCAAACGCTGTTTGAAATGGAGATGCAGTATGCATGCGTTAAGCGGAATTATGCATACTTCCATCAGCGCTGGAGCGAGTCCTGGAGTGTCTGGATGGATGTGCACATGGTTCCAAAAAATCATTCGGGAAGCTTAAATGCAGAGGGGAAAGAATCATCTCCATGGGGACTGATTGTGTAATTTACTAGCAGCCATTAAATGCATGGCAAAGCCGCCAGACTACAGGTTGGCAAGGCATTATGCTTGTCAATAACAAGCATAATATAGAGGGAATATTATCCGCTAAAATGGCAAATCACACACCAGCCAATTTTATACCATCTTGAATTGCACTGCCATTTTGAGAAAATGTATCATACAGTTTATGGCTGGTGGAATTGGATGTTAAAATGGAGTTTACACATATCGATATTACTGCGTATCATTATTATTATTATTATTATTATTATTATCATTGTCATTAGTCGTAGTAGTATAGGTAAGTAGCAGTGATAGTGTTAGTAGTAATAGTTGTGTTCTTCTAATTTTTATATGAAATGAGTTGTAGTAGTAGGCTGTAGCAACAGTAGTAATTGTATGGATGTAATAATAATAATAATAGTAATAGTAGTAATAATAGCAGTAGGTAGCAGTATTACTGTGCTAAAGCAGTCAAAACCACACAGAGCTCAGGCTGGCTATTTGGCGCCCTCTGTTGACAGCTTGACGACACCGCATTTTATAATTTGGGGAACCAGTGCTTGCCACTAGATGGCAGTAGACGATGAGTTTTTAGAGAACCAATAAAAGAAGGTTTGAGAATACTATTTAATTGGATATACTATAATACTGTGGAAACCCAATTGCCTAATGTGATCAGTATAAATGTCAAAACAGCTGTTTTAGGCATCTGGTGAATCAAGGCCTCCGAAAATTGTTCTTTGACTAGTCTCCTCAGCCTTTGGGTGGCATGACTTTTGAGACCCCCCTTCCCCCCCACCACCACCCCCTCCCAATGTTTAAACTCTGCTGGACCGTCTCCCGGCTATTACTTTGATGTGGGATTAACATGAATGAGACTGCAGGCCCGCTGGACGCGGAACGATGACTCAAGAGGTTTCTCCCCTTGAGTGGGCCAGGCCAGGACACTGTAGCGTCAACATTCACGGTCTGAGGAGTTTAAATTCACGCCAGGCCACTACCTAAAACAAAAGCTTTAATCCGCATGAATAAAAGGACAAGAATATGACTTCAACTCAGGGTGTCCAAAACTCTTCTTTTTTTTCGTACAAAAAGGATAATAAAAGGATGTGAGGGCCACTTTGACATTTTTTCAGTATTCTAAAACCAATCCATCAATGTATATTTGTTTTTTGTTTTTTTTGTTTTTTTTGTATCTTATAGTTACAGTATTTTTTTTTAAATACAGACGTTGATGAGTCAAGTCATTTTCTAGATTTTGTGGTGGCTCGCAGAAGAGCGATCTGCACTTAACTGACAATCTTTAAAGTATTGTTTACATGAGGATAATTCATGTGATGTGTTAAAAAAATTTGACGTTGGCACAGAGCAGAAATTGGAGCAAAACTTTTTGAATGTAAATGTCAAAAAGTGGGTTTAATGACCTAAGCGCTAGTAGTGTGATATTTAGGCTAGTATGCTAGCTAATACCATAATATTAATGAGCTTCATGAAAAATTCAACAGTCCTTTATGTAACATGGTTTCATGTTTGTGTACATGCTAAATGTATGCGTTGATGCTTTTTGATCCTCTCAGTTCAGGAGCTTTGCCACCATCTTGTGGCATCTATACGCAACTACAAACCCCTTTTTAGGAAGTATCAATGATTCATTGATTTTCAGGGTTTACTGTAGGCGCGTTAAGAATTGGATCGCAGTCCACAAAAGCCCCTGGGCCGTACTTTAGACACCAATAACTTGCACCAATTCAACACTGCGACTTCAAAGTGAGCGTGACAAATGACGACATCGTGTCAAGACGTGAACTTTTGCCACATTTCCATGACACACCACTGATCTTAATTGCGCTTGTTCTGGGATCAGATGTCCCCTGCCAGACGCTACATTTCATTAAAAGCCATCTCACTCATGTGGATCCAACACACACATACAATGAGAGCGCATGAGTCAGTATATGGAGCGAACACGGTGAAGAGTTACTCACTCAGTGGGAGGGTTGAGGTCCTCTGACTTGGTCTCAAAGAACTTCAGAACCTCCTCGCTTTGGGAAATGTGGGTGGGGAGCTTCATCACAGCCTGCGGGAAGGAGGGAGGGAGGGAGGGAGAAAAGCTTCTGTTTGGCACATATTGAACAATAAAAGGTCGCATGTGTTCTGAAGTTAGGTTTGACTAGCAGTGAGTAAGAGTTTGTGACTGCACAGTCAGTCAGACGAGAAGACCAGGTGGAGGGTGTGGAGGGGAAGGAAGAAGGTGTCGTAGGCCAGAGTTAAGCCTACAGGGGATGATATAGAATAACAATCCTCTGTCTCAGCCAGCTGCTCTGGAGCCATAAACAAAGCCTTATAGAAACCATATTTAAAAGGGCATGTCTGTGATGTTCACTGCATTTCATGAGGGCAGAACACTGCCATTAGGTTAAAAAAAAAAAAGGAAAAAAGAAAATTGAATGAAAACCAGGAAGTTGAAACTGGAAAAATGATGACTGGAAAAATAAAACCATGTGTCATTGTATAAGACGGTCATGAAGGGGAAATCCCAAAACTGACACTGAAAACCACATTTTATGATATACTATATATTTTTTCTTTCACTGCATTTTCTTTTCACAGTGGGATTTTGTTTTGGTCCCAATATTTATATTCCTACAATGCCAAAATGTAATTTGAATAACAACACCACAGAGACACCAATGCATAAATTGAGTCAGTATAATGTAGTGCACAAATCCGAGCACTTATGTATTCTAGATACTAATGTATTCTAAATGATCTCATAGCGGGACTAAAAAAATAAAAAGCCTTATTCTATTGCCTCTGTATGTGTAAAAAGATCTTACATTTTGATTGTTTTCTAGTAAATTTGATCAGAACTACATAACCAATTTTCACTAACTTTGTCAGCAAATGAAAAAAAATGTCAATTTAGTGAAGAAGCGGACAAAAAAATGCCAAGTGAAGAATGTAATTACGTTTTTGTTTTTACCGATACAGTCAACCTGCATTGGGGCTAGGCAGGAGAGTGTATCTGCTGTGTACCGAACCTTCACAAATTCACAGATTTGTTTTGGTACCTGTCCTCAGTTATTCACTGAAAATCTTCACACTCAAGCCTAAGTAATGAATGTATTACTTTGCTGTTATCAAGTGGTAGCTTGGTGCCCATGTTGAAGTGAGTTTAGTAGCTTCGTTTTAACAAAAGTAGTGCTTTGCCGGCATTTTACATCATCTAGGTTTGAGGGAATGATGTCGAGGTAACATGAGGGGGAAATTATTTAGAGAAAAGTAGTGCTTTCCCATCATCTCTTGTCCTCTTTGTGTCACAGATTGATGTTGAAGTGAGCTGAGGCGCTTCATTTAGATAAATGTAGTGCTTTGTCGCCATCTTGTGGCATTTTGGTTACAGGGAATTATGTTGAGGTAAGTTGAGGAGCTTCATTTAGACAAAAATAGTGCTTTGGAGGTATGTATTGGAATATTTATGCCAAGGAACAATATTGAAGTGAGCTGAGGAACTTGGTGTAAACAAAAGTAGTGCTTTGCCACCATTTCTTGGCATCTTGGGGCTAAGGAATGATGTTTAAGTGAGTGCAGGAGCTGCATTTTGACAAAAGCAGGGCTGGACTGGCCATCTGACACACAGGGAAGATGCCCGGTGGGCCAACGTCTTTTGGGGCCAATATGGCGCTATTTAATTAGTAATTTTCTTTATTTTACCCCAAGAAGGGGAGAACATTTACAATATAAACAGCAAACTGAACCAGCGGGCTGGCCGGTCTAAGTCAAAATGGCAGGGATGATTTTTTTGGTGCCAGTCCAGCTCTGGACAAAACTAGTTATTTGCCACCATCTTGTGACCCCTCTATAAACCTTTTTAGCCCCCAGACTCCAACTCATCTATTTCAGGCCCACTTTGGAAGGTGCATTACTCCCACCTACAGCACTGGAGTGGGACAGGTCCGATTTAGATGTGTGTAATGTTGTGGCCGCTGTAGATTTCTGAATGAAACTCAGCGGCACGCTTGGCACCACACCTGCCCCGCACTTCCTCCCCCGACTTAACAATGAAGAGAGGGTCAGTAACCGCATGTTATGTTAACTCCGCTGATTCATTTGTGCTTTCTTCGTGTATTGCGCTCCAAGCGAGTGTGCCCCCACTTCCTTAACTTCCTTTCAATGCTGCCTATTTACACTGGCCACAGGAAATGAGCGGTGCAGATAGAGCGCTCGCTTTCCTGTTCAGGCCTGGGACGGGAAGATAAATGCCCAAAGGCCGCCCTGAAAAAGTTGCAGCACTTAGGCGCTGCGATTGAAGCGCTAAAGTGATAACTTGTCCCTGTCACCCTGACTGGCCGACACTCACACTAAAGAGTCGGTCATTGTCTGACCTACAACATAAAACTTTATAGCATTTACAGGCCATAAAATGACATTTATGGACATGTGTTACAAGACAATTACAGCTCTGAGGACGAGACGGGCAATCTTGGTCTTACTTTGCAGTAGTTGTCCAAGTGCTTCAGCCTTTTGACGGCCACATCTCGGATGTGGCTTCGACGAAACAGGACTTTACCTGGAGACAAACGCAGTTCATAAAAAACAGATGAAGATACTATGATAAAATAGATTATTTAAAAAATCCTCAAATAGGCACATTTATGAATGGTAAACAACCACGAATACAGTATGCGCAGGATCACTGCACAAGCCCGTCCAAAATATTTTTAAATACTCAACTCAAGATTTTTTTTTTTGACAATATGTTCTATGCAGCCCCACTAGTCTAAATAAAGTATTCTGGTTAATATTGCGTCAGCGGAATATGAGTTATGAAGCAAAATCCAGGCATTTTATCCATCTCAGGGGGCGGTCATTTTGCCACTTGTTGTCGACTGAAGATGACATCACAGTTGCTCAGGTCTCAGGTAACAACCAATCACAGCGCAGATTCAGAAAACAGGTGAGCTCTGATTGGTTATTGCATGAGCCCTGAGTAACACGAGTTGGGTTTCCATCCACCCATTTTTATTCAAATTTTCAAGAAATGCGGAAATAAAACTGAATGGAAACGCTAGAAATTCGAAAAAAGGCCCAACGCAAAAAAAAATGACGCTTCGAGGGGGTGGATTTTGAAGCGTATCGAAAAAAGGAAATTGCGAATTTTGCCGATGGAAACAGGTTTTGCACGTTTTCACCGGATATTGCGTCATACGTACGTTTGTAGTCATATAGCAATGTCGGATAATAATGTAAGGTATGTTTGGGGGGGCAACAAAACAAAAATCTTTTGGGAATTAATTAAAAAAGCGAATATTAATGCTATTTTAGATGGAAAACAGCCGAAAAACGCTACGGTTTATCAAGAATTACAAACGGAAACTCATACGACGTCATCGCACGGCGCAGTCGCTTCCTGGTCTTCTTCTTCTTCTTCTTTTAAATTACTGGTGGATCACTTCTCTTTGGTGTATACCGCCACCTACAGTGGCGGAGTCCCCTCTCAATATTCGCAAAAGAAGAACAAACGGAAGCGGTCCTTCGTCTGTTTGTTTTTAATATTAAAAACATTGCATTGCGTTATGTGATATTTTCTTATCATTAAACATTAGAATGGAGTCACATGGACCAATGAACATTGTTAAGAAACAAACACAACAGGATTTGTTGTGTGTATGGGAGTATATGTCAACCAATGGTGGTCTTACAGAAGCCCAAAATAGCACTGACTCAAGCATCTCCACTTTGTCTTACAAAGGATCTCTTCATTACTCCCTTCTGCTTTGACTTAAAATACGTTGATCAGATTAGACCAATTTCTCCTTGCGAACCTCCTGCCTACATGGCCGACAACGCATCGCTCGGGCTTAGGTGGAGTGAATGAGCGTAAAAGTATAAAACAATGCGACATGACTGGCCATGCAAGTGTACAATAAGTTGCGGTCATAAAAAACATGGGCTGTACATCCTTTTTCTCTTCATACAAAAGAACTTCCACGCTCGTTAAAGTTAAATATGTCCACTTGATTCCTTTCACAAGGACATCATGATCTGAAAAAATGAGCTCGCTTCCTTGGATTTCGACTTGGCTGAGACGTCATGAGACGTTCACACTTGTCAACTGGAATGCAACCGAAAATAAATGTCACGATGCGTGTCGTGATCTGAAAAAAAGATGATTTCATGGCGTGAATGGTGAGAGCCACGTACTGTTGTTCAACCCAACCCATGCAGTGAGTCAGCAACAGAAAGCAATTTGTAGGTGGAAATCGATAAAAAAAAATTATATATATTTTGCCAGCAAAAGTCCTTTCTCAGGACTAATTTTATCCACTTTGTGGTCAGAAATTGGTGTTTTTTTGTTTTGAAACAACTACTTAAATAAAATAAAATAAAAAGCTAGAAACAAATGTATTTTTGGGTGAAAGATGAGTGTTTAGTCTTTTTGGTAGGTTTGATGCTTATATTGAAACAGAACACAATATTCAGTGATTCTTGATAATCAGTCAAAACACTTTATCCCACTTTGGGGCGAACATTTGTGACGCTAATGACTGTTGATTTCACGTCAGGGTTCGTTCAAGGTCATAGTGTTTCCTAAACGTTCTCTAAACAGTCTTAATGGTTTCCTAAACAGTCTTAATGTTTTTACTTGTCGCGAGGAAAACAATAAAGATTATTAAAACTGTTTAGAGAACCATTAAGACTGCTTTGAGAACATTTAGGAAACCTTAAACGACCCCACAAAAACCCTCACGTGAAATCACTCAGTGGGATACGGGCTTAAAACGTCTGGCAGTGAATTTACCACAAACTATTATCCAAAAATAGTACCATAATTTCAACCTCCTACCCCTAAAAAAAATAAAATAATTTAATTTTGAAAGTCAGTCAACTCACCTACTACTTTCCTATTTAGACGGGCATCCTGTGGCATCTTAGGGCATTTCAAAAAGAGCACCAAAAAACACACAAATTTATGAATATACTGTATAAGTGGAGCTTAACTGGGCCATAAATTGAACAAAAGTTGCTCTGATTGATCAAAAATAATTATTAATTATGAGTCAGCATAATATGGCCCCTGGACCCGCCCATTAAGAACCTCTGCTGTAGTCTCTAACTGTGTCAAATTTGTGTTGAGTCATCACCTGGCAAAAAAGGTATAATCCTCTTTTTGGGGTCCTTCTGTCCTCCTTCAATGGGAAATTTGTCAAGAATCCGCATCTACCAAAGTAAAGAAAGAAAATCACAAATGACTCAAAATGTTCATAAAAACATCAATGGTTGCATAAGCAAGCCAGAAATTGCATCAATCATTCTCTGTAATTTTTTTCAGATGAGCTCTGTTTTGGTACATGGATTCGCTAGCTGGCGTGTAAAGAGCTACTGTGTCATCCATCACACGTAAGTGCCACTTTGATCTCTGGGGTAGTAGACAAGGATACAGCACGAACACTTTTAAATGGGGAAAAATACCCTCTTAAACACGTTCCACTTAAGAAACTTAAAAAGCCATCAGATAAAGACCAACGAGGCCAGCACACCAAATCTAGCCATCCAGACATCATCTACAGACAGCTATGTGTGAGATTGTAAAATGAGCATGATTTTTTTAGTTTGTTCTTTTAAATAAATCCAGGTGATGAAGTATCTAAAGACAGACCCGTTTCTACATTTGTTCCAGATGTGCTTTGTGAAGCAGAAAAGGCTCGTGAGTGTCAAGCACATTCAACAGCTGAGAGAGTAGTGAAGAAACATAGTCAAGAGGTACCAGGTGGACAAACACAAAAGTCAAAATGTCTGCGATCCGATGCGGTTTTGGTTTCCGCGCCCTCATCTGCTGCCTTTACAAAATCCCCATGACTTTTTACCCTTGGCTCAAACGTTGAAGGTTAGTAAGATGTGGTTTCCTTTGTAGACGTTGACTATTGTCATTGTGTTCTAAAGTGCAGAGTGAAATGCTGTGTCAGAAAAACATCCTTGTTGGAATGGGCCAAAATCCATTTAAAATCCCTTACGACTAAACCCAGTACCGCACCGTTTTTCACTTTGGGATACCACGTCTGTAAAATATTGACCTCTGCCAGGGAGGTTCTGTTTTCACTTGTGGTTTGTTTGTCACCCCACAAACAGATTTTTCTTTAATGATGAGTAAGTATTATTCCAGTGATGTTCCCATGAATGTAAGTATCTGAACTCATTCACTGCCATTGACGGCTATAGACGTCAAAAATTAATTTGAACTATTTTTATTAGTTTCACTTTTTTTTTTAATTATAGGTTTATACACTCTTGTTAACAAAAGTGGAAAAAATGTGAAACTAATAGAAACAGTATTAATATTGAATTTTTTTGTCAATGGCAGTGAATGAGTTACATCCTCTTTTCCCATTGAAATGAATGGATAACATTTGATTATTAACTCATTCACTGCCATTGACGGCTATAAACGTCAAAAATTTATTTGAATTATTTCTATTATTTTTTTTTTTAAATCCACTTTCGTTAACAAGAGTATGACAGCCTAGATTTTTTTTATTGTACATTTAGAACCGATATAAAATGTGTGATTAATCGTGAACTAGTGAAGTCATGCGATTAATTAAAATAAAAAATTGTAATTGCTTCTTGCCCCTAATTTTTAATAATCTTTTTTTTTAATGAATTTATGGCAGTAAATGAGTTAAAATTGCAATGTATTTTACTGTATTTTTTTAAACATATAATAACACATTTGTAGAAATGTAGAATGTAAAGAATTCAACAGTTTGTGCATCATTGCAACTCCTTCTGTTGTGCACGACTTTGCCACTAGGAGCAGTATAATACAATCATGAAGACTAATGAAGAAGCGTTTCATTATACTGTACTATGAGTAACTAGGTAAGCTGATGTAATATTAGCAGAACTTGGCAAAACCTTCGTTACATCGGTCCCTCACCAGGTGGGCTTACGCATTTTCGGCGTGTGCTTTATGACGCACGCATTTATTTAATATTTTGAAGGCGACAACTGGTGAAGCTCTTCGGAAAATCTTTCTTTGGCAAATGTGCTTAGCCTTCGACTCCCTCTGCGATGGGAGCGCTCACTCAACACCTTTCAGAGGCATTCATAGGCCACGATGACATCATCCCGTGGGATGTGACTGGATACACTCAGTATCACCGCACAACAGGTGTGAAAGGTGCTCGTGTGGTAACAGCTGGCCAACTTGGAGCATCTGCCCACACTAGAACCACAGTGAACCCCTTTTGCATGATTTTGATGTTGTGTTTTTTATTTCTTCTCCATCTCCACAGCCCAGTAACAACTAACTTACTAGCTTGTAGCATGTAGCGATGGTAGCCACTTGTGCTAACTGAGCTACGTTATACTGGCCGGGCAACTGGTTTCAGTTGGATTCTAAGTTTAGTTAAAACAGACAGAACTATGAGCTCATTTAGAAGCTGCACGCAAACGCATGAATTGAAACAAAAACTAAAACCAACTGAAACGTTTGTCATTTTTAAAAACTGTAAAAGGAAGGAGCACAAGCACTCTGTAGAATCTCTATAATCTAAAGCATTTTACTTAATTGAACTCACAGGGATGGATAGGCCAAAACAGGCAAATAACAACACCACATGGAACTGGAGACAATGGAACTTTTTGGAGAGGAATCTTAGGCAGGAGGAGTCTGGAGGAATGTTGGTGTGGGCAGGGACTCCCAACTCTTGACTTGTGTTTTGACATCTACTAGACACTTGTTTACTACAGAGAGATTAGAGAGCACTGACCTCTTCTTTCTTGGACATGATTAGACTGCTTTTGCATAAATCGAGTGATATAACCTCACAATCAGAAGCTGTGTTAACAATTGTCTCGTCAAACGCTAAAGACATCTGTTTTCTGGCACTCTTATCTCTCAGTCTGTTTTGCATTAAATCCCACCGAATGCCGGCAGGGTAAGGCCGTTCGAAATCCGATTCCGCAATCCGATTCCGCAATCCGATAATATTGGCAGCTAACGGACTTATGGGGAGGTTTTGGTCCAAAAGGCAAAGCCTAGCCAGGTCGCACACTCCCAAATCCTGATGTGGAATGTAGCAAAAACTCATGCGCTCAATCCACTGAGGCTACAGGGTGTGGAGACTGAAAACTCTCTTTTTGCTTCTCTTAGAAGGTAAACTCTGCTTGACACACTGACCGCTTTAAGAAAACAGAAAGAAAAAAAAAATAGATCTGTGCTCAGCACTATTCTGACATGAAAATGGGTTCATGTGCTTAAGTCTGCACATTAGGGAAGGCAAACCACATTTAAGCTAGGCAGCAAGGAAGAAAATAAGCAAAGAGGAGGATAATATATGATGATTGTTACCCAGAGGGGTTGTATGAGCTATGCTAAGCGCACTACTGGAGAAGTTTAAAACATTAACAACATAAATGGATTCTTAAGTCTTCTTTTGACAGGTTTTAAAGAGCAGGTCTACAACACCGCCTGCTGATAATTGTCCACTCTGTGACCTTTCTTTGTTTTCCACTGAATTGATAGTTATCTGATGAGATCATTTGTCCGCCCTGCATGGGTGTCAAATGGCTCTTTATTTTGCCTCTGACAGCTTCTAGAGAGCATAAAACAAGCAATTGTGCTCCAAAAACTGAGACGGCGTGTGGAGTTGGATAGTAGGTGTTAGTTGGCCGACGCACTGATAAAAAGCTCAGTTTCTGGGTTGAGGGAAGAGAAATATTCTGATGCATCCGTGAATTCAAAACACTGGGATGGCTTATAGGAAGAATTTGTTAGTGTTATTCCAAATTACGTCCCCCTTCTCTTGGTTTTAGTTTACTAATCCTCATTCATTTTGTTTTGCCGTTCCCTAAGGTGCACCTGCTCAGTGCCGATCAAAATATTGTCATCACCACCCCCCCTCCCCCCGCCCCCCCACCCCCCCAGTGAGCTTCACACGCTTTATTAAAATGCACTATTCCCACACATTTTGCGCATACAGCTGCGTAGTGCTGATGCTGACAGATCACCAAGGCCATAAAAAACACCTCAACAGCAGCCATCCATGAGCATGATGGCGAATGTTGACAGAAACGTGAGAGAAAATCTTGTTTTTATCAAACACAGAGACATGCTTCCTGGATATTAGCTCGGGACTGTAGAACAAAGGGTTTCCTCCGCTATAGTTCCAAATGCTACCAACGAGGTCGGTTCACCAAGAAGAACGGGGGGGGGGTTGTCTCATGTTTTTACTTGTTATAGTGGACGCCAGGATAGAATGGCTGTAACGTGTTATAAGCTTATATGTAAAAAAAAAATACATGAACATCATGCAAATCAACTTGCGATTGTGATTGGTTAGCTACAGAGGTTGCCACAGTTTGGCTTTAGCCCCAGGTGCTAGCTAGCTAGTGTCCTAGCTAGCTCCCATGGTGCTTGTTTACCGTTTAGGGAGCTAGCTAGCTAGCTAGCATTAGAGCCAAAAGCCAAACGGTGGCAGGGTTTTTACTTTCTGGACTTGGATTTGACCCCTCTGGTTAGGCAGGAACCAATCATGACACCAGAAGTGTTGACATTATCCAAATTATGCGTTTTTGTTGGTTTAGACACGCAAATATGTCATGTATTGTAAATGTATTAGCACAGCTAACTAACACAAGTACAGATACTGCGTGCAAAATCGCTAATTACACGGTGTCAACAAAAGTCCAGTACTGGTATCACAAAATATACATTTTAAATCCAAATGAAAATCGACAAGGTTTGCCCAAGGAGTTAACAATCTAACACGCTTTCCGAGCCTTTTCTGACACTTCCTGGAAGTTATTGTTGAAGCTGTTTAATCACAGCAGTACGCTTTTACTGTGTTTCCAATGTAAATCCATCTGAACCGTCCATTTTATCAATACCCCTCCATTTTGATGCCAGTCTCAAAAGGCAAATTGGCCACTTTCTTTCGTGTTACAAAGAAGGAATTGAATGGGGGGAAATTTAAAAAAATAAAAATTTTACTGTGGATTATAACAGAGGGGGGGGGGGAGCATTGTTTCTTGTTTACAGGCGTTGTAAGCCGATGATGTAAATACCCGCCTGATTAGGATTTACCTGGTTTCAACTGTACCATGGCAAACTGAACTGAACTATACCACGAGGTTTCAGAGATCTGTGTTTTGTTTTCTTCTAGCAGTTAAGCCCCCATCAATTTATAAGCCCCCACCTCTGACCCTACATTCCATCTGACATGTTTTTTCCTCCCTAACCTCACATTTTGTGAATGAATGTGATACAGCTGTTGACTGGATTTCATCAAAATGCTTATTTCCAAGGGGGGGGGGGGGGGCTTCATCAGTCTTTGACAACCATCAATCATCTGAACACAAAGTAATTATCTAAAGGTCAAACTGGAGACAATCAATGGGTTTAATGGCAAACTGTAAACAGAAATAATCCTCAAGACTGTCATGTTTCGGTTCTGCGGGGGTTGGGTTTCTGTTTGTTATGGGTGTTCCAGCCATGGCGACCAGTCTACTCAGGTCCTGTTCAGTCATGGCGACCAGTCTACTCAGGTCCTGTCCAGTCATGGCGACCAGTCCAGTCACGATTGTCTGCTCACCTTTTTCCCTATGTATCATTAAAGTTCCTCATATTTGCGCTTAATTCCTGTCTCACTGCCTTGCTTCCCCGCATTTGGGTCCACCATCCCTCAACCACTCACGCACACCGTGACAAAGACTTACCATTTTTTTTAAATGACTTATTTGTGTGTCGCTTATGACATACCTGTAGGTCAAAGAATTTACTGTATCTCCTGTAGATGACATGAGACGTGGAGTCCGAGTAGGTCACGTTGATAAGGTACACCTAGTGAGAGAATCACAAACAAGACAGGCATTAAATCCCTTTTGTCAGAGACGCCACAGCGGCACCGCTTGAGCTGCATTGACTCAAGTGACACCAAAAAAAAAACGCATTCCCTCCAATCTTAACTCGAGGAGTTCGACAAAGGTCAAGTAAACTCATTAAAGTCGGTGCGCTTCACTGACACATTGGAAAACCATTGGGGGTTAATGCCCGGGTCAATGGATTTCAGGTAATGGCTCATGCCTGTAAATCATTTGTTACGATTAAGATGCACGAGCATGACTCTTGTTGATCCAAAAATCAAATTCTGAAAGGGGGGGGGGGGGGAACAACATGCTCCAATTGTGTCAAAGCACTGACAGCAGTGAAGTGTTTACACATCCACAAGCTGCACTGGGAATAGCAGACATCAGTCACTAACAGGACACAACGCAGATGCCAGACATTCTCCCATAATAATTCTCCGTTTGCATGAACAATTAAAGGCCAAAAGACATTTTTCCAGCACCTTGAGGTTTCCAAAACAGATGGTCGAACCTAATGCTTTTCAATCCGAGCACGTGGGAGCGCGCTGAGGGCTTAGCCACGCAGTGTTCACACATATGGCGACAATCTGCAAAGATGAGTTTGAAAGTCAGTCTTCACGTCAGTTTATTGAGCAGGATGTGCAGTGAGGAGGAACTGCCTCACCAGTGGCTCACTAATTATATACGCAGCATGTGTGGATGTGGGTGTTTAATGTCGTAAAATGTCATTCACAAAAAAAAAAAAGGAGGCCAGAATGAAAAAGTAACCTGACCCATTTTGGAGGTTCCACTGTATAGCCTAAGAACTTGCCATAGGATCATACTCAAGCAGAGTCCTAAACAAGGATGAGTTGCCATGGTCTCCAGAGGAAGTTACACTCAAACTGCGAGGAAAGACAAAAGACAAAGGGTTGCTTCTTTCCTCCCTCCAACCGGATAAGCATTTTCAGTTGCTTAGCTCATTGATAATGAGATTTCTTCCCCCCCCCCCCTCTACTTCCCTAGAGGGGACTTCCCTAACCTCCAGCTTTCTTCCCCGGAGACTGTCAGTCTGTGCCTTCTGCTTTTAGGGACCTTGGGGAGATCCCCACTCAGCAGGAGATAGATGAGGCAATTGATCCTAACTCTCAAGTTAATTAATCCAATTTCCTCCTTTGGACTGATTGACTTTTAGGGTCCCACTGAGACATGTGTTGTTACTTACGTCAGTGAAATGATACCAAGATCATAACAAGCAGTGCAAAACAGTCATATAGCTCTGGGATATGGATTCTTGAGGCTAACGTAACCAGCTAACGTGAAAGCAGACTACACCATGGACCAATCAGTCAAATCTCAATTAAAAATTTAATTAAATGTTTTAGGGGTGGAAGTAAGCTGGAGCCTGAGCCAGTGACTTTGGGCTAGAAGCCAATCAAAGAGCACATACAACCAATTAACCATAGCTACTAGCTAGCCACTAATACACCATGCTAATTGTACTTGTAATTAGTAGTAGTGTGAATGTTTCTCTTCAACTGGTCGGCCTCGTTTTGTGTTCCTAGCATATATGCTAGCGTGTTATAAGTTAAGACGAGAGACATTATAAGGAAGGCTAAAAAAAAAAACTAGAAAAAAGAAGAGTTTCTCTGTTTCATTTGTGTTAACTGTACTTGAGTATAGTCCGCTGCTATCAGTCTCATATTTGGCTGCATGGATGCTACAAGCGAGTGGAAATATTTACAATATACAGTACAAAGACATCAGTGTCGTAAATGTACACAAATGTTGGTGCGTGTTGTCTCAAACAACTTCAATGACAAATAGTTGTATTATTAGAAATTGTGAAAAAAAATTGAACACATACGGCGTTTAGTACAAAAGCTAGCAAGGCTGGCTGCTATTTTCATCCACGACCATCTTACTTCTGTACCCTCGCACCTGTGCATAGAACCTTATAATAGGGCAAAATAGGCCAATTGGAAGACCAGACGCCAAAAAACATATGATTAGGGTTTTTAGCTCAAAGTTTGAACATCGATGCGGAGTAGTAAAGTCGACTAGTCAAATAATCAGTTCAACCCCTGGCTCACATTCAGTAAGTAGGCCTACGCATCAATAAATAGCTTAAAAATTGTTTATGTGTGTCTCTGTACAGAAGGGTGGCCTTTTCTTTGTTTAGGGTTAGCAATAGTAATAACTAGCTAGCGCTTATCCAAACGTCAACATGACTCCTTTAAATGCTTTGAAGAAGCAAAAACAAAAACAAAAAGATAAAAGAAAAAGATAACTGCTACTGAGTCCATTGCACCCTATGCTGTTTCCTATTGCATACATTGAAAAGGAGTAAATAAAGTAACCAGATATCAGCTAAGGTTGCATAGGTTATGCAAGTTGTTGTTTTACAAATTCAGATGTAACCTGGTAATGACTAAAAAAAAAAAAGAATAAATAAAAAATAGAGCATCGCATCATCCCATCTTGTGGTTCCCAACCTTGTTTGCAGATTACAAGAAAACAAAGCATATGTCATATTGGGGGTATTCGTACAACTTACATAATGTTTGGAGGGATTCCTCCTCTTCTGCACATCCACAACATTGACGTCAAGCACTGTCCTGAGCTGCATCTCGACAGAACTGAAGTTTCACCACGAGATCAAAAGACAGCGTATGCCCATGAAAGCCAGAAGAAGTTTAACAACGACTGTCAACTGCTTTCTTTTTCTAAGTTAGAGGGAAAGGTCCGTGCATGAGAAGAGGGCGCCTCTCGGTCGGTCTCGGAGCTTCTGATACATGACAGTGCAGTAAAAGTGGTGTTTAATCAAGTTCTCCTCCCCCGAAAGGAGGGGGTTGTACCATCGCAAAAAGAAAAAAGAAAAAAAAAGGAGTCAGAGTAGGAAGGGTGAGTGTGCTGGGCGGTCTCTTTGCTCTTTGCTCCAGCTGACCTGGCCCGAGTACAATACATTGAATGAATTGAAATCACAAGGTACAAAAAATAAAAATCACTCAGTTTAATGACTTTATTGACAACAACTACAAAACTACAGTACATGCAAATAGTTTTCAAAGATAAATAGAAATTACGCTACGGAATGGTGGACAATTTGGTAGGTTGTCGCATGGGGGCGCCACAGCACAATAAAGCACATTTTAGGGAACACATTTTTAATGAAACAAAAAATGCATTTAGTTGGGAAATAATAAAATATAATTAGCCAAATAAACCATTTTACTTATTTATATTATCATTTATTAAACGTGTTTTATTAAATATATTATTTATTAATATTATTATTTGTATTTACCTATTGAGTGATTGATTTCGTTATTTTTGTTGTACCTGCCTTTCGTGTAGAACTGACTTTTACTCAATGTGCAGCGCTTTGTGTGCAGCAATGGTTGTTTCAAAGTGCTATATAAATAAAATTGAGTTGAGTTGACAATTTGTGTAAAGTTGAATCAATAGGCAAGGCCCTAAAATTATTATTATTTACACTTTTAAAACAACTGAAAAACAGTTAAATTGATTAATTTGTGAATACTAGTGATAATATGAAGCTAAAATTTATGGGTTAATTCATAAAGGTCCCTCTGAGGAAAACCACAACTACAGTATGGCCCATACCAAAAATAAATTTGACATCCTTGCCTAGATTACTGGCTGCATATAGAAAGGTCACTCAAAACAGTTTTGGTATTACATGGTGGCTTTCGTTTCATATGGTTCTAACCACAGTTTTTTATGTACCCAGAAAAAAAACTTTCTTCCTTTTTGGTGCTAAAGTCGAACGCGTGTTGAGTGTGCGTCTACCGGGTATTACTAGTAAGGGGGGCTACACAGGAAACTCATACGGCTAATCAGCATTAAATTAACAAATGTTAGCCAACTGTACAACGGAAACGTTTAAAAAATAAAATAATCGTTCTCGGGAGACGTAGTTTAGCTTGAGCAACACAAGCAAAACATACAGAAGAAAAACGGCTGAGCTTTTATTTTGAATGCTCTTGACGGAAATGCAAATTGAAACGTACGCTAACTTTACGCTAGCTCCCCAAGTTGAGTGTGCGGTCAGCTAGCTGAAGAAGAAGAGGAGGGCGCGGGGCGTCTCGCCTCGCCTTCGTGTGCCATTTCCGCGGTGACGTTCAATGAAGGCGCGTCGACACTTTCATGAGTATGCTCGTCACCGGCGTGGTGCTCTCCTTCAAGCCGTTTCACACAAACAGCACCAAAGCCGAGGGGAGCCTTCGCGCAACGGCCAACTCCTCCTCCTCCTCCGCCTCCGTTACCTTCGCCTCGGGCTTCTCCTTCTCCCCATGACCGAGACGACTCGAGATGCCCGGGAATGGAAGTTGGATTTGACAGCACCGCCGCAGCTTAAATGACATTCGCCCGCTTTATAGCTTCTCCAGTTCCGCCACACCAGCGGAAATCATCAATAACATCGTAGTAACAACCCCTGCCCTCTTGCAAAAATGTCCTTTTTCAATTTTCGCAAGATCTTCAAGCTCGGGCCCGACAGGAAGAAGAAGCACTACGAGCACGTCCACCGAGACGTCAACCCCGAGGAGATTTGGGACATCATCGGGGAACTCGGCGATGGAGCCTTCGGGAAAGTCTACAAGGTATTTGTACGCACACATTTTCAACACGTTGTTAGGTAACCGTCCTCCACGGAGACTCCATTGCGGTTCTGTTCTGACACACGCTGGTCAAGTGAGAACACGTGAAAATGACAGCAGCCATGATGACACACAAGCTGTGTAGCTCCCAAAAAATGTACTCAAGTAAGGCTGAGGTCACTCATGAATCGTATGACTCAAGTAAAAGTAATTTGTCGTCTTCCAAATAACTACTAGAGTACAAGCAAGTACATTTTAAGTAAAAAAAAGTACTCAAGTACTGAGGTCTGATAAGTAGCTTCTGACAAGAACATCAAATAGACATTAAGTCATGATAAATTCAGGTGAATTAAGTTATTAGAAATATATAAGAAAAAAAAAAGTCTCACCAGGCAGAGATTACTGCAATGTGTTTTTGGAGTTCTTATAGGCTGAAATGTTTACATTTTTCGGCAGGCAAAGATGACACTAGCACATGTCCTAGCTGGGTTTTGTTTCAAGCCAAAGCAAGAGCAATATTGTTTTGACATCAACTGGTAGCATCTTTGTGCCAAGGAAACTATTTAGAGTGACTCAAAAGCTTCATTCAGACAATAGTCTTTTGACTCGTTCTACAAGTTTTCCCTTCTCCAATTAGACATTGTGATGCATTATGGGTGTAACGAAAAAATAATTTGGATGGGAAAATTGGTTTCAAAAGATGGGAATGCTTTAAATTGAACAGAACTAACTGTTCTGCTTTAAAATATATCGAGATATGCATCAAATCTTCTTTTTTTTTATGGGAAAGTTATATCTGCGAAGGAAATGCATTGAAAACATTTACAGTACTGACAAGTTAATTTGTATACGTGTAAAATCACAACAAAAACACATTGCATCATACATTCCGGGTGTAGTTGTGGCATTAAAGCTACACCCTGGAAAGCTCACCAGTCGAATGCAAGGCACATATAAAGAAGAGACACACATTCACACGCACGTTCAGCTATCAAATATTGTTAGAATTGATTATGCCATCGATTAGTCGAATAGTCATAATTTATTACAAAACAACAGAATGTTAGGTGCAAGTATTGTTGTTGCCCTCATGAGGTCGTCATCCTCACGTTACACATTTTTTACATTTGTGACTTTGAGTGTGTGTGGATTTGAGAAGTTAGGGCCTGGCCTGGTGAGTGATGTGGGTGTCAGCAAATGAGCGTATAGAGTGACTTGTCAAATGAGCCGGTTTGTGTGTGGAGCGAGTCATTGGCTGTCAGTTGTGGTTATAACAGCTCATTACATGTTTATATTGTAACCGTTTGTTCAGTAAAGTGAAAGTACAATGGCAGCTGAGCAACCTTGGCCACTCGTTTTGAATTAGCTAACATCCTCGTTCGTGTTGGCGACCACTATATCATCAGCGAGAAGGCAACTTTTCATTCATCTCTTATTATTTATTGCATTATTGTAGTCTGATCTGGACGACTTTCTCCCTTGTGCCCCTCTCGGCGCCAGCGCATGAGTTCCTTCCTGGAACTCTCTTGATTAAATAATACTGCTAATTGTCCAGAAATGTCCATTTGCCAGTTTGCAGTTCCTTATTAGCTGAGTAAGTTGCCGCGATGAAAGCCAGGAGTCTGTCCTGGGCTTTATACAAACTGAAGTTGATAGATCTGCACCTGAAGACAGTTGGGACAGAATATCGATGCTGTGATGCATCGCAAGGATAAGAATCGCAGCGTAAGATCCAATAATAGTAGTATCAAAATGTAATCATTAATATATCGAAAAACTCTTTTAACAACATTACAATTGTTTTGACTGTTTTCTACATTATCCAACCGGCATTTTCACCTCACGTAGAGCATGTATCGAGCATGAAGGGCATTGAATTGGTATGCATTACACGCCATGGACAGCTCATGTCATTCACATCGGTGCGATTCACATTGCGTGAAATATGAGAGACAAAAATTGACCCTGACGTCAGGCCGTGCGGATGGAAAGAAACGGGGCGTGTGTCAGGTTAGCGCTATGTAAACATAGGATCACTTGTTCCAATCCTAACAGTCCCTCCCTCCCTCCCTCTTTTTCCCTTTTACTCTGTGATGTTGGGTCTGAGTTCAGCGGGCCTTAAAACAAGTGCCCCTGCTACTGTTTTTCTAATTGCTGAGACATTTTCCCATCAACGTACAAAATCTCAGCCCAAATGTGACGCCTGGCTAAAGTGACGGGGAAAAAAACAGGACGATGGGAGGGAAAACCAGCGTGAGGAAGTGAGCCAACTTGTGTGAGAGTGGGTCAGATGATAAGCTTTGCTGACAATAGTTTGACGTGTTATTAACTCTGCGGGTCGTTCCTGCAGCAGCATTTGTCCCGCCCATTGTTGGGTTTACACTGCGTGGTTCAAATGACGCAATTCAGATTTTTTTGTACTCAAGTGGCACAATTCGGATGTGGGTCAATGCAGCATAAATAGAACCAAAGTCATGGAATCGGATATCTTTAGATCAGAGTAAGGCTTCATCCGAATGTGGGTAAAAATCCAATATGGATGGGATAATTGCCAATGCGAGCGCAGGACAGATCTGCGATATAAACACAAACTTGGCATCATCTAAAACTAAACTACAGCTAACGCACAGAGCATTAAATTTGATGTAAATATTGTCGGCTTAATTACGTAATTGTTACTTAAAGTCATTTTTCAGATAGGAGAGGACAGAACGCAGCCGACTCCCGGCCAATCGAATGTGCCACCAGTTAGACCTGCTGTTTGCTAGTCTAAAATCTGGTCTACTTTGTGTCACCAAATTGGGCGCGGCAGCTCTCTTCGACGGAACACCCAGCAAGGCGCAGCGCGGTCTGCCAAATTCACAAACACGCTAAACTAGACTTTCCCCATCATGAAATTGAAATGTGGCCGTTTTTACGCCAAGCGCAACGGGCACCTGTCTTGTTTGTTGAATTTGTCCTTTTAGTTTTTTGTCTTGGTTTCCGAAAACATTAAGAATGACTTCATAGTACGCTGCTTTTAGGATAACAACACGGTATGCTGCATCAGAGGCATGTAACAAAAAATGGGGATCAAAAATGGAGTTTACCTTTATTAAAATCAATCAAGTGGAAGAGTTAGCTGCGGCTTACTCAATGTTATTTAACATGGTTTACTTTTGTGTTGTTACTGCCCAGTTATTTATTGGTATTTCTGCTCATGTGTATTGTTTGATGTGTTCCGTCAGTGTAAATAAACACAGCCTTATCAGATACAGTACGTGGCGTGCCTCTTGAAACGTGCCTGGAAATGAACCAGATCAGATAAAGATAAAGCATTAAATCTGATTTGGGCACTTGGACCTGCAGTGTAAAATCCATTCACTGCCATTGACGGCTATAGACGTAAAAACAATATTTTAACTATTTTTATTAGTTTAAATTTTTTTCCACTTTTATTAATTTCTTTTTTTAATCTTTTCTCCTTTTTTTTAAAAAGAAGAAGAAAATATTATTAAAAATTAGGGGCGTTAGCCAATTACAATTTTTTATTGTAATGAATCGCATGACTTCTGTAGTTATTTTTATTTATTTAAAAAATATATATATATTAAAAAAACAAAAGAAAATATTATTAAAAATTAGGGACGTCAAGCAATTAATATTTGTAATCGTAATTAATCGCATGACTTCACTAGTTAACTCATGATTAATCACATATTTTATATCTGTTCTAAATGTACAATAAAACAAAATTTCTAGGTTTTCATACTCTTGTTAACAAAAGTGGGAAATAAACTAATAGAAATAGTTCTAAATAATTTTTGCCGTCAATGGCAGTGAATGAGTTAAGAAGTCTTTATGAAATCTCTTAATGGAGATGTCATCCTGCTGGGAGATTGCATGCAGCCTCATGCAATCTTTAATGCATAAGTCATATTTATTGCTGTTATACAAACTAGCTTGATGTGGATTATTGTTGAGGATGTTCCGTCACAATAACCACTGTGTAGCCTAGCTAGAAATAATTGAAAATAAGTTGTTTTGTGACACTTAGTGTAAAACTACTAACTAATCTGACAATACTGGATTGTTGCCTCCAGGCTCAGAATAAGCAGAACGGGACCCTCGCCGCCGCCAAAGTCATCGACACGAAGACAGAAGATGAACTGGAGGACTACATGGTGGAAATTGACATCCTGGCCTCCTGCGACCACCATCACATCGTCCAACTGCTGGACGCGTTCTATTTCGATGGGAAACTCTGGGTGGGTAACGTGTTGCTGTGTTGATTTGTACCCGAGAAAACGCAGGAAGTAGAGACATGCCATTTCGGCCTCTCTTCCGCCTAGCAGTCTAAAGTGCACCTTTTTCCACTTTCACCTACTTTTGGCAGTGAAAAATACTCCTGCGCTATAGTACCACTATATTGTAACAATAAACGCCTGCAGAGGAAGAAAAGGAAATCTGCGGCCACAAAAAAAAAGTGAGAGCAGTATAAAAAACATGCCTGCCTTTGCTTTCCTGCACAGATAATTCTTTTTCCACAAAATGGGAGGGGGAGGTGCCGTTGCTGATCGCGTCTTTTTAAACCTTTAATGGAAACGCTAATCAGCGCAGCGCAGTTTGAATCAGCCTATGGAAAAGCTTTATTATATCTGGTAGCCATCTTTATGAGCACTTAAATACCATCTGTTTAAATGGCAACGGTCAAGTAATGTATTATCACACTTTCACCAACATGTTGATTATGATCTATGATCTAACAGTTATTACGGTATACTAAAAACTATACTAATGGAAACATCACCATTAGTAGTTAGTTTTGTTTGTAAAAAAAAAAAGAAAACGGTTAACTGAGCACATTTGTCTTTTTCTTTGGCTTTGTGTGAAAAGAAAATGACATTATTGAAAACAAGTTTTGCTTTGTTCAATGCGATTGAGTGCGATTTCTATCCACTGAGCTCCTTTCTTTTTTATGGAAAATAATGTGAAAATGGTTCTGTTTCCGTTTTTTTGTGGTTATTAAACCTGCTAGTTGCTTAAAAAAAATTAAAAATAATAAGATACAGCTACTAGAGGAGTCAAAAGTGGGGATGCACTTTTAACTACGGATGCTGAAAGAAAAATCTTAAGAAATAATTTGTTCTGATAAACTCAGATTAATTGATAATTTATTGATCACTTAAATCTAATCAGGAATGTTAAAATATTCATGAAAATATTGCTAGTCCAGGCTTTTTACGTTGATTATAGTTTGACAGAACTGGTTTGCGTTAGTTCCCATTTTTGTTAGACTTTGTACACAGTGTGCACTTTACTAAGCTTTGTTGCAGTGAGTGCTGAGTAGACGGCGTCCCTGTGCTGTTTTAGTCCAACCTCATTAAATCTCACGCTGTCCGGGACAGGCCGAGAGGCCCCTCGGCAATTACGTCGTGGCACTTGGTGTCATGTGACCCGTCTCCGGAGCACGTGACGCATCCCACCGCTGAGATAATGGAGCGGTCTCAGGCGCCGGAGAAAGTGCCCGTAAATAATTCAGCGCTACACTGCATGTTGTCCCGACGGGCTTCGTCTTTAACCAGCGTGATGAATGTGTAACCACACGCGTGTGTTGTTGTAGAAGTTATTATTACGCAATATGTTTGGCGGGGAAATGCTGAGTTGGCGTTCATACAGGATGAAATTTGTGACGGTTAGGTTATACATTTAACCCATGTTAACACCTGTAAGTTTCAAAAGGAAGTAAGTTCCATGCAAAAACTCTTTATCGTGTTGAATGAGAACAAACACCTGGTTGTCTCTTTGTGTGCATCCCTGAATAGAGAACAGTGTTTGGTAGTAGCTTGTATTGATTTTTATCTATCACCTAATACCATGCAAGCCTTTCATAATGGACCGGCGAGAGCACGAAAGTCGAACTGGCTGTTGGGTGCATTTCATCATGTGCATCCTGTGAAATTTTAGTAGCATTCGTAGTAGATAATGTTCAGAGAAAGCAAGCTTTACGTTTCGTTTCGTCAATGAAATCCTCTATGCATCTGACGTTTTTAATAAAAAAAATAAAAAAAAAGATGAAGTCAGCAGCACGTACGTCCGGCCTCTTGCCCAAAGTCAGCTGCGATCCAGCTCACCCTCAACAAAAATGATAAGTGCTATTGGAATTGATGGACAGAAGATGAGGAATTCAACCAAATGTATGATGAAATATGTCAGATGTGAGGCATTGCATCGGTATGTTTCCATGCAACGTTCAGAAGAACAGAGCTGCATTGAAATAATTCAGTGTCAGCGATGATGTAACGACTCTTCTAAAACGTCCGTTGATAATTCCCTCCAATTGATTGGCTCCTTGGAACAAAGTCTAATGGATGATGTCTTTCTTTTGAAAGGTCATTCTGTCCATCACATAATAAAGACCTCATTTTAGAACGGCATCCTTTTAAATGTGTCCCACAAGACGTTTTATTGTTCTCCTGTGCAGATCCTGATTGAGTTCTGTGCGGGTGGTGCAGTGGACGCCATCATGCTGGGTAAGTCCCTCATTCATAAAGTTCAGTTCAACTCTTTCTAGTCCGTCCAGAATGCAGTGTGGTTTTTTCCCCCCTCTCTCTGGTTAAAGAGGCCATTTCATGCCAGCGTGTACTTAATTATTGTAGCTCCGGTTTCAAGGAGTGGTGCTAATGTCAATAGTTTGACCCTTTTATTTTGAAGCTTGAATAAAAGCATCTCTACTCTGAATGAGCTTTGTTTTAAATAAAACGTGTAGCCACTCAGACTCCGCTTGAACACTAAACTCTTCCTCTCCTAAAAGCAAGTTTTGTTCCCCCGTTGCTGCGGGTTACCATCACAGCTGATGTTTGCTTACTTAGCGGCCAAACTGCACACGTTGTGACATAACAACGCAATGTGGAAGAAAAAGTAACTCACCAACAATCGTCCACGTTCTTTCGCAGAACTGGAGAGGCCCCTGACCGAGCCTCAGATCCGTGTGGTGTGTAAGCAGACCCTGGAGGCTTTGGTCTACCTGCACGAGAACAAGATCATCCACAGAGACTTGAAGGCTGGCAACATTCTCCTTTCCCTGGACGGAGAAGTGAAACTTGGTAATTTGAAATGTATTTATGAAACCCCAAAATATATGTATACTGTCAGTGGTTGGGATAAACGTGTCAACACAAATTTATAAACAACATTAGAAATGTTACTTTGCATTGGGTGTGCGTGTGTCACAAATGGGAAGGATTATTCATCCTGGAAAGGATGGCGGCCTTTCCCGCAAAGCTCACGTCTTAAGATGCTCAGCAGAATACAGCGCAGAACAAAAGCAGATTAATTGTTGTCTTTTCCGCCTTGTGTCCTGGGTGGCCACTTAGAAGCCTCCTACTGAGCCCCTTAAAGGCTTAAGGGGATAATTAGTTAAATCAATTTTGGGTCTCCCGTCAGCGCCGCGGCACCCAGCTGAGCCGTGTGATTTTGACAAGCGCACGCCGCAGAGCGCCGCGTTTACACAAGCGACTGACTCACTCATGCAGTGCGTTATTTTTCCTCAAAGATAATTTTTGGGTTGTGCCGCACAGAGGGATATTTACATTCAAAAGGTGGCAATAATTAGGGGTTGCATGACTTGAGATATTTTGAAGTCGACACTAATGTGATGAAAGTCGAGTCGGCGTCGACTACTCGCTGATGTTATTGATGGAGTGGAGTAGTAAAGTCGACTAGTTTGCACAACTACACGATGTCAGATCGGTTGCATAATATTGCAAATGTATTCGTGTTTTTCCTGTTCTTCCTTCATGAGTCACGCTGTGCCAAACGGTGGAGTCTGGCGAGCAATAATTATCAAGCAGCTTCAAGAGACTTAATGATATACGTCTGCTTCCTCGCAATGTTGGCATAGCACGTGTGAGGCGAGAAAAACTATCGCGTCAAGTGACTACTAAAAGCTTTGCGCATCCCTTCTTGATCATTAACCGCAGCTGTGTTTAGGATTTTAAAAAGTGCCACTTGAGTCACTGATAAACGCAACGCTTTGCCATTGCGTCTTGGCTGAGCGAACAGAGAGAAGATTTATGTATACTCTTCCTCTTTTTCAGCGGATTTTGGGGTTTCGGCTAAAAACACAAAGACGTTACAGAGAAGAGATTCTTTCATCGGAACGCCGTACTGGTGAGTCACTCGGCCTGTATACAAAAGGGTATTCAACCCGTTCTTTATTATCATTGTTGAAGCAGCTTGACAGCGTGCTATCGCTAAAGTTGTTGGAAAATAAAGGATAAAGGGAAAACACGTGAGTGTTGGATGACCTCAGATTTAAATACAGGCTGGCGTTAAATTCCCAGACACATGCCAAGTCCTTACTAAAAGAATTTCCCTCGAAGGCTTAGAAAACTATTAAATACATCTTCCAGTCCGAATGGTGCTTGCCTTACACAAATAGATTCCTCCCTCAAATAGATGCCTCCATCTTCCTGTCAGAAATATACAAGTGGTAGTAGCTATAGTCCTCTCATTTTAGAGACGCTAGCGTTCACACACAAGCTGTAGAGGTAAATGCTAACTATTGCTAACCAAAACAGCAGCTCCAAAGCATGTAAATAGTCTTAGATGTATTTAAGTGTGGCTTTCTATTGCATGCTGAAAATGAGAATTCAAAACGATATATCTGCCATGTACATCTTTAACGCCAGATGTGATCACACCACACTGTTGCGTCCATATTATGCTCCCTAATCTTTTTTATTTGGTTTAAAGTAAACTACATTTTCACCCATTAATATAGCATTAATACGTTTTAATATTGAATACAGTAATTTTAATTGTCAACCTACTCATTCGTCACTGTAGGATGGCGCCAGAAGTGGTGATGTGCGAGACGTCCAAGGACCGCCCGTACGACTACAAGGCGGACATCTGGTCCCTCGGGGTGACCCTGATTGAGCTGGCGCAGATCGAGCCGCCTAATCATGAGATGAATCCCATGAGAGTGCTGCTGAAAATAGCCAAGGCTGAGCCGCCCACCCTCATGCAACCCTCCCGCTGGTGAGATGACGTGCTTTCTATTTTTCAGCATTTTGTTTTAATTTTTGGAGAATTTTTTTTCTGTTTTGTGGATTTTTTTTTCTGTGTTTTGGAATTATTTTAGTTTTTTCTGTTTTTTGGAATATTTTTTTGGGCTACTCTGAATATTCTTTTAGGATGAATCGTTCAGAAAAAAGGGGGAGAAAATACTCAGAAAAAACAAAAATATTTAAAGAAAAATACAACAAAACTCAAAAAAGAAACTAAAATAATTACTCAAAAAGCAAATGTAAAAATAAATGACTTTTTCAAGTGAATGCAATACGCTTCCACAAGTTCACATACAACAAATGAGTGTTTTCAAAATATTCAACAAAATGTCATTTTGCCAAACTAGTCCGTTAGCTTAATGCTAACATAATATAGAATGTTATAGATTGGCTAACAGAAATGAGCATTGGTGTTTTTATGCCCTCCAAACTGTATTGCAGGTCGCCAGAATTCAACGACTTCCTCCGCAGAGCACTTGATAAAAATGTGGACAACCGGTGGGGCCCATTGCAGCTTCTGCAGGTGGGCCGCCATGATCCGTTCACTGTTTAGAGCATGTCGTTATCCTTGCACTTCAATTTAGCCGATACTGATGAGCGGATCCACTCACAAGTCAGCTAAACGGCTTTATAATTACATTTCTTGGTCTCTCCTTCCATCCTGGCAGCATCCATTTGTCGCCAGTGTCATAGACAGCAAACCTCTGCGAGAGCTCATCGCAGAAGCGAAGGCTGAAGTCACAGAGGAGATCGAGGACAGCAAAGAAGAGGAAGAGGAGGAAGAGGCCGATACGCCCGTGGTACTAACTACCAGTTTACATGGCTTGTGTCAGTGATAAATTTTAACATTTTGTGTTTTGGTTCAGGCCGCTCCCGGGCACAAGCGAGCACCGTCCGACGTGAGTATGGCGAGCTCCGAGGAAGACAAAGTTCCGTCTACTCCATCCGCATTGGAGTCCGTCACAGAAAAGAAGGAGGCTGAGCCGGCTGAAGACGGCTCCAGTGATAAGCTCTCCGATGAAGGTCTTGGAACAAGCGAGCCCGACAAGACGGAAGAGGAGAAACTCAACGAGGTGCCCGAGACCGGTAATGAAGACACGGCCCGCGGGCTGATGGAGGAGCCCGTCTCACCGGAGCCTACGGAGCCCAAGGACCAAGCTGATGAGATTCCTGCTGAGCTGACTGCTTCGGAGGAGCACATTATAGATAAAGTGCAGACAGCGGAAGAAACGCAGACGCGGGAAGAAAAAATAAATGATTCACCACAAGTAGTAGAACTTGAAAAAGAGCTTGAGGAGGTGACCAAAAAAGATGAGTCAGATCAGCAGATTATCGAATGTGTAGAATCAGACGAGACACCTGAGGATGCACGTGCCAAACCAGAGTCTGTATCAGAGATAGAGGTGAAACAAGTGAGCAAGCCAGACGACATGCTTCAGCATGACCTGGCCGACATGGCCAATGGCACTGATCTCATTATTGAAGGCGGAGGTGACATCGCAGCACATATCGTGGGAGACGCAGGCACAAATTTGAGTAAGGGTGAGTCTATTGTAAAAAATCCTGAGGAGAACATTTCTGAGTTGCCTGATCAGGACGCAGAGACCATAGATGAGATCATACCTTCAAATGGAATGTGCGATGACTCTATCAACACATCTGCGGGACTCCCGGCCAAGGATGACGACAAAGCGACGCTGGCAGAAGAGAGCATTACCCATAGTGAAACCAACTCGGGGGCAAAGACGGATCAGGGAAGTCCTGCCGTGAGCCGGCAAGATGTGGAGAAGGACTCGGACTCCGGAAGCAGCTCGGCCGCCGACAACAGCAGCATGGACCTCAATCTGTCCATCTCCAGCTTCTTATCCAAAAGCAAAGATGGAGGCTCAGTGTCTGTGCAGGTAGGTTCAGCTTTCCTTTTTTTTTTTTTTACAACACTTATCAAATATCAGCGCTTAATAATTATCCATCCATCCATTTTCTATACTGTTTATCCTTGTCAGAATCAGGGAGAAGCTGGTGACTATTCCAGCTGTCTTAGGGCAACAGAAGAACAGATCAGAAGTCAATTACAACACTCACGCTCACCTATTGTCAATTTAGTCTTCATAGCCTAAATGAGAAAATGAATGCCAAGCACAGGGAGAACAAAAATCACAGAAATCATAGAAAGCCCCGAGCAGAGATTCATACTCGCAACCTCCCCTTGCTGTGAGGCAGCACCGGGCTGCTACGTAACAACATAAACTTGGTTTACTTCGTAGGACGCAAAACACCAGAAGAAGACGCTAAAAAAGACGCGCAAGTTCTTGGTGGACGGCGTGGAGGTCAGCGTGACGACGTCAAAGATCGTGACTGACAACGATGCCAAGAACGAGGAAATGAGGTTCCTGAGGTGCGTGCCTGCCTCTAATCACCGCCGCTATTCTGACGGTCCTAAATTAGGAACGTGACCTATTTAGCATGCATGCTTAGAAATAGTTCACGCAATCTATATGGGTTTTATGCAACTTTTTTGGGGAGGGACTACATGCATGACAGTGAATGAATGAAATGTACCGTAGATTAGCTTTCTGTTGTTGGTAGAGATAGAAAACTAGTTTTAGCGAGTTGACTTTGCAGCCCCCTGACGACATCGCCGCATGCTGTGGTTTCCTCAGGCGGCAGGAGCTGCGAGAACTGCGCCTGCTGCAGAAGGAGGAGCAGAGAGCTCAGCAGGAGCTCAGCAACAAGCTGCAGCAGCAGAGAGAGCAGATATTGCGCCGTTTTGAACAGGAAACGACAGTGAGTCACTTCCACCACAACTGTTTTTTGTTTTTTTTCTTCAGCGCAGCCAACCTCTGCCCAAGTAAGACATTTTGTTTCGTAGTTTAGATCAATCTAATGGAGAGGCTAGTTTTGGCACAACAGGCTTTTAGGTCTATATAGTAAAAACCTTAAAGGATATTGGAAAACTTCCTGTTTATATTTGCAATAAAAAAAAAATCCATAGCAATAGTGGTCAAACTCGGCATCGGAAAATTATGTTAATTAACATTCTTTACTGTCATACAAGTGTAAAAAATAAGTTCACCAAATATTGAAAACATTATTTACCGCAAATGTTGCAAAGAATAATATACCTCCCATAAATGTGCCTCACCTGCAGAGTACATTTGATTGTATTATTTTCAAGTCAGTGTTGCGTCAGGGCAAAGACCACTTCCGGAACTGCACTTGTGACAAGGTTGCAATAAGTTCCATTTCCTGTTCTGTGGCTATCGTCGTTTCTCTTTGCCATCAATGGAAGATACCGCAAAAGAAAAAGCCGAGAAAAAATATGCACAATATTTACGTTCTATAAATATCTTTTATCTTTTATTTTAAGCATGTAACAAAGTTTTTTTATGGAGCTGAATGGATTTATCACATTTCAATTGATTTGTTATATCATTGAGCGAAATCCTCTTAAGTCCAAAATATTTTCTTCCTTGGTAACAAAAAAAAATTGAGAAGCACTGGGTTAGATATGAGTTAGCCAGTTTTGTTAAAATGGATAGCTCTAATGTTTTGGTGCCGCAGGAAGCAGTGAGCCACAAGGTAAGGAAGGGCACGTAGATTAATTTCTGCCTACGACACCGCTAAGTCAGCTAACTGTCTAATTAAACTCATTCAAACCCAAAAATGTGTAAATAGGTTTTTTAATACTTTGTCCTTCAATCCCAAAAATGTAGTTATACGTTTTTTTATGGGGAGTTTATGCTAGAGCATACAGAAGGCTGTGATGCAGCTGACATGAAGAGGTGGCTCAAAGTTTTTTTACAAAAAAACGGCCAGCAGGTGGCAGCAGAGTATAAGAGATCAGCCAGGGCCATGTTGCAACAAGCTCTTTTTCCCAGTGTTCCCACCAAGGATGTGAATATCGATGAAACTTAGCTATATCCTAATGCTAATTTCTGCAAAACAAAAACAACGAAAGAAGAAACTCTAATCTTTCTTTTGGTTGGTCCTATAGTTTTTATAGCAATAGAACACAATATTATATGGGCCTTGCGAAATCAGTCAAAACCCAGTAAAACAGCCGGGAGCGAAGGGGGTTGCTTCAGTGAAAATGGCTGGGAGTGAATGAGTTAATTGCATCCCTCATGGCTCTAAGATCTTTGAATTGGAATTTGGTTAAGGTGATGCAACCATAGTCGCAAAGTTAAATGTATTAAATAATCGATTGAATGTGACGTTGGGATGGTATGTTGGTGCGCAGCGGTAAAATATAGCAACATATACAGTATAGTATATTTGACTTGGTCACAGAATGAATAGTCAAAGTACCATGTAGTACGTCTTACTTGGTCATCGTCTTGCGCATGTGCTCAGGCGAAGAAGCGTCAGTACGACCAGGAAGTTGAGGGCCTGGAGAAGAAGCAGAAGCAGACCATCGAGCGCCTGGAGCAGGATCACACCAGCCGGCTGCGGGATGAAGCCAAACGCATTAAAGGGGATCAGGACAAAGAGCTGTCCAAGTTCCAGAACATGCTGAAGAACAAGAAGAAGGAGGTACGTGTGCTAACTCACCGCCGGTGGTGGTCGCACGTGGCAAATGCGAGACTTGGAATGGTGCATGCATGCATGGGGGCTTCTTATCTTGGCTACGGGAGTGCTGCGCCATGACGACAACATATTGGTGTCTTGCTCTTAGCCGCTGCCATGTTTTTGTATCCATTATTCATCCGCCTCCAGTTGCAAGTTCAATCCGGGTAGCGCTAAAGCATCAGGGCGCTTTGTGAGGCGTGCGGGTCATCTTCACCCTCTTCTTCATCATCTTTATCAGCGCTCTCTTGTCTTTCCGCTGTTCTATTATGCTGTGTTAGCCGCTTGGCATTGTGCTTTGCGTTGCCATGGTGATCATGCTATTTGCCGTGTCCTTATTGCGGTTGTTTGCTTCTGCTTGCAGCAGCAATATAATGTAGACTATCATGCCTTACAAACAGTGTTGACTTTGTATTTTTTGTTTTTGTCATCTTGAACTGTACTATATTGACCTAACCATGTGTTTGGAATGAGTGTGTGAGGTGGCGTTGGTCATTGGATGGGTGATTTTTGTGACACTTTTTTCTCTCTGGTGGTGGCGGGATCGCTTGGAAAATGAAGCAGCCGACATGGGCTCATCTTGAATCCATTCTTTTAATATTCAATCGGCGTTGTGAGCTTCTGTCTGATGATTCCAGCTTAGTCGCTTGGCTTTTTTGTTTGATTTTAGAAGATGCAAAAAAAACACTTCTGGCTGACTCAGACAATTGCAAAGTATCCAACTCATGACTAATTAATCTGCAACATTCCGTAACCAGTCGAGGTGGGTGAGGTGAAATGCGGTGGCGGGATGCGCTCTAATAAATCCTCTCTGCATGTCTTTTTAATCGCGACCTTCTTCGATTTTTTTTTCCCGTCTTATTTTCTTCAAATCAACAAGCAGTCTCTGCACCAATACAATACTTTCTAGGCCAAACAGGAAGTTGGGCAGTCACCTAAACACATGCGAAAACAGCTCATGAGGCGCTTAAAGGAGGACCTAACGTTTCTTAAGACCGCTGAGGTAAAACACAAACTTGTACTGACGTCTTCTCTCCTCAACACCTTTCATGTTTCTACTCCTGACTTCTTCTCGACTCACTCCAACTTCACTGTCGGAATTCTGTTTCTTGCATTTAAGTGACTTGATTAGGCAAGAGACCCTTAGTTAAGGTCAGTTATTTAGTTCATGATGTCAGTACTATATCAAGAAACAGGAAGATGGTGTAATGCAGTGGCCCCGCAAATTAAAATGTTCAATATTTAAATTTAAACATTTTAAATAGTTGAACAAATGGGAATAACCCTCTAATAAGTGTTTTCCACGAAAAGCTCATGTTGGCTCTCCGAAAAAAAGAAAAGTAAAAATAAGATCAAATACAATACTCACCCTTTGGAGGCACTCAAGTCAACTTTATGCATCACACAACAAGTTAAACAAGAAGTGAATTGCTATTTACTGTAACATTTTTTTAAAGGTCAAATTTGTATTCACCCTTAACTTTAACCAGGACAAAATATCATTGCACTTGTCCTCTTTGCCATTACTGGGACTTTAACAAAAGACAACAACAAAACACTCACAAAAATGCCACTTATGTCGTTGATCCTTAAAGAGGAAGTCAAGTCAAAAATCGTCAAATCTTCTTTACAATAATATATTCTGCTGCTTCTCGGAGTAATATTTCTTTTTGTGGAATATGATGTAAAAAGCAAAATCCGCCCGTTATCCATCTTATGTCATGTAGGACGTGAGTGATTGAGTGATGGCGGACCCAAACGCAGGAGAATAAGGCAGTGAAACGGGAATCAAGTACAATGCGTGGTACTTTAATGAAACATAGGGAAAAAAGGTGAGCAGACGACCATGACTTGATGGGACGTGACTGGACTGGTCGCCATGACTGGACAGGACGTGACTAGACTGGTCGACATGACTGGAACGAGCGTGACGTGACCTGATTTGACTTGCTGCAGAGTGGCTATGACTTGGATGTGGCTGTGACGGAGACGACTTGGCTGTGACGAAGACGTCTTGGCTGTGACGAAGACGACTTGGCTGTGACGAATACTTGACACACGAACTTTCACACATCGTAGACAATGCAAAATGGCCGCCCATGGCCGCCCCTGGAGATTTTGGCCCTAATTTGTTGTAATTATAAAATGTAGAAGACCTCGCAGTTTAATAATCCAGTATTGATGGCCGTTGAGACTCAATGGAAGCGACTGATTCCCTTTTAGAAGCGAAAGCACAATCCACAACGGATGACGAAATAACCCTCAGTCGACTGGAAGCATGCACTTTGTTAACAAAACTGCTCTTTTTTTTTTTTTTTTGCAAGCTGGATGCAAATCTTGAGAGCTTCTGTAAAAGCATGACAAACCAAGCAGCGCATCAATAAATAATACGGACTAACTAACATTGATTCGCAACTGTGCTGCGCGCCGCTAATTCAACGCTATTCCCAAAGTGAGATGAGGCTAGCCCGTTGTACCAAGAGTGTGTGTGTGTGTGTTTGTTTCTGTGCGTGTGTGTGTTGGTGTGTGCGCGTGTGAGATGGTCATCCTGTCCCTGACGAGGGCGAGTGTGCGCTGTGTGCTCTCCTCCGCAGGCGGTCGCCCAGGTTATGATACAGTCTTTTCAGTTGTCCTCATGCGCACTCTTCAATGCTCAGATGCAGGATGTAAGTCCCTCCCCCTTACCCCCCCCCCACCCCCACCCCCACCCACACTCCTCCACAACTTTCTCTCTTTCTTACCAGCCCATACTTAGATGTGTGTAAAGTGACAGCGCAGTCAAGTAACGTGTAAGCATGGGCTCGCTCTGGCGTGTTTGGAGTGACGTCATCGCTGTGTTTTTGTGCAGTGGTTCCTTGCTCTCGTCCACCAGTCTGTCTCGTATTTACATTCGGGCCATATGACAGATGGCCAAGCGGGGCCGCTTATATCCATGTTTGTCCACGGCATGATGACTGACAGAATTTGAATGTTGCATTTTCGGTACAGTGGTTTAATGCTGAGGTTTTCAAATTGGGGTTAATGAGACGTATTGGCCTCTGTCGTGATTTCAATATCAGTCGAAATGTAAAATCACGATTATTATTTTTTTTTTTCTATAATTGCGCAGTCCTTCCTCTAACGTAGTACAACTGCCAATTGAGTACAAAATGACGTAGTATAGCCACTATTTGAGGAAATAAGGTTGCTTTTAGAACAGCATTCTTGGCAATTGATTATTTTTCATGTGACTTATGAATCACATTTTTAGAATTCTTAACATGCCTGAAAAGAAGGGCTGGTTAATAAAATAATCGATATCAAATCAATTTTCCTTTTCCAGCCCAATATCAATTCATAAAACCATGCATCGATTATTTAAATATCTTTTTTTTCACCATAAATTCTTAATTTTCTGATGAAAAAAGAGACGAATCTTTCTTTTGGTAGATTCCATGTTTTTATAGCAATATAACACAACATTCTGTTTTGTTTGCAAGCAAAATGAGTCAAAATCCAGTAAAACAGCCGGGAGCGAAAGGGGTTGCTTCAGTGGAAATGGCTGGGAGTGAATGAGTTAATTGTTGTAGGTTGTTTATATGCAATGAGGTTAATGTTACCTGTAATTTTTTAACTATATTACATTGTCACTGCTGTAATGTAAAAAAAAAAAAGCAATATTGTGCTTTTTTTCCCCCAAATATGAGCTCTTTTTTTTTTGTTGATAGAACAATATGGAATTTTAGACAAAATGGACGCCAGTTTAACACAGTTCTGATTAAAAATATGACATAAAATAACTTTTTTTCCATCCTTGCATGCATGGTTTTCATGTTGAAGTGTTACCTTTGCCAGTGTAAAGTGTTTCCTAGGAACAAACTTTAATAATAATAGCGAAATGATGCGAGTGCAAGCAAATGACGTGCAGCGTGGTTGTCGATGTGGTCTTACATGACGTGAACGTTCCTCCTCCATCGTGGCTCATGCGTGCCCTTTTGAGTGTCTCCTCTCGATGATGTCGCATCTCCCGCCCCGCACTGTGGATAGAATCCGATTACATCATTCACCTGACAGCAAATGCGTCTTTTTCTCTTTCAACTCTCACCTGTCCGTCCTCGGTTCCACTTTTTTTTTTCTCTCTCTCTCTCTCTCTCTCTCTCTCACCTTCGCTCCCATTTTGTGGCCCCTCAGGAGCAGGAGTTCCTCCAGAAGCAGCAGCAAGAGCTGGACGGGGAGCTGAAGAAGATCATCCAGCAGCATAAAGTGGAGATCGCCACCATGGAGAGGGATTGCCTCAACCACAAGCAGCAGCTGATGAGAGGTGGCTTCTTACTCCACCTGTAAGCAGGGTTTTCCCAGATAGGCCGCAAAAAAAATGTGTGTGTGTGTGTGTGTGTGTGTGTGCGTAGCGCGGGAGGCAGCCATGTGGGAGCTGGAGGAGCGCCAACTGCAGGAGAAGCACCAGCAGCTCAAGCAGCAGCTCAAGGACCAGTACTTCCTACAACGGCACCAGCTGCTCAAGAGGCACGAGAAGGTAAGCACAGCAGTTATTATTACTTTGGTTTAGTTTTATTATATTATAGTATAAATAAAAAGAAATAAAAAATATATCTTATATTTATGTTATATAATTATTATTTGTTATAGTTTAGTTTTATTATTAGTTATTACTGAATGAGTTAGCCAAAATAAATAAATACAATATAATATAGATTATATTAATATTATATTTATTTGGTATAGTTTAGTTTTATTAGTTACTGAATGAGTTAACAAAAAAAATGTAATGTAGAATACATTATCATATTTATTTATTTGTTATAATTTAGTTTTATTATTAGTTATTACTGAATGAGTTGACAAATAAAAATAAATAAAATATAATATAGATTATATTAATATTATATATTTATTTATTGTTCTAGTGTGTATATTATTTATTACTGAATGAGTTAACAAATAAAAATAAATAAATAAAATATAGATTATATTTATGTATATTTATTTATTATTTGTTATAGTTAAAAAAATTTATTAGTTATTACTGAATAAGTTAACAAATAAATATAGATTATATTAATATATTTATTATTTGTTATAGTTCCGTTTTATTATTATTACTAAATGCGTTAACAAATAAAAAATAAATAAATAAAATATAGATTATATTAGTATATTTGTATTTGTTTATTTGTTATAGTTTAGTTTTATTATTCATTATTACTGAATGAGTTAACAAAAAATAAATAAAAAATTATATTTCCAACCCTTTGTTCAAAAACTTTATTTCAAATGGACGGTGCAGAAAATGCCCAAAATGTTTTTCTTACTGTAGGAGATGGAACAAATGCATCGCTACAACCAGCGTCTGGTGGAGGAGATGAAGAACAAGCAGAACCAGGAGCGGGTGCGCCTGCCCAAGATCCAGCGCAGCGACGGCAAGACTCGCATGGCCATGTTCAAGAAGAGCCTCCGTATCGCCGCCTCGGCCGTCATCACGCCCGAACAGGAGAGAGAACGCATTAAGCGGGTACATCACTTACTGCAGCTTAGTTGCAACAGTCTTCTTTGCGTTTCATCATCCATTATATATAATTGCATGTAGTCTACTGCCCCCTGGTGGCCACCAGAAAGAGCACCATACATTTAAGCAAAAAAACAGCACAAAAACGGTTTAATTTTTTTTATACTACATTTGTATTATATATGCAAGTTGTGTTTTTTTTTTTTTTTTTACTCACCACATATGAAGTACACTATAAAATGGCAAACTGGTCACTGGTCATCTATCTTGTCTGCTGTCCAGTTTGCTTTTCAAGAAGAGAAGCGGCAGAAGAACGAGCGACTCCACCAGCACCAGAAGCACGAGAACCAGATGAGAGATCTTCAGCTGCAATGTGACTCCAATATCAGAGAGCTGCAACAGCTGCAGGTGAGGAGTGTAGTGGTTCACCTAGCGGACATCCCGTTCAAAATCAACCTGCGGTCAACTTTCAGTGCCGGTAAAACGGGCGACATGTTCGCCACCGATTCTCAACGTGACCTCTATTTTGTTCCCAGAATGAGAAATGTCACCTCCTGATCGAGCACGAGACCCAAAAGTTGAAGGAGCTGGATGAGGAGCACAGTCAGGAGATCAAGGAGTGGAGAGAGAACCTGAGGCCCAGGAAGAAGGTTTGTTGCTCGTCGTTATTGCCGGCATATACGATCCAGACACTTGGGAAGCTAAATCGAGAGCAGAGAAAAACATTTTCACGGTTATGCTTCATGCATTTAATCTTATTAAAACACACTTTGCATCTAAGCACCGAAATATTCAACGAACGAAAATACAATAGCTTAATGCTAACATGTGGAGGGAAACGCCACAGGCAGGCTAATGAGAATTAGCATAAATGTTACACTTTGAACCACACTAGAATGAAACATATATTTAAACATCAAAATGTTCAACCAACTGTATTATTATATTAGCATTCAAGCTAATAAAACCATTTTATATTTAAACAAGCAGTCTTTTTTTCTTTTCTTTTTTTGACTTATGTAGTCCGCTAGCTTAACTCATTGACTCCCAGCCATTTTCACTGCAGCGATCGCCTTCGCTCCCGGCTGTTTTTGACTGATTTTGCAAGGTCCACAGAATATTCTGTTTGCTATAAAAACATGAAACCTGCCTCTCTTCTTTCATCAGGAAAAAACATTTCTATCTGTTTCTGTTTTGCAGCAGTTAGCATTAAAATATAGCTAAGTTTCATCATTATTCACATATCTGTTTAAAACTGTGGGGAAAACAGCTTTATGCAACATAGCCCTGGTAGATCTCTTATACTCAGCTGCCACCTGCTGGCCATTTGTGTAATAACTACCACTTCTTCAACCGTTCCTTTGCGGTTTGAGAGGCCTTTTTCTGTATGCTCGAGCATAAATAAAATAAAATAAAACGTATAAATGCGTCTTTGGGACACTTAAAACATTTACAATAGAACGTATTTATACGTTTTGGGGAGCAAATGAGTTCATGCTAATATAATGTGAAACACTATAGATGGGCTAACAGAAATGAGCATTGATACTGTGATCATTTTTAACAGCACAACTATAAATTGGAACTTGCCTGTATTATTGTTGTTCTTTTTCAATGTCCTGACGCTCGTCTTGCCCTGTGCTGCCCCCTGCAGGCACTAGAGGAGGAGTTCACGCGGAAGCTCCAGGAACAGGAAGTCTTCTTCAAGATGAGCGGCGAGTCGGAATGCCTTAACCCCACCACCCAGAGCCGCGTGTCCAAGTTTTACCCCATCCCGCACGTGCACAGCTCCGGAACGTAGCCGCCGAAAAACTGCGACGATGTTGCGCTTAGATGGGAGAATAATATTTTTGATTTTTTTTTTTTTTTCAAAGCATGTTATAATTTGAAAAGGTCGTACAGGTTGTATATGAGTGCCTCCTAATTTGTTTTTTAGTTGCATTTTTGCTTATTACAGCCGCTCGCCCCCTCCCACCAATGAATGTCTTTCTCAATATCACTGAACAAATGATTTCATTTAGTGGTTGCACCCTGCAATGATTTTCCTCCATTCATTTCGACACGTGGGGGGATGACTACTTCCTGGAGCCCCGCTATAGAGTGGATGCCGTCAAATGCATATCGAAGGAATGTAAACTTGCTGTCAATTTTGCACTGTTTTTTTTTTGTTGTTGCCACATTAGCTGAAAGAATATGCAGTACAAATCATTGGGATTTTATAACATGATTTATTATTTTATGACCACTCTGTTGTCTAGTCATGTGTTTTTGCTTTACACTGATGCTGTAATTCAGGGGTGGGAAAATAAAAATAAATAAAAAAGGCCCTCAAATAATAAACCCACACTGCTCATAATATAAGATAATCATAATTAAGCTTATTTTTTCATAAATGTATCAAAGCCCTCGGAGGACTCGATCATTTTTTGTTGAATGAAAATGCTGTAATAACAATCATCTGCAAAACGGCCTAAACTTGATTAATTTACACCGCACTGCTCGACTTCCCATGCTAGTAACAAATGCTGGATTTTTATTTGGGTTGTTTTACACCAAACATAGATATTGATATATTTTTTAAGAATTTTAACGCGCTGCATTTTAATTGTAATGTCTTTCTCCACCTCAATGAAAAAAAAGTATATATGCAGTTCTATTGTCAGATCAAATGTATTGCAAATGTCAGGACATATTTGTTGTAAATAAATAAAAAATATTCATGTTTTATTTGTGTGTGTTTGTGTTTTTTTTTAATAAAAACAAGAATAGTAGCAATTTATAATTTAATGTTTTCAATAAAACGTGACGGTATAAAGTCAATACATCAAAGTCAGTGTTCTCGTATACAAAAATATACAATCTAATCAATCAGTCATTCCTTTATCTTCATCAGCAGCCCAAAAGCGGAATATTGCTTTGTTTGCGTATTCATCTACAAATCTTCCTTCAAGTACAGCAATAATCTGTCCTAAATACAGCAATCGATAATGTAACTTGGCTGGGTGAATGCTAATGCTATAATGCTGACATAAATATGTTGTATTAGGTAATTTTCAATCGTTTTGTACGGATCCTGGAGACTTGAGTGGCATATAGTGGCTAAGAACAATAAGATGACATTTTTCATAAAACAGCAATTAACGTATTGACCTCAATACAGTAGAATACTCATAAAACGAAATATTAAAAAACTTCAGTCACTCGAGCATACTTCTACTATAATAATATTTCCATCTAAACAAAGCAAATATTAAACATCCACAAGTGAGCGACGGAAAAAATGTGACCAACAAAACTAAACACCGGCCAGCAGCAAAGCTAAAGAGCTAATCATTATTACCAAAGCTTTAATTTTTGTCCTTCTGCTTGCATTGCTTCTGTTGAGAACAGAGAAGAAGAAAAGTAGTAGCCACGCTTCAGCCGCCGTCTGCTGGACCTTCCTGCCGCTCACGCTTGATTACTTTACCTCCTGGAACAACAAAACAGAAATTTTAATATAGGATCTAATAACCAATATTGGGGCATACATTTAAGACATATTTAAAATTGAAATACTGTCGTTCGGTCCTGTACTTTCATATGTACAAGCAAGCACCCAGTTGTAGCACACACTTGCTGGCGAGAACCACATTTCTGTTACATTTACATCCACCGGCGAGATCCAGCCTACTATAACGCATACACTTCCAAGCGAGATCCAGCTCACTCTTCTACACGCCCCCTGCCCCCTGTGATGCATACACTTGCTGGCGAGATCCAGTTCACTCTTACACACGCGATATCCAACCCTCTGTTTTGCATACACTTGCTGGTGAGAGTCCGCATTTGCCCAAAAGTATATGCGGAAAATTTTGAGTACCTGTGTCCCTCCTCTGTACGCGATGTGGAATTTGGATCGTGTACGTCCCTGGAATTCCTGGTAAACCCGAACGTCCAGCATCACCTGGAAACAAATATATTTGAAACATCAGACAAAATTTGTGGATGCCTGGCTACTATGCCCCCTTGGTTCACCCCTCTCAAAGCCCCTGACGAGAAATGGTCAACATTACCCTAAAACAGCCCGTGTCTTTCCAGGGATAAGTTCTTGAGACATTTTTGTCTACAGCAATTTCATGAAGTTAAGTAAAACTGGCTCTGACCATGTGGAGATTTATCAATAGAATTTGACTGGAAATGCCCAAAATTACCCTAAAATGGCCGCCAAAACCAAAATGGCAGACGTGGTCTACTTGTGATAGACAAGCCCACCAAATTTCATGTTTCGAATTGAAACTACTTCCGGTGGACTGTACCCTTATCTCCCTTGGGTCCCGGGTAGCCTCTCTCTCCTCTTAGTCCGGCAATTCCTGGAGGACCAGGGACGGTGCCGTGAGCTGTGCCAAGAGAAGAAGAATCAGTAAAAAGCTCCGGTTAGTCTGGACCTTTCCATAATCCGAGTTCTCACTTCTGAAGAAGTCCATGAGATCAGCCGTGACGTTCCCGTAGGCCGCAATCACACGGCTGTAACCGGGCGCTCCGGGGGGTCCCGGTGGGCCGGGGGGACCTTGGACGGCTCTTACTTGAGTTCTCCAAGGACCCTCCACCAGGTACTCCTGCAGCAGGCCTTGGTCTGTGTGAAGAGAGAAAGACAACCTTTCAACATAATGAAATCTGCTGAGTCATAAAGTTGCAATAAAGTGGCGAGTCATCCACTCACTCTTGATGTAGTCGGAAACCTTGAGGGCCACGCTGCTGTAGTCCATGATCTCGCTCAGCTTGCTGATGTCGATCTCGTGTTGGGAGGTGAGCCGGGTGTCGCTCTGAGACGAACTCTGACTCTGGCTGCTGTGTCTTTGCACGTAAACAGTCTCTCCGCGATCTCCCTTTTGGCCCGTCGGTCCCGGAGGGCCCTGGGGTCCGGTGAGGGCCCGTCGGACGCTGTCGGCTGATGGAAAACCGTGATTATGTTGCATTTGCGAACGTGGTAGCGTGTTGACAAGTAGTCGCTTACTGGTCAGGTAGTCGTAAACTTCAGAACGGATGGTCTCCCGAGGGACAGTTCCGCTGTAAGTAACGGTGCCCCCGGAGCTACTGGGTGGTCCTTGAGGGCCTGGAGGTCCAGGAGGGCCTGGAAGACCTCTGAAGCTAGAGCCTGTTAAACATTTAAGGTTGGATGTTTTAACTGTACGTAAAACATTGTGCTGCAAGAGACTTTAAGAGCGTGGCTAAGGCGCAAGGTAGTTCCACTGTTCCTGTACTTTACGAAGGGTTTTGATTGGTTACCTGCTCCAGCGGTTTGATTGAACCTGAACCCTAACCCTCCGTACTCACCCTGCAGGTAACGTTGAAGCTCATCCAAGCTGTACCCACGACCGCCCGCCCCCAACACGGTGGTGGAGACCCCTGGCGGCCCCTGAGGACCAGGGGCCCCAGGTTGCCCAGGAGTACCAGGAGAACCGGGAGGGCCTTGGTTCACGGCGGAACTGATCCATGTACGGAAGTCTGAATCTGTTTGGGAAGGAAAGACGTGTAGTCACTAATCTGACTAACATGGAATATGAAGTGGATTCTGGTGTTTGTTTTACTTCTAACTAGCGCCGAGTAATCAATCGAAACTGCCGTGTAACCCTGACCGCCTGAGCCACCCGCTCCTGGAGGCCCAGGGAGTCCTGGTGGTCCGGGTGGTCCTCTTGCGATTCCTCTTTCTGTTGACCAAAAAGAACTTAACACACACGGCGGCAACAGTGTCATGGTTTTGATTCAGGACTTACCGTTCATGATGTTGAAGACATATGTCGCGACTTCCTCAATACTGTAAACGCTCGAAATTCCTCCTGATCCACCTGGTGGTCCAGGTGGTCCCGGTGGGCCTGACAGGTATCTCCTCACATCTTCTCCTAGAGATTAGAGAGAGAGAGATGTTCTAGCTATGCCAAGATGCTATCATGCAGTTAGAAATTGGACAATTTGTTGTACTGACTCTGCAGCATGGCAATGAGACCGCCGACAGTCAAGGCCCCTCCGGGTCCAGAGGGTCCGGGTGGTCCTGGTAGACCCTGAACCCCAATGCTGATGCCTGAGCTGGAACCAGAACCTGTGAAAGGAAAACACAGTGAGGCAAAACGCATCTCAGTTTTAAAAATGAAGATTACCAAAGACTCACGTTGCAAGTAGGCAACAATTCGAGTGGAGATCTCCTCGATGGAACCCGAGAAGGTTCCGGGTTGTCCTGGAGGTCCGGGTGGACCTGGAGGTCCTGGAACACTAGACTGCCTGCTTCTACCTGTTAAGTGGTATATTTGGTAGCCATGGTGTTCATTGGCGGTCTTCGAACTTCAGAGAGCAACTTACTTAGATAGTCCGACAAGTACTGGCGCATCTCGATGGACGAAGCGAAGGAACCGGGCTGCCCGGGAGGTCCTTGAGGCCCTGGAGGACCAGGAGGCCCTTCGGTGACGGAGACTGAGCCTGAAGAAAGACATATGAGGAAGTTGGTGCGGCAAACTGTGCTGTCATTTGAGTTGTAAAGAGGAGGAACATTTCCGGTAAATTTTTCATTGGAAGTTACGATGGGGAATTTGGGACTTTTCAAAATGGGACTTGAGAATTAAAATATAGTACATAGGCTCTTCTTGACCTCATGCACACGCACTACAGAACCACTTCACTTCATTCGAGTAGATTTCAGAAAGACATGATCTACCTCGAGAAGATCCGGGAATTCCAGGAGCTCCAGTGTCACCTTAAAAGAAACAACAAATCTTCATTGGACGTTCTGTTCAAACGTATCTTCTGGCTCCTTCAAATCTTTACCTTTGACTCCCTGTGGTCCTGGCAGTCCAGGAGGCCCTGGAGGTCCTTGCACTCTGTGTTCTCCGGAATAGGTGGACACTGGGAGGGAAAACAACAAGCTTAGTCCACCGGACTAACTGTGTGTGGTCTTCCGTTTGTAATGATCTTGAACTGACCTCTCTCCAAGCTTCCTGGTCTTCCAGCCAAGCCGGGTTGTCCTGGTTCACCTGGACCACCACAGTTCATTAGTTATCAGCGATCAGTAACTTGTGGTTTCACATATCTGTACATTTTTAACCTATCCTCCTTTAGGCCAAAGCCCTTTCTGATATAAGAGTATTGCTTTGGCGCCATCTTGGTGCATAGGAAATATGAAAAAGGGTTTCTCAAAAGTTACCTTGGTAGCCTCTCGGTCCAGGAGAACCTAAAGATGGACACAAAAGTTGTTGAGATATATTGGATCCAAAATGGTACAATAACTCAGTGTTGGTCAAACCTGTGGATCCTTTCTGCCCAGCAGGTCCAGGTGGTCCTGGTTGTCCAGTATAATAAGTTCCTAAAGTGTTCAAATAATAGTATCTTTATCTTTATGGATTCCGTAAATGCTGCATTCCCAAATGGTGATTGATTTCATACCGGAGCTGGACGTAACACCAGAATCTCCTTTGTCGCCTTTCGGTCCTGGTCTTCCGTAACCTGGACAATGGTGCAGAAATGATTACACGGTGAAGTCTATGGACTTCATCAGAAGCATCAAACGAGTCCTGGCTGACCTGGAGGTCCTGGTGGCCCAGGTGGACCCGGTGGGCCTTGTAGAGATGATACGCCACCCGAAGCTAGCTGCCCTAAATCATGATTTGGAGATAAAAGTTCAAGGTTCAAGGTTCAAGGAGAAATATGTCTTAATGGACAGCATTTGGCTAAATTTAATACTGGAAATCATTGATAGTGCGTATTATCTTCGAGGAATTGGTCTCTTGGCCTGACCCCGCATTTAGCAGACAGGCCTTCTCCACAACCTTAATTTCCTGTCTGTCTCTCATGCATCCTGCTTCATTAAGGCTCACATACTGCATTCCTCCAGTTAATGTGCAGAAGATAAAATTACATCCAGGATAATATTTGTATATATATATATTTTTTTCAATCTGAACAGAAGAATAATACTCACTCTCAGCTAAGCTTGAGCTGAAACTCTCAGATGTCCTCACTGTTGATCCAAATTGTCCTCGGTCGCCTTTAGGACCTGCCAAGAACAAAAACATGCACCATGTAGGTCACATACAATATATCTAAAAATATTAGCGAAGATGTGTGATGATTTACCTGTAGGGCCGGCAGGGCCAACTGGACCTAAGAAGGTATATCACCACATAAGCAAATCACATTTTACAAACATAGGTGTTATTATCATGTTATTATCATGTTATTATCATGTTATTATCATGTAATTAACATGTTATTACAAAATTGAAAGAAGCTGTCAAACCTGATATTCCCTGTGGCCCACGAGGCCCAGGTGGTCCGGGGATGTGAACAGTGGCAACACCGGCTGGTAAATGAGTGACAGATAAGCACCCTCATAATGAACACACAGCATATGTAAGAGTACCTTAACTTATCATTTTCAATAATTTTGTCATAGTCAAAGTCATAACTCACAAATCAAATCAAGTTTAACCATCTAAATGCACTAGAATGACACTAATCCATTCAAATACATCGAAAAAGCTACAGCCTGTAACTAACCACTGTACATGGTTTAGACTTAAGTCACATGGTACATGTTTTTCTTATTACCTGCATTAATAATTCTTCCTGCTTCACCCATATCACCTGAAAACAGACACAATAATTATTGCACTGATTTTTGTGCACTTTCTGCAGTTTTTGTGCTGGTTCCGTACCTTTAGGCCCTTGTTGACCTGGATTGCCTGGTAGTCCTGAACGAAGAAGAAAAACACCGTTTCACTTCAGACTTTTTCAAAAATATTTGGAAGCAGCACTTTTGAAATGGCCGAGCATGTTTGTTAAGATGTTTTATCGATTCCATCGATTAAGAGGAGCATGACGGCACCTGGCGGTCCAGCATCTCCTGGAGGCCCAGCAGCACCTCGAAGTCCAGGGTGGCCAGGACTGCCAAGATCACCTGTTGGCACAAATAAAATAAAATAAAAATCAGCATTTATGCTATCTTGAAACTTTAAAATTCAAAATTACTCGACAACTTAAATGAAACCGTTGACTGTGTTTTGAAGAATGCCAAAACATGAACCCAACCCTTAACTCATTCACTCCCAGCCATTTTCACTGAAGCAATCCCCTTTGCTCCCGACTGTTTTATTGGATTTTAACTGATTTTGCAAGGCCCACAGGATATTGTGTTCTATTGCTATAAAAACGTGGAACCTACCAAAAAAAAAAGATTAGAGTCTCTTCTTTCATCAGGAAATAAAAGTATATTGCTATCTGTTTCTGTTCAGCAACAATTATCATTAGAATATTGCTAAATTTCATCATTATTCACAAATCTGTTTAAAACAGTGGGGAAAAGGGTTTTTTGAAACATGGCCCTGATTAATCTCTTATACTCTGCTGTCACCTGCTGGCGTTTTTTGTAATAACTACCATTGCTTTAAGCATTCTCTTCAGTTCAGAGGCTGCATCAAAGCCTTCTGTATGCTCTAGCATAAATAAAAACATTTAAAAAAACATATAAATACGTCTTTGGGAGCATGGTAATATTTAAAATAGAACATATTTATATGTTTTTGAGAGCAAATTAGTTAATTAAGAGCTACATGACTAAATGCTAACATTTACCTCTCGAGCCTTTTGAACCGTCTTGTCCTGATGTTGGGGGGTAAAAAAAGACACAAACATTAAACTACTTTTGGCAGAGGAAAAAAACATAAATGAAGCAAACTTGTCTCTGCTGCCCTCTAATGGAGAAAATCTGATAAATTATAATCCAAAGCATACAATTGACATTAATCAACACTGGCAGTCCTATCACCCACCTGATGATCCCTTAGGTCCTTTCTCACCAGCCGGTCCAGGCAGCCCAGGTAAACCACGATCACCTGATCACACAAATCAGTTTAGGTTGACCTTTGCTTTTATGCATCCTGTTATTATTTACGTTCTTTATTCTACAAACTCTACCTTTGAGACCAGGTGTCCCAGCTTCTCCGCGGAAACCCTGAGGACCTGGTTGAACAAATAGACCATCTTTAAAAAGAAGCCATCCAAAAATGCCTTGCTAATGCTATCGTCCGTCATTTGAGGAGCAAGTCAAAATGAAAGGTGGAGGTAAGCAGCGATGAGGAGTGACGGCGTAGGTCAGGGTTCACCAATTCCGGTTCCCGAGGTCCAGAGTCCTGCAGGTCTTAGATGTTTCCGCCCACTAGCACACCTGATTCATATAATCAGCTCATCAACATGCTTGATAACGATCCTGATCTTTAGTATCAGGTGTGTTGGTAGGCGGAAACAACTAAAACCTGCAGGACTCCGGACCTCGAGGACCGGAATTGGTGAACCCTGGTGTAGGTACTTGGATCAACTTTTGGGTTGGAAGAAAGTAGTTTAGACTGTAGAGGGTAGTGTCAAATGTCAGGGGTGAAAGAAGGGCTTCCAAGGGTTTCCAGTGAGACCAGGTGGGTTTGTAGACTTAGAAGAGAGTAGCAATGATCCGAAGACCACGTAGCAAAGTTGAAGACACTGAGATTGTCTTTGGAAGAGACCAGGATGGACAGGATCACAAGTAAAGCACAGACTTGAAGGTTCGGAGACAAAGGTTTGGGCAAAGAGATTCGTGTTTATGGTGAGGGAAGACTTGAAGGTACGTGAAGTTAAAGCAGATTATTCCAAGCACAGGAAGAGATGGAAGAGAAAGATTCACTATGATGACACTGCAATTAGTCCAAAGAGTAAAAAGAAGAAGAAAAGGAGTCTTTGCTCGAACAAAAAAGAAGAAGCTCACCTGGTGCTCCAAGGAGCCCGGAAGCACCTGGAGTGGATCATCAGGGTAGAGTTAAACTAAATATTGTACTCTCGATGGGTCATTTGATTACTATTAAAAACTGGTCTCACCTTTTTGACCAGTGGGTCCAGGTTCCCCAGTATTACCTTCCGGAACAAAAACAATGAAATACTGAGGATTGACAGGACCTCCTGGTGATTTTTTTTCCCACTCCCACCATACACCGCAAAAATTGCTTGGCTCACTCCCGCCGTCCTGTCCTGTCCTACAGTATGCGCTGCTTGTCGCATCTCTTCCTCAGGTAGCACTGCCTTCTCAATCCCCATACACAATCCAAATCCAGGTTGCGCTGTCCTGTCTTGTCCTGTTTTATAGCTAACTGTCACACAGTTTCCTCATTTGGAGTTCCACTGCCTTTGCAGTCCAGATATCAATACAGTTAACAGTTCTTGTTCTGTTCAGTCCTGTCCTATTTGGTACTCATTGTGTCCCTTTTTCAAAAGGTGTATGTAGCATTGTCTTCCCAAGTCCAGTTATAGATGCAATCCAAATTCCGGACTTACTAACAGGTTGTCCTGTCCTGACCCATCCTTTCGTGTTGCACCCTTTCGCCACATGGTGTTTCACTTTTCTAGTCCAGATATCAATACTATGTTAACTCCTGGCTTACTACTAGTGCTCTATCCTGTCCTGTTCAGTCCTGTCCTATTTGGTACTCATGGTGTCCCTTCCTCAAAGGGTGTAGCATTGCCTTCCCAAGTCCAGTTATACAGTAGATATAATACAATTCTGGCCTCACTAACCCTGTCCTGTCCTGACCCATCCTGCCTTATTAGCTACTTGGCACAGTACAACCCGTGCTGCATTTCCAGTCCACAAATCAAGACAAGGTTAACTCTTGGATTATTATTTCTGTCCTATCCAGTCCTGTCCTAGTTGCCCCTCGTCACAGGTTGTAGCACTGCTTTCCCAATCCACACAGATACAATCCAACTTTGGGGTCACTACCGCTGTCCTATCCCATCCTGTTCTATTTGCTACTCGTTGTGTCTATGTAATATTATTATTGTCATATACGTAGATGAACACAGAACATTTTGCTTGATGTACCTTTTTCACCTTTGGAGCCAAATCCTGGTTCACCTCTGGGTCCAGCAGGGCCTTCTCGTCCCCTCAAACCAGAAATACCCTCCAATCCCTGTTCACCTGCAGACACATGCCGGCATTTATAGACCCACCTTAAAACAGTGTACGTGTATTGTACAACTGTCCATACCATGGCCTCCTTTTTGGCCCTTTGGACCCTGAGGACCCTCATGGCCAATCGGACCGGGACCACCTGAAGTCAAAAGGTTTGACATTAACCAACAGAAGATGTATCGAAAGGCATCTATTTATTTTATGAGCGGTTTAGAAAAAATGTCTGTCACAACAAATAAGAATTTGTAACTAAATTTGTTTACATATATTCAGGAAAACAGTTCAAACTTGGCATAAAAGTTCCTTACCTGCAAATCCGTGTTGACCCATGTCACCTGTAAAACACACAATTGGTTTGTGTTAAAGGAATTGCGCTGATAAGAAAGCAATAAGATCCGGCAATAGAAAAGTAGTGATTTGGCGCCATCTTGATGCCAAGGCATTATTTATGTTGATGAAAATAACAGAGAATGTAAAGAAGCTAATTGTATAAAACGTGAATCAGACAAATGTCACAAAACAACGCTGTGGTCCTCGTGAGCCTTTAAGGGGCGTGGCCGGATATTGTATATTGTACGGGTAATAAAACAGAAGTTACCTTTCGGTCCAGGTAATCCTCTTTCGCCTTGCATTGCACCTGTTATGAAAGCTGGAAAATACATTTTAGAGAATTTTATTTTCATTCATTTAGTTTTATGAATGTAAGATGTAGTTTCAGTATGTTTTTTTAAAATAATTTTTATTTTGCTAACATTTTGGTCACAAGTTACCTTGGAATGTCTGCGACTGCATTTCCCCTCTCACCATGCGCTGGATGGCTATGTGAAGAGCAGCGGCGTCCACGTAACCGCCGGTGCCGCTGGTCCAAAAGCCGTTGGTGAACGTTTGACCCTCCCTGTGGCTCCCGCTGGAGATGTCGGTGAAGCTGGTAGTGTGGCTCGAGGTGTGGCTAGAGGAGGAGTCGCTGCCGCCCAAGCTGGTGCCGCTGGTGCCTACGCCGCCGCTGGCGCCGGTTCCACTGGCACCGGCGCCAGTGCCGCCACTGCCACCACCAATAATGATGGTAGTCCGTCCGGAACTAGAGCCGCCACCGAGGCTGGTGCCTGCGCCACCACTTGAGCCGGTCCCAGTGGCTCCGCCTCCACCACTAGCTCCAGCGCCACCCACACTGGTTCCACTAGCCCCAGCGCCAGCTAGACTGGTACCACTAGCTCCAGCGCCACCCGTGCCGGTACCACTGGTGCCACCAGCACCTCCAGCTTCAGCTCCAGCTCCAGCTCCAGCACTGACACCAACACCCCCAGCAGAAGTACCACCCCCACCCCCAGCCCCAGCCCCAGCCCCAGTCCCAGCACCGGCACCGGCAGCAACCCCGATTTGCGTTCCAGAACTGGAGTCCGACCCTCCTCCTGCTCCGCCTGGCCCGAACACGAATATGTCCGTTTTGGACTGGTCGCCACCGTCCACAAAGGTGTTGCCGCCGAGTCCCACCAGACGACTGGTCCGAGCTGAGATGATGGCCGACTCGCTCTCCAGAGTGGCCATCCGGCTCTTCAACTTTCTTACGTCCTCGGCTAAAAACCACAACGAGATTATGTTTCATTTTGTTGAATGGCATTTCAAAAGTTAATAGAAGATTTTTCTATAGAAGGAAATGGATTTTTAATATGCCTCCAAGAGGCTGCAAACAGGCAAAATCTGATTGGATGGTTAGTAAATATTGTGATCATGTGATGATGCATTGACATTATTGGTTTAACTTTTTTTTTGTTATTGGCCAATAATAATACAATTCAGCCAACTCACAAAACCATTCATTTGCTCGTTTGATATTCTATCTAGATGTAGCTACATAATAATGATTAACTGGTTTATTATAATTGTAATTACAAGTTTATTACAATGTTATTGAACATGTACTGCATATAAATTTATGAATTTGCAAAAGATTAAGTGAAAGGGGTCCCTTTAGGCATTTTTTTTATAGAACAAACTAACAATTATCATTTGCTAATTATAACTAGTTTATTACACTGTATAGGACAATAACTATTCCGTTCATCAATTTAACTGAGTAAACCATTCACATATATCTCTATAGACACTTTAAATAAGATTATTGTACAGTTAGAATTATGGTGTAGTTATTCGCATTGAGATAGTAATTAATTTCTGCCATTAGGCAAACTAAACCTAAATTAAATTCAGGTGCTTGTTATTCGAACTGTAATAACTAGTTTATTTATAATTATTTTATGTCAATTAACAAGAAATCAATCGGCAATGTGTTCCTATGGGCATTTTGAATACAGTATAATTAGGTTTTACTTACTCACAATTAGTTTATTACAAAATCTGATTGCAATGACTAGTTTATTACAATGGTATAAGATAATGTTGCTAAAGGAATTCTCCCATTTAACAATAAATTCATTTGTAATGTGTCTCAAGTTAAATGTATGTGATATGTTTTTATATTGTAACTTTTTTTTTTTTTGACTAAGTAAATGAATAAGATATTCTCATTTACAATACTGACCAGGCTGAGTAAAAATAATATATAATTACGTTCTTGCATTGCATGGTAATAAATGGTTTATTACAATGTAATTGGACAATAACAATTTATGATATTTTGCCAAGGACCTTACCCAGCGCGATGAGGCCGAAGAGGAGTCCGAGCAGGAGCAAGAAGAGGAGCAAGAACGCCAGCAGCCACTTCCACCACGAGCAACAGCCGTCAAAGCAGCAGCACCAGCCGCCTCCGCAGGCGCCGCCCTTCTTGCGAAGCTCTGCAGACGAAGTCCATGGTTAATTAAAATGAATCTCGTAAATTGAGGCATGACTGCGCATGCAGAAAATAAAAACTAAAATACATACGTGCGTGTGTGCCTTTGTCTTTCATTAACACTCCTGATGATCCATCTGGCGGATTCACACATCTTTAGCGTTTAGGAACGAATACAGAAGTAATGTTGCGGTGTGAGACTCACAATAAGCATTTCCTGTCCCTGCCTTGAGCTGAGCCGCGTCACCGTAGCTTGTGATGAGCTTCTCCTTCTGGATGGAGTCGCCCGAGAGGGAACCTGAAACATCACAGCACGTTTATTGCCGACAGTTTGGCTCTTTTCGTTTCTGACCGTGCAAAAGTGCGCCTCACCTCCCCCGACAGTCCTTGTGAACTGTTTGCCGCTGTCTTTGGCCAAAATAAGTGTTTCTGTTTCCCTGCCGTTGTCCTTGTCCGAATTCACGAACATGTAGTCCTTGTACGCCTCCTCGTTTTGGGGTCGAGTGGCTGGAGAACAAACAGATGACACTGTAATTACACAGTAATAACACAAGAAGCTTTACAGTTAAATGAATGAGAGTGTTTTGACAGTAGAAACATTTAAAGTCCACCAGGGGGCGATAGAACAGCTTACGTGAACTTACCGGACACATTTTCCTGCATTCCATAACCTGTTAAAAATGTTTGTAGTATTTACAGTAATTTTACAACTACATTATTTTTTGCAGTATTTCTATTCTGTAGATTTTAGGATTTATTAAATTAGAATGTAATAAATAGTTTATTACAATATAATTACACAATAAAAACAGCAGAAGCTTTACAGTTAGATGAATATGAGTGTTTTGACAGTTGAAAAAAAAGTCCACCAGGGGGTGGTAGAGTAGCTCACTTGAAGATACTCCAGTGCCAATGACACCACCGCCAACAGCGGACACATTTTTCTGCATCCCATAAGCTGTCAAATTTTCAGCAGTATTTACAGTAACTATAGTAGTTTTACAACTACCGTAGTATTTTAGCTTTGTGGATTTTAGAATTAAAATTCTAAATTAGCATGTTATAACTATTTTGTTACAATGTAATTACACAATAATAACACAAGAAGCTTTACAGTTAGATCAATGTGAGTGTTTTGACAATAGAAACATATTAAAGCCACCAGGGGGCGGTAGAACAGCTTACCTGAAGCTACTCCAGTGCCAACACCACCACCACCGCCAACAACGGACACATTTTTCTGCATTCCATGAGCTGTCAAATAACAAAAATATGAAGGTCAACACTCACAGCACATGATATCATATTTCATGGGACATTTTGAAAATGCGTACTTGTCATGCTAGCATTTGCGCCGCTTGTAACGATTGCACCGCCAGAAGTGGGCGCCAAATTATTTTGAAAGCCATAAACTGCAGGGAAAAATAATGAATCTGATGACATTTGTTTTTAAAGGCCAAAATGTGTTATACAATATAGAAACGGACTTTCTGACAAGCTCACCTGACAGGGAGGGTGCGGCCAGGCCGATGGGCGTCGCTCCCCCCGACATGTTGTTGGCGCCGGCCTGGTACGCGTAACTGCTGCCGGTGCCTGCCACCATTGCGGCGGTGCCGGCGGCGGAGGGCAAGGTGGCAGTGGACCACGGGAAGGCCGGAAGCGCCGCGTCCGAGTCATAATTTGTGGCCCTCACGCCGGAGTCGTGAATGCCTGATTTCTGACTGATACTGTACTGGGATGACCTCACGCCAGTGTCGTAATGGCCGGACCTCAAACTGCCGCCATACTGGGACGATATGGCGGCAGTATCGTACTGGCCTGACCTCAAACTGCCATTATACTGGGCGGGTACGACACCAGAATTCTGCACTAGGGATCTGACGCCGGTATCGTACTGTCCGGCTTTGGCGCTACCATTATACTGTCCTGTCCACATGCCTGTGTCATACGACATTGCTCTTACACCGTATTGGCCCGATCTCACACCTGGGTCATACGTGACGGACCTCACGCCGATGTCCGACCTCCCCGCGTCACTATAGTGGCCCGATCTGAGGCTGCCTTCATAATGGCGGGTTTTGCCGCCTGCATCAAAATGGCCGGCTTCCAGACCCGTTTCGAGCAAGCCGGATGAGTCCACCGTGTGGAAGCCGTTCGATCTGGCGCCAGGACCAAATGTTAACACTGTGGAAGTGACAGAGGACATGAAGCAGGCACAGGTGAGTACACATCTCAGGGAAAATGCCCAAATTGGGGCCCAAATGTTAATATTTTGTGTTTTGATTAGGGGTGTCAGGTGATTAAATTGTTTTATCTTAATTAATCACATGACGTCAATTGTTAACTCACGATTAATCACAAATGTTATATCTGTTCTAAATGTACAATAAAATCTACAATAAAATTTTTTTCTAAATGTTCTTGTTAACATACAGTAATTGCATAATAATCAATAAAATTGAGTTAAAATTAAAAAGATGTATTGTACTGTAAAAAACGAGTGATATTGATTTGTGTTTTCTGCCACTAGATGGCATAAGTGCATTTGTAAGACGATGACAGCTCAGTGTATTTTACATGAAGTCATGTGAAATTCTGCACATTCCTTGTAAGGAATATGTCCAATTTTTGGCTTTTTTTGCATTTTATTAATATTAATATCAAATACAAAGCATATGAAAAAAAAATCACTGAGTGATCTGTAAATGCACCCAATTGTCCAAAACATGTTGAAGTTCAAAATGGCACCGTCCAAAATTTCTAAATTATTATTGTCATTATTATATGTGGAAAACAAATTTTTATAGTACACATGAGTAAAAATGTCCAAAATTTGGCCCATTGACTCCCGTTATAAGTCATAATTTTTCATATTTTTTGATGCACTGAACACCTGATGCGTTGTAGTGCATTTTCCGTCATTACCCAATTCATCCCTTCAACTGGGGCATCAACTAAACGTTGAAAAAAAAAAAGTTGACTTAAGAGTCATAAAAGCCATAATACACCAGATGGCGCTAGAGAGCTAATTATCTTTTTTTTTTTGTTGACCTGACATATGTCTCCATTCTTATACCGAAACGAAAGCCCGGTTGGGATCGAGAGCTCAGGCCTGTGAGCGTGTGTGGATGTAGTAACAGTGAAGTGCACAAGCGTATGAGTGTGTGATGAGTGTATGTGTGCGCGTGCCTGAGTATTCCAAGGGCGTCAAATACAAATAAATAAATAAATAAAAACGATATATGCATGGATAGGTCTGATGCCACTGAACATTTTGAGTGGTCGCAAGTAAAAAAATATATATATTCAGAAATGACTTAGATATCACACTTCCAATAGTGAGACAAATTTTGGCTCATTTTACTTATGTGTCATAAAAATTTTAAATAAAACGTTACGAGGGTTGTAACATACAACTTGACCCCAGTCTCCCCAAATATATGCATTATTATAAAATGTATTACTGCTCAATTTTTGAAGTGGACGTGTCTGCTGCGTTGCGACTGGAATTCCCGCAAGTAAGGGGCGGTCATTAATCTCGCGTTTATAGAAAATTTGTGGCATTAAAGGAACTTTAAATTAACGCACAAATTTTGACAACCCTTGTTTTAATGACTAAAAACGTGAAGGGTGTGTTTACTTTTGTTAATGTAGAATAATGTCTGTATTCTTGTGCAGTTACGTATTGAAGGGAAAGTGAATCAAGAGCCTTCAGTGCACATTTTCATTCAGCTACAGAGAAGAACGGCGGCTTAGCGTGTGTGAAATGTCGGTCTTCCCTATGGATTCACTTTCTCATGAAAGCAGATGTCGTGTGCGGCTAACACGCTGTAATCGTAAACCCCGAGTGGGAAGGAGACAAAGTGTCTGTGCATGCGCATGGGAGTGGGATGGGGGAGGGGTCAAATACCCGACTGAGAAGCCCGAGAGGTCACCGAGATGGTCTGGGTCTCCACGCTGGCCTTCTTAGGGTCGCTCATGATGGCCGAGGTGCTGGAGGCGCGGACGGGACTGAAGCTGCTGGAGCGAACCTTCAGCAGTTTCTTCACGTCGTCTAGCTCCGCCCCTGCAAGTGCCATGACACTGTCAACGTCAACATTTGACTTAACATTTTATCCTAATTGATGTCAGTCTAAAAAAAAACACGATTATTTATGCACTCTAAAAACAGTTGGGTGAAAAATTGGACCGACCCACTAACTTGGGTCAATTTGACCCAACTTTGGGTTGTTTTGTATCATCAGAAAGACATACCAACAGAAAGTTGGGTCAAACTGTCTCAAATTCACAGGCCATCAAATTTTTGGCCCAGATTGGTTTATTTATGTCCAAGCGGAGTGTCACTCTAAAAACTGTTGGGTCAAAAATAACCCAAATTGGGCCATAAAAGAGAGTATCACAACTTTTTGATTATTTATGCACTATATAAACAGTTGGGTCAAAAATTGGACCGACCCACTAACTTGGGTCAATTTGACCCAACTTTGGGTTGTTTTGTATAAACAGCGGAAAGTTGGGTCAAATTTCACAGGTCATTACATTTTTGACCGAGATTGGGTTATTTATGACGCAGTAGTTTTAAGAGTGTATCACTCTAAAAACTGTTGGGTCAAAATTAACCAAAATTGGGCCAAAAAAGAGAGTGACCTAACTTTTTGGGTCATTCAATTGAACCAAAAAGTTAGGTCAAATAATAACCCACATTTTAAAAATGGGTTACTTTGTGGGTTATTAATTTAATTTGACCGAAATTTATGGATTAAATAGCTCAAAAAGTTGGTTGGGATTATTTAATTAACCCCCCCAAATGGATGAAATCAACAACCCACAAACAACCCCGAAAAATTGGGTTCCATTGTTAGTCATTAATTTAATTTGAGCCAACTTATTGGCTTAAATAACTCAAAAAGTGGGGTTGGCTCATTTTCAACCCAATTCAAATGGGTTATTTAATTAACCCAAAACGTTGAGTCAAATTAACAACCCACAAAGCTTAGCAATGCCAAACAATTGGGTTGCTTTTGTTTTATTAATTTAATTTGACCCAACTTCCCACAAAGCAGCCCAATTTTTGGGCTCGTTTTGTGTGTTATTCATTTGACCCAACTTTTTGGGTTTAAAAAACTAAAAGCGTTGAGTCGGTCCATTCTTGACCCAATTTGCATTATTTTCGACCCAACTGTTTTTTAGAGTGTGTAATAAATCTGACGTGTAAATAAATGCAAGCGTCTCCTTGCAGTGGCGTCGTCTCAACTGGAAATGTGTTCAATTACAGTCCAGTCCCGTTTGAGAGCATGTGAAGCGCGATCCCCTTGGAGACTAAAGAACAGAAAAATCCTCCCTAACAAATAGGAAGCAGCTGGGTAATTGGACACCAGGCCCATGTGGGGTTAAGTCTGCTAAAAACCGCACTGACTGCCTCCTGGTTGTCTGCCTTGGCCAGGAATAGGCGGCGTTTGCGGTTTTACGGTGAATTTTGTTTGCGGTGCTTCACCCTGGCGTTCCGTTCCGGGCGTACCTCGCACGAAGGAATCCCTCTCGTCTTCAGCTGAATGTCGCGTCGTCTTGTGATACTTCCAGTTGATATCATGGAAAATGTACTTTTTAACTACTTGTATACAAATACTTTGGTCTCCTGAGAGCTTGCCCAGTCGTCAAACGTAATATCAGAGTTTTTTCCACCTGATCGGCTATGCTAGGTGAAGATCCATAGCCACTTTTAAGCGAGGGCAGAGTATGGCCGTTACTGGAACATTATCATAACATGCAGGAACACGTACAGTACATCCCCCACTGCTATCACATCATGGCCCCAAAAGGTAAGCAGAGCTGCATGGAGTTTTGCTGGATGCACATATTAGCGTTAGCTTCTGATAAGCGGCATTAACTTGATTGGTAAAGTTATACACACAGTTTAGTGTATGACCTGCTCCCTAAACAAGTTGAAATGCTTTTATATTCTTAATGAGTGCTCACTTTTTTGCCACCATGTTTTTTTTTTTTCTGGGCCATTCTGGTGCAAATAGAAGCTGCTTTCGTTAAAAGGTTCAGGCTCCGCCCCTGGTTGTCAAAAGTGGGACTTGCCATTGGCCTAGCAGTTATTGGGCGAAGTATACAGTCGCTCTCCCACTCAATTCTTTATCTGTGAAAATGTATAATTATTATAACATCTATGCTAATTTTCATTAGCATGTCTATGGTATTTCACATTTGATGTTATCTTTAAGCTAACAGACTTCATCATTATGTTTTGGTTGAACATTTTGGTTTAAATATACGGTACAATGTTTTATATTCAGTAAACTTCAACAAACAGCTTGAAGCAAGCACGCTTGTCCTCTTATTTGGTGGACTGTGTGAGCGAAAAAAGTCTTTTAGAACGTTTTAAACGTGTTTAATGAGTGGGCGAGGTTAAAACTTGGCACAATAGAGACTGAAATAAAAACATTTTTAGATGGAATGGCTGCAGTTACTGACTTCAATACAGCAGGGGGCGTGATCAGTGAGCGCGAGCATGTGGTAAACGAGTGACTCACTTGTACCACCGCTGCCGCCAAAATGTGCACCCGAAGCAGCACATTACAAAGAAATCCCGCAATCAAGCCCGTCTGAACGTCAGATGGGACATTGTGCTGTGGCCACGTGTTTGCCATCTCGACATAAACACGCACGTGAGAAATGCAGGAATGTCATTTTCGGGAGCAAAAAAAAAAAAAAAAAAAAAGGCAACCTGACACAGCCCCAACTCCAAAAAAACGTGACTCCAAAGTAGCCTGCAAACTATCCACGAGGTTCCTTCAGCCAAATAAAGATGCTTTGTTGCTTTATGATACGTTGCGTAAGGATCAAGAGCGGATTTGACTCACATCTGCCGGCCGTGGGAGAGGCGCTTTGTAGCCGGGCCCGGATCTCGCTTTCTGAAATTCCAGATTAGAATCAAAAGGGAGCGTTTCCACGTGCAGGTGTTTTGGAAAATGAGCGCCTACCTCTGCTCTCGCTTCTCCCTCTGGTGTTGCCGGAGCCTGGAAAGTCCCAAAAAGAAAATTCTAATTATTAGGCATTCACTTAGAGTGATTGCATATGTTTTGACCCTCAATAATTACACTAGCTTCCATGGTTTTATTGACCAGAACCAACACAGTGAGAGCAAAATGACTCAAAATAGTGTTACAAATTAACAAACACAACTTTTTATTTATTTATTAAAGTTTCACTGGTAGTGTCTGACATAAGAGTGTTTTTATTGCGGATTCTTTTTATATAATCGGAGGAAATGGTTAGTTCGAAAATGTGTCTTTTGGGAGAAACGTTCCTTAATATGCCTTTATTGGAACAATGCTCTCCGAGTTATTGTACTGTAAAAAAATAAATAAATGCACACCCATTCTTTTTTTACAATGATTTTCTTGAAATGCCTGGTGTTTTCATTACTTCTCATATCTATTTTTGATTGTCATTTTTCATTGACAGAAGCCATTTTTGTTCATTTTCCTAAATCTGTGTCCATGTAATTTAGGGGAGGACACTTTTTTTTTTTGGATTGTCAACAATTGTTTTAGAAAATGATCCAGATTTTACTGAACTAAAAAAAAAAGTTTGGTCCAGTCAACTGGTCTGTATTTATAAAAATTTAAAATAATTAAAAGGTCTGTATTTATTTATTTATGTATTTATTTATGTATTTGTTTATTTATTTTATTTTATTTTATTTATTTATGTATTTATTTAATTGAAAAGTATTTATTCATGTTTTACTTTATTTGTTTTAATTTCATTATTGTCATTAAATTATTGATTTATTGTATAATAGAAAACAAATTAAATATTTTTTACATGCATTTAACATTCTCATTTATTGGAAAATAAACATTATAGAGTATAATATATTAAAATTATTGCAATGGTAAAATCAAACAATACAAATTATGTTATTCTTAAAATGAACTGTGATATCTTCCATATTTTGCATATATATTTTTTTGTTTTTTGTTGCCTAAGTAATCATTAACATTTGCCCACCACTTACTTATGATGTTAAAATGTTCTTTCAAACACTGACTGTGCAGTTCAAGATTTTATGATACACATGATTAGACCCGAGAACGGATTACAATGCAACCTGTTCGCAAATTTACAGTCACGTTTTTCCCCCCAACTCTTCAATTCACTGGAAAACTTGGCCAAGCCCCTAATATAACCCAAAATGGCACCACAGCATTGTATAATAGAAAAGTAGTGCCTTGGCGCCATTCTGGTGGCAAGGAACTATGTTGAAGTGAAAGGAGGAGTTTCACAATTTGCAGCAGTGTATTAATTCCGATGGGAAGAAAATCTGTTGCTGAGGTTTCCAGTCAAGCTTAGAAGTTTAGCGATTGTCAGAGTCACTTACAATAGATTCCATAGTCTTTGCGGTTAAATTCCGGGGAGGAATTAGCACTGGAACTCCCTGCAAGAGACACAGTAGGGCAGCACAAGTACAAACATTGTCCTGACGTGCCCCCGTGGCTTCCTTCACCTCCACCACGCCAACTTGTCGAAGGCCCCCACTCACCCTCGTAACCTCCGGAGCGGCTGGACGCGGCGTGCTTCCTGTCCGAGGAGGCCGCGGAGGCGGCCTGCGTTCTCTTGCCGCCGCCCGACGAGCTGACCTTGGTCACCGAGCTGACGAGGTAGCCGCCTCCGCCTCCGCCGCCGCCGCCGCCGCTACTGCCGTAGCCCTCACCGTCCGGGTAGCTTCCGGCGCCCTCGCCTATTCCGATGGCATCTCCTCCCAGGTAAACCCCAGAGGAGGAGCTGTAGCTACTGCTGCTCACGCCCACTGAGGCTGCAGAGACATGGAGATGAGGTTTTGACTTTGCATCGCGAGCATTAACGTAACAATGATGATCACATTTGCGTCAATATATAAATACACCACGTAAAAAAAATGAGAGTTACAATGTAACAGAGTCAGGCGACAGCTTGAATAACACAGGCATGAACTCATTTGCTCCCAAAAATACATAAATACGTTCTATTTTAAATATTGCCATTGTCCCCAAAACTTATTTATATGTTTTTTTTAATGCTAGGGCATACAGAAGGCTTTGATGCAGCCTCTGATCTGAAGAGAATGCTTAAAGAAATTATAGTTGTTACAAAAACGGCCAGCAAGTGGCAGCAGAGTATAAGAGATCAACCAGGGCCATGTTGCAAAAGGGCTTTTCCCCCAGTGTTTTAAACAGATAGCTTAGCGATATTCTAATGCTTATTGCTGCAAAATGGAAAAAGATTGAAATGTACTTTTTGTGAAAATGTCCAAATTGAGCCCAAAGTGTCAAAATTATTACTTAAATTGAAAAATCTCATCATGCTCTTCCAAATTCACCAATATTAGGACATCTTGGGGAGGAAAAAAAATCTGATTACTTAACTCTAACTAACTTTTTTTGTACATATTTTATGATTTTTTTTTTATGGGACAACAATGAACAAATCATACTTGGCTACAATGTAAAGTAGTCAGTGTACCAGCATAAATTTGCTCTCTTCAAGAGACTTGACACAGGCATTAATACTGTATATAAATGGCTGGCAACAAAAGTGAGTCCACCCCTAAGTGAAACTGCCCAAATTGTGCCAAAAGTGTCAACATTATCCCAATTTTTATAACAGATTTACTATCCCGTCAAAATAACTCAACACACAGTCAATAATATCTAAACAGCTGGCAACAAAAGTGAGAACACCCCTACGTGAAAATGTCCAAATAGGGCCCAATCAACCATTTTCCCCTCCTCTGTGTCATGTGACTCGCTCTCAAGTGTGAATGGGGAGCCGGTGTGTTAAATTTGGTGTTATCACGCTTACCCTCTCTCATTCTGTGATCCTTTGTATGCTAAGTTACGGTAGCAACATGACAAGATTTCCCCAAAATGAGAGTCTTGAGCCATGTCACCCTGACTTATATATAACTTACTAAGAATTTGAAAGTAAACAACTGAGAAGAGAAGAAAAACAGGCACATTGATTTGCCGCAAGAGTAAGTAGCTGAACTCTTCCCCACTTAGCTCTCATTGGTGCGGTGGAAACTCACAAGAAGTGAAGTAAGTAGTGCCGCTCTTCTGGGTTAAGATGTTCTTCTCCAAAGCTCCGCCTCCTCCACCGCCGCTGGAGCTGGCCATGTTCCTGTGACTGGATCCGACGGTTCCCTCTAGCAACCAGAAGACACACAGAAAAACACGCAAGCGGCCATTACTCATCGGGCACTTCCCTCCCAGCTGCACGCTTGTAATTACTGCGTTAGGCCTCAGCTTCAACGTCAACAATTAAAGCCATGGGACGGCGACACTCACTTGGCGGGAGGGACGTCAGTCTGCCGGTGGATGTCAGCGACTCCGTCACAACTGATAGCGCACAAGGAAAAATGATTTGTTTGGGAATAATCGCGATACAAAGCAGTGTGTGTTTACTTTAGCATCAACGCTAATCCCTGCTTGAGCAACTGTCGAGTGAGCGGGTGCCTGATGATTATTCCCAAATCCATGAGAGTGGATGTGCTGGTGACATGCCAGAGTGCAGTTTTAGTACTTTTAATTGGGCACAAGCCATTAAAGGTGACTTTTTGGTTTTGTTTAGACTTTGCAGGTTAAGGGAAAGTGCTTTTACACTCCTCCAGTGGCCCCTTAAATGGAATCGTAACATTAAGTGCTCAAAGATTAGACATAAACATTAGGGTTGCTTTTCAATGGAAAGTACGCAAATATCTACAGTAATATCAAACATTTTGTCTAAGAATGAAAACAAAATAAAACAATTTTTTTGTTGTAAAATATTTTGGTACATACTTTTCATTGGACAGCAACTCATTAATAAACGTGTCCTGGTCCCTATCAATCAAATCTGATAAAACTGAAAATCATAAACTGTATTTAGCTCAAATTCTGCTGTATATTTCTACATTCCTGCTGCTGCTCAATCATTTGTTGACCGAACAGGTGCCTGATTATTATTCCCAAATCAATTAGAATGAGTGAACTGGTGACATGCTGGAGAACAGTTTTATTTATAATTTACTCTTAAAGGTGGTAATAGCCTAAAATTGTGCATTTTGATCCTCTTGCAGAGCTGAATAGGGTAACTAAAATATTACAAACAACTCAGGATGGTGCAGGGCAAACATGCACAGTAATACATATATTGTTCAACTAAAACCTCTATGACAGACAGTGTAGTATAAAAATAAAAAAAAGCAGCCTTTTTGATACAGCTCTTGTATTGGATCTCATTCGATAGTGCGGTTGCCAGGTTCAGATTTTTTTGGGTTACTGCAATGGGGGAAAATTGTACAGAATTTTCTGTTTTGACAAACTAACGGCATCTGTCCAATAAATCACGAATACATTCCCCCGAAATATCAGGAGAGGAATGCAAGCCCGCACTTAAGTTTTTACGGCATGTCCATTTTTCATTTTCTATCTCTCTATGTACTAGCTACACTATCTATCAACCTAGCTAGCTATATACCACTCCTATCTAACTACAACTTACCTATATAGCTAGCTAGCTACCTATCAATCCTATATAGCTACGACTTACCTAAGTAGCTAGCTAGCTACCACTCCTATCTAGCTACGACCTACCTATGTAGCTAGCTATCTAGCTACCGCTGCTATCTAGCTACGACCTACCTATGTAGCTATCTATCGCGCTACCGCTGCTATCTAGCTACGACCTACCTATGTAGCTAGCTAGCTAGCTACCTACCTACCCACACCTTGCCACGTGATCGTCTAGCCTGCTATCTTTCTGTTTATTCATCAACGCATTCAATTTGTAGTATCTCGCTATCTACCCATCGTCTATCTAGCTATCCATCTACCGACTTACCCATCTATCTACTGTAATACAATTACAACATTATTTTCTAAACACTCCCAATGCAGGGAGTGTTTAGTGTGCAGTGAGTGTGTAGCATATTTACTTCCTGGATATGATCGTTAATAATAACAACGACCATTCCGAGGAAAAGCTCGACTCATGTGAAACGTCATCCTGCCTCCCTGTTCCTGACCCCCTTTCTTCCTACTCTTCCTCTCGCAGACTTTTATGGACTTCTCGGTTTCGCCGCCAGGCCAGCGAGCTAACGGCAAACATACTTTAGCTGTTAACCACTTTGGCCCGGCTGCCAACAAGCCCTCCAGACGCCAACCCCCAGTGTCCATTTGTTAACTCTGCTCCTCACACCTTTGTTATGTGTTTTTTTTCCTCCCCCCTTTGCCTTTTAAGCACTTTGCGTCTTACTGAGCTCAACCGACTGGAGGTGATTATATTTAGAGGTGACACATCAAGAACAGTATGGTCTGATATTATGCGCCCACTTGTATTTTATCACCAGACAGGACTTGACCTCATCACACGTTGATTAATAAAGCAACTGCTATGTGCAAAGATGGCTCGGAGGGTTTAAATGTGAGACGACGGGACGGGGCGGGGAATTGGGGAAATTTGAAAGGTGAGACTTGAGAGAAGTCAAAGGCATGCGAAAAGTGACAGACTGCGCGAGACAAAAGCGCCCAAGAAAAGGTGGCGACAGCGTGGAAAGTTTAACTCTAACCTGGCAGGAGCGGCTGTGGGGTGTTAGCTGGGTTCTTTGAACGCAACATAACATCAGCTGAAAGGTTCAAGTGGCTGCTGTTGAAGTGGATTTACACATGACGTTCAAGTTCAATTAAGTTAAGAGACAGTGGAACCTCTGAAGTCCAATGTAACGGAAGATCTGCAGTGTGGCTCAAAAGTCTCACCAAAAAGTTCAGGCTGAAAAGCTGGCGAAGTTTAAGACAGTTAACTAGCATTTGTTTTGCTTTTTTAGGGATTATTTTACTTTTTATTAATGGGAAAAAAAACCTGAACATGACATCACACAAGCTGTCAATTATCAGGACAAACACCTCAAAAATTGCACAAACAAGGGAGCATCATCGAAGCTAAGCTAAGATGCTTAAAGTTCCCATAAAGTGAATATAGATGTTGTCTAAATTTCAAACACCACAAAGAACAGTTGTATTAACAACCCTGCCAAATTTTTAAATGCCAAGTACTAAAATGAGGTTTTGAAATCAAGTACAATCAAGCCGTTCTCGACGTTTTCCCTGAATGTGCTAAAACCACGACCTCCTGCCAACTGTCGATACAACTACGTTGAGCATCTTTTAAAACATTTTTTTTTTTTTACACGTTTGAGTCTTGAAAACATATCCACTTCAAACTTGATGGATGGAATATATCCCACAAGGTTGGCACAGAGATTTCCACACCACGATGGGCGGGCTAGCCACCAGCTAGCTCGCGAGTTAACGGGCTTCCGGGGTTCAACTCGGCCGGCGTTCATGACCCCAACTCTTCACGTAGGAATTTAAATAACCACACCAAACTGTTCTGTAAAGCGTGACATCCAGAAAAGGGGCATTTTGCGGGTGAAGGAATAGCGAGCTAAGGCATAGCTAGGCTAGCTAAATGCAGCTGGTAGTTGTAGAAACTAAAATACGTACTGTATTTCCTTCTACATTTTATGCTTGCGATGTGTTTTGTTGTGTTCAAATATGTTTAAAGGATGTGGGAGGGAAACAATTATTAAAGAAGATCGTTTTTATATGTCTTCCCTCTATATCGTGCCTTTCTACGTGTACAACCCCTGGAATTACTTTAAACATCGTCTGGCCACAGATTGGAACGGACTATTTCTATTTCCATTATTTCCTAAGGGGAAAAAAAAAGTATTTTTAAATGCAAACAAATGTGCGGTTGACCAGTTGGGTTTGTCCTCAGAGGTTCCACTGTATCTTATTACACCCTGAAGACTTGAGAAACCTCACCCCGTTCGTCCGCCAAGCCTCCCGAGAAGTCCGCCAGTCCCGTTAGCTCGTCCATCCCATTTTATCTGCTGACAGGATGACAGCACAGCGATGACCGCACTCGCGCAACCGTTGTTACGCTTCGAACGCGGTTAAATGGCAATTGGGCTATAAAAATGATAATCCGATGAGATGGGAGGGGAAGCACAAGAATGTCACAAGATCCGCTTGAGTTTCTGGGGTGAAGGAAGGTCACGAGTTGGGCATGGAACGGATGCTTTTCCTGGAAATTTCATGCCACTGGAAAATGTTTTTATATTTGTAAAAAAAATAATAGTTTTGCTCGTTTATAAATATGGAAGTGTCCTTTTATATCCATTTAGGTGTGATAAAGTGAAGTAGCAGTCACCAATGTAAATGTTGGTGTATGCCTTTTTAGTGCTGCAAAAGCCACATGTCAAAGCTAGCTAGTCCAAAAAATTAACTGTGGCGGTCCACAAGGATCAACTCTAAGCACATTTTGTTTTTAATTTGGTTTATTTCAACAATTCTTGCAAGACTTCAATTTCAACAACGATGGCGAGGATTAACTAAGGTTTGCTTTTTCTTTAGATTGTTTTGATGATACTTATTCTAAAAGATGTACATTTCAGGAAAAGCAAGTCTCGAACGTAACAGACTTTGTAACTTGGACCACGATCTCTGCCGAAGTTCAGTCCAGTTGTAGTTAACTTTGAAGTTCAATACATTTGTCATTAAGAACAGTTTGTTTTTAAAACATTTAACTTCTATGTGCAAAACGTTTTAATTTATTTATTTAAGTTCAGATTTTTCATGTTCTTATTTTTGTTCATGTTACATTTGCTTACAAGTACTTTTTAGGGGGATTTTTCCCCTTATTTTTAACTCATACAAATCCATTTTTTTTAAAATACTTTGTCCTTCACTCCCAAAAACGTATTTGCATGATTTTTCTTTTCTTTTTTATGCAAGAGCATACAGAAAGAAGGCTTTGATGCCGTTTCTGACACGAAGAGGTGGCTTATTAAATCAATTGTAGTTAGTACAAAAAAACATGGCCAGCAGGTGGCAGCAGAGTATAAGAGATCAGCCAGTGCCGAATTGCAACAAGCTCCTTTTGTCAGTGTTTTCACCAGGAATGTGAATATTGATGAAACTTTGCTACATTCTAATTGCTTCCAAACGGAAATGGATATAAATATAAAAATATCTTTCTTTTGGTAAGTTTTTTTTTTTTTATAGCAATATAACACAATATTCTGTGGGACTTGCAAAATCAGTCAAAATCCAGTAAAACAGCCGGGAGCGAAAGGGGTTGCGTCAGTGAAAATGGCTGGGAGTCAATAAGTTAACTATGATTCTTTATTTTGATGTCGGTCATGAAGGTGGCACTTTGCAGAGTATACGGTTTTTTTTTTTCTCTTTAGTGTTACTGCTAAACAAAAAATAGAACCAGTGGTAATAGAAAGTTAAAGTCTGCGAGCATACATTAAACCTCCAGGGTAACTGCTTATACTTTTTCGGGGCCAGAAAAGTCACATGCCAAGCAGTAAAAGTCAAATGTCAAGGGTATAAAAGCAACATCTTTGAAGGTACAAGCCCTTGTTCTATACAGATACTACTCATGTACATTTTTGTCCTTGAACACAACACTTTATAAACGCCCTCACATGTTTAAAAAAAAAAAAAAAAAAAGAGCTAATGAATAGCGAGAAAGGCTCCAAAGCAGCATTATTGTGCCGAACAAACAAAGGCTCAAAAGGCCAGATGCACACTGTACAAGCCGCTCACCACACCCTGAGGATATTTAATATATCCAACACTTTTCCTATTTCCTCAATCTCCCATAAACACGTGATCTTACTGTTTTTATTTTCCACCTTCAATGCTGACCTGACTTTTTTTTTCCTTTAAAGAATCCACATCCTAAATTCCTTTAAGTCACCCAGTAGCCTGTTTAACGTCACCTCCTAACCTGGAAATATAAATAACATATAGCGGGGCTGCTGTCATAGTAAGTAGTCTAAGGGGGGGGGGGGGGGGAGAGGTCAAGTCCTGGAATATATTTAGGAAAGATGTAAATAGCCCAGTAAAGAGCATGTAAAAGTATCCGGAGATCATGGTGACAAACTCATTTTAACGTGCGCAAAAAAGATTTCATACAAGAGGATTTTGTGCATTTCAAACTCAAAAGCACAACCAGAAAAAGTCTTTGAGTGAAGTGGTTGCCATTCAGCAAGTAAAAAAAAAAAAAGCAGCAAAAACGTGCTTTTAAAAACGATTTCCAGTGTTTGTGTTCATACCTCCAGCACAACGGAGTCAATCAAGTCCCCCCGTCCGCGTGGAGCTCCTTTCGGGGAGGGGGGAAGCGTGCGTGCGAGCGCGGAGAAGCCCCGGGATGTTCCTAAAAAAGAAAAAAGTCCTCTCCGCTCCTTGTTGTGACTTTTTTTGTTGCCCAAGTAAAGTCGCAACAGAGATTTGCGGGCAGTGGTCCCGGCCGCGCCCCTCAGCGCCGCTTGGCAGGCAGGTGTAGAAAGTCCGCCGCTCCAAAGTCCCACAGCCGGAGAGGACACGTGAACGCGTCCTTCTGCAAACTTGAAAACAGTGAGTGAAAACTCCTCCTGCGGCTCGGTGGCCACAACTGCTCCCCAAATGTTTTTTTGGAAAGGAGGAGGGGGTGGGAACTTTTTTTTTTCCTATCTTTTATTAATGTGGAGGCCGATTGTGTGCAGAGTGAAAACTTACCCTGTTGCAGCTGGATCACATCTGCTGCACACATTGGACAATGATTGGCATGCAGTTTGCAGCCACTGCTTTTTGCACTGTATTACTGTACTGTACTTTATCACATACAGTACACAACACAGTATTTTGAAGATACTTATGCATGTGCAACTTTTATTTTTGTTTTTTTTGCACAAAGGCTTGCTTGTGACAGTTTAACGGTATAATTGCAAGCATGACTCCATGCTTAGCTTCATTGTAGGAGGTTTACTGTGGATATACAAATTCAACACACCTCGTTCAAATTCCAGGATTTGTGGCATTAAAAAAAATAATTTTAAAACTTTTGCTACCACGTTCTGCTGCTCTAGTAAGCTTTTCTAGACATGTTTTTTTTGCCATAAAGGTTTTTGCTAACACAGCCACTAACACTATTTTGAACGGCTAATAATTCCCTCCACCTCGTCGAAGGCCCCATTTCCATCTTAAGAAAAACAGAATGAAACAGGCGATTCATTTTTTTTTGTACGTTTAGAACAGATATATAATTTGTCATTATCATGAGTTAACTAGTGAAGTCATGCGATTAATTACGATTAAAAATGACGCCCCTAATTTTTAATAAACATTTCTTATTTTTTGGAAAAAAAATTATAATTATTTTTTTGTTATTTTTAAATAATCTTTATTTAAAGAAAGGATTATTAAAAAACTAGGAGTGTCAGACGATTACTTTTTTTTAATCGTAATTAATCACATGACTTCCCTCACGATTAATCACAAATTTTATATCTGTTCTAAATGTACAATAAAAAAAAATCTAGGTTTTCATACTCTTGTTAACAAAAGTGGGATTTTTTTTTTTAAACCAATAGAAATTGTTCAAATGAATTTTGACGTCTATAGCCGTCAATGGCAGTGAACGAGTTAACTTGCATTCCTTAACAAAAACAAAAAATCCTCCTACTTGTTCAAAATGGCAAAACATCACACGATCGCAGAATTGAAAGCATCAAAGAACGTACTGTTATGATGCTGCATGGTGTTTGTTTTCCTTATGTGGGGTCTAATAAATGCCCTGAAATCCTCCAAAATGTCAACTTTGAACCTTAGAAAATTATTGGGAGGACCTTATAAGGCTATGCAACTTCAATCAAGACAGTTTTGACTGTATTTTCAAAAAGTGTCTACAAAGAAAGATCATGCTTTACAACTTCACATGAACAAAAGGTTTTATTCTTTAACGGCGCTTCGTGACTAAAAAGTACTCTTTTTTTTTTTTTTTTTTTTTGCAAGAATTCCGACCATTTACATTTGTGCGACTTGGAGCGACGAGGCATTCTTTATCTCTCCAGCGAGGAGCCATTAGAGCCGGTGGGATCCCTGAACCACACCACGCCCATGCGGCTCTGACCTCCACCCACCCGCATGACTCACGGCGAGCGTGACTCGGTTCTGCTCCACTGATGGAAAACAAATGGCCCCGAGGACAGTGAGCGGCAGGAGAAGGAGGAAGGAGGGGCCGGGGGAAGGGGGGGGGGGGGGGGGACTTTGAATAAAGCCAAACCTAACGGGAAAGGGAATTGTTTGAAAAAAAAAAAAAAGTTGGAAATATTGAATGTGTTTTTTTTTTTTTTTTCAGCAGACAGTTTGGATCCGACATGTTTGTGCTCAACATAACTGATAAAACACAACGAGCAGATTAGCTTTGCATAAACATTTTAAGTCCAAAGGTTCAATGCGAGGCAATGATTACTTCATTATTGCAGATCTCGCACTAGGAACTGAATATGTAAACATTGATTATGCACCGTGGGAATACTTTTAACGTCTCAACTGGCAACAGTTGGACAGTGATGAGAGATTTTACAAGTTCTTTGGACCTTAAGTGCAGACTTTTAGCTATAATTTAAGAGCTTTAACAAAAATTACAGCCATTTTTTATTAACCTAAATGTTTAGTCTCAAGAAAATTTATGTCACTGTCAAAATACTTCTGGATAGCTGTACAGTGGATATAAAAAGTCTACACACCCTAAATGCACTGTAAAAAAAAAAAAGAAGCCTGTAATAATACAGAATTTTCTTTTCATTTTAGTTTTTTTTCTGTATTATTAAAATATCATTTAATTTACAAAAATAAACTCTGATTTTACATGTCAAATGTAAAATAACATGAAATTACTGTAACGGTAAAAACACACAAAAAAAGCCATTAGAAATACATATTGATTGTTAAAATACGTTCACAAATGTATCGTAACTTCACAAATATTTGTCTGTTATTTAAAAAAATAAAATGTAAAATTCAACTTTAATACCCTAAAAACAGATTTTTTTCTGTGTAATTTTACCGTAATTTCTTTGTGAATTAACACATTTTTAAAAGTGAAAATAACTACAATTTCTGTAATGCCCTATAAAAACTGTTAAACTGTACTTTAACTATGGAAAAAATAATAATTACGAGAAAGTAATTTTCTGTTATTTCACAGTATTTTTCTGGTGCCCTACCTTCCAGAAAATTATCGTGTTTTTTAAAAAATGATTAAAAAATGTATATAATCTTTTTTTACAGTGTGTGTTTCGCCCATTTTGGGTGAAAACACCCTAAAATTTTACTGCAACCCCCCCTTTGCCTATTTTTATTTTTTTTGTATCTGGATAGTTGTAAATAAATAAACAATAATCTGATGAAATGATATGATTAGATTGTTTTCAATTTTTACATTTCCAAATCCTGTATTTCAACCGAGATCCAAATAAAAGGTCAAGCAAGCAAAGTTGGCCGAGCACTCATTGCTCCAGTTTACGCACGACAATAACGAGTCTTTCATTATCTTAATGAGGAATGGGAATCTCTCCAGCAACCGGTCCGAACCGGCAACTGAACCTACTGCTGCCCAGCAGACAGCATCACCCACTCCTCGCAGCGATTTATAATTAGAAGCGATCCCATCACTCATGACTGTGGCTTCTTTTCGCACGCACGCACTCTTGTAACAGAGTGTGTTGAAAAACGCACGCAATGTCATTTCTCTGCCACACTTTGGAAAGCAACACCAAATCATGTTGGGAGTCTATTTTGTTGTTGTTGTTGTTGTTCTGGGGCAGCTTGTTTCACACTTTGCAGAAAAAGAGATCAATCGCCCAGTGAGATGAAAACAAGAGCTTCTCTGTGCAAAGGCCCTTTTACTGGATTTTCACAGAATCTCAGCGTCACGCTCAATCACATGAGAGACGAAAATATTATAAAACTGATAAATGGTTTAACCCTAACATAGACAGAAAAGGCGCGGCTTTGGATCCCCATTGCAGACTTGATATAAATTTATGGCCGCACATGACACACACACGCACACACACACACCTGTGTTGGATGAAAAGCTGGCAACCTCAGTCACATCTCACATGGATTCTAGATTCTTGATAGACACCTTTGCCTCGCTTTGGCTGAAAAACTGCCAACCAATGCCTGAAAGTAAGAGTTGAAATGTTGACTCAGTCGCGAGAATGTGCTACAAAGCTTCATCATGGCATACGTGAAATTGCACAAGTGTGTTCAGGCAGGGATGAGGTTACAGAACAAAATGTAGGAGATGGTGGAATAAATCTGCAAATGGAGGTGAATCAACGGGTGGGAAGTGTTGAATCACCTCGTGACTCCCCCATAGAAACTATAGGGTAACTAAGAAATAGTCTGACAACACCTATGATCTGAAATGAAATTCACTTCCCTTTGATTTAAATATGTAGTATGAAGCGTAACATTGATAGAAATATATCACATGCGCTGTTTAAATTGAGAAAAACGCCCACATGGATGCAAGGTGTTTTAAACAAGGTGTTAGTGGGTTTTGAGTAAGAAATACGAATAACTACAACTCCCTTAATCCACCACGGGCGTGCGTCATCAACTTTCCACCAATCACAGGCTTTGGAGGGCTTCTGAACTACAAAACAAGGAAATGCAGAAAATTCCATTCTCGAAAACTTCGTTTATTCGCCATTTACTTACTTCCACGGCTTTATGTTTTTCAGAAGATAATTTGTTCTTTCTCCTGTATTTTCAGGTTCTAATAGCGCTTTTGAAGCGTTTTGAGTAGCGACTGCTAGCGAAGAGCTGGTCGCTTCATGGAGGTCACGCCGAAGAACGTCTCATTTCAGTCGGAATATCGTTCACCGTCGAGTCCATGTGGGTCCAATGAAGCGGTAAATTAAATTTATTGAACGTATTATTGTGTGCTTATGTTAATTGTTATCCGCAACAAAAAAGTGTAAATGTGGAAAAAAAACCCTCTCTTTTGCCTAGATTGAAAAAGTCCCTAAAATTGTTATTTTAGAAAGTAAATCATCACAACACCTTTACTGTATTTAATACGTAAAGTAACATTAAATATAGTTGACCATTCCAACTGATTTCATATTCACATCTTCGTGTCTGGTTCTTACCCGTTCCTAAATTAAGTGCTGTAAGAAGATGGAATAGTCTATTGGATTAGTCCATTTGATTTTTGTGCATTAATGAAAGATGTAATAAATTTATATGAGACAATCTTGTCTTCTAACTACATCCGCATTCTACTTAGAGGTGTTTTTAACATTTTTGAAATTGTAATGTAAAGTATAGTCACATTAGCTCAAATGTAATGTGGCCAATTTCTGGTCTCCACAGCCTCAGCAGAAGATGAGCGCCTCCCTCAAGGCGCGGCTGAGGAAAACGCGGCACTCCTTCACTTCGCCCGTGGCCAAGCGCCTGTGCGCGGACGGCCAACGCGTTCCATCGCATTCCCGGACGACGGATGATGATGATAATAAAAAGAATCCTCCACTTATCAGCCTGTCTAACGCCAGCTGCCAGGAAGGCAAACCTGGGAGTGAAAAGATTTCCGGGATGACTCCTGGACCGGCGCACTCTCGCACCGAAGACTTTGCGCAACGACGGGAGCGGCTCGGCAGGGAGGTGAAGGACAAGACGGAGACGTTACGGCGATTGAGGATGGTGAAGATGTATAGGAGTAAGGTGGGTCCACCTGGCATAGTGATAAGACGGCGGCTTCTCAACTTCTTAAATTTTCCTCTTCAGAATGACCTAGCTCGGCTTCAAACCTTGATCGACAAGTGGCGGAGTTGCGCCCAGAACGCGTTGTACGAGCTCCGGTCGCACGTCCCTGCGGAGGCACGCGAGGCCAGCCTGTCCCAACTCATCGACCTCTTTGGCCTGGATGAGAAAATCCTGCACTTTGACCGCGCGGAGGACGACTTTGATTCCTGAACGTGCTTTCAAAACACAATCGCGTGCATACCAGGGAATTAGAATGTCTTGGAAAACTTAATTTATGACACGAGTTCAAATTAAAAAGTTAAATAAATGGCATGATTATAATTTATAGTTAATGACAACTTCTATGGCAGAACACAAAAGAAGAATGTTTACTATTAGTGATGGGGCTGGTCCGTTTAACATGGAGTTGTTTATTCGTTGCTGCCATGTTGTTGTCCCGTACAGCCTGATTTGTAGTTTGCGTAAATAAAACCTGCGAAAGGCTCAGTTGTATTTGATCTGCACCAGCGACGGGACGTTCCTCATCCTCAAATGCTGCGCCTCGGCGCTGAGGAACGCCAGCTTCTCCATCTGGAACCTGGCCGTGTCCTTCAGCCGCTGCACCAGCAGGACCTCCTGGTAGCGCTGCTCCGTGTTCGCCGCCTCGTTAGCCTCCGTAGCTACAAAACGTCCCAACGCCGTTGAGGGGAAAAATTGCGAGCGACGCGGCGTGAATTTGGGTTACCTGAGGCCTCGTAGATGTGTCTCATCTGTGACACCACCACGTGCATGTCCTGGACCTGCTTGTCCAGAGTGACGTTCTTCTGTTCTTTCATGGCCGCCTGAGCTTGGAGGTGTCTGATTTTTTGTTTGCGATACTTCATGTCCTTTTGATAATTCTTGAAAATGAAGTGTGTGTGGGGGGGGGGGGGGGTTGATAACTTCATCATCACAGCAGGGGTTCAACTGATACATCAACTTTGTGTCCACATTTGAAACTTAAAGTTGACTAACCGCTAATCACGTGCGATGAAAATAAGTGAATATTAGTGAATGATTGTAAATTATAACTGACTTCTCGATCCACAATTGCTTTAATTACACGACTGATTTTGGTTAGGTTGAAGCTTTTTGGGGACCGAAAGATATGTTTGTCATTAACTGGGCCACCCGAACTTCGCTCACGGTGGCCCGACTGGAGCAGTACAAATTTCATAAATAAGCTTGCTTTCTTAACATTTAATATTTTAATCTCGAGTCACTTAAATTGATGACTCGTCATTGATACTTTTACCGCCAAAATACTATGCACATTTGTTTTCATGCGCTTAGAAGACGTGAATAATAAAACCCTGAAAATGTCAAATGTTAAATATTCAGTTCGATTTTATACATCAGAAAAGTAACTACACGGAGCTTAGTAATATTAAGGCTAATAAAAAGGCTTAAATAATACAGTAGGCTAATTAGTAATATAAGGGCCAGTGCTGGTTCTAGTAAAACCAACCACAACATGACTCAAGGTGGCCCCGTCCCCAAAAAGCTGAAAGTGGAAGTCAACCTTAAACATTTATTGACAATAATATGTTATATGTGACCTCACTAGTCTAAATATGATATTCTGGTTGATATTGTGTTAGTGGAATATGAGTTAAGCAGCAAAATCCAGCTGTTTTTAATCCATCTCAGGGGGCGGCCATTTTGCCACTTGCTGTCGACTGAAGATGACGTCACAGTTAATCGGGGCTCAGGCAACGACCAATCAGAGCTCACCTGTTTTGGGAAGCTGAGCTGTAAATGGTGGTTACCTGAGACCTGAGCAACTGTGATGTCATCTTCAGTCGACGACAAGCGGCAAAATGGCCGCCCCCTGAGATGGATAAAAACAGCTGGATTTTGCTGCTTAACTCATATTCCACTAACACAATATCAACTGGAATACCATATTCTTGACAATAATATGTTAGATGTGATCTCACTAGTCTAAACATGACATTCTGGTTAATATTACATTTGTGGAATAGGAATTAAGCCGCAAAATCCAGCCGTTTTTATCCATCTCAAGGGGCGGCCATTTTGCAGCTTGTTGTCGACTGAAGATGACATCACAGTTGCTCAGGTCTCAGGTAACAACCAATCGCAGCTCAGCTTCAGAAAAAAACAAACAGGTGAGCTGTGATTGGCCGTTGCCTGAGACCTGAGCAACTGTGATGTCATCTTCAGTCGACAACAAGTGGCAAAATGGCCGCCCCCTGAGATGGATTAAAAACAGCTGGATTTTGCTGCTTAACTCATATTCCACTAACACAATATCAACCAGAATATCATATTTAGACTAGTAAGGCTACATAGAATATATTATTGTCAAAAAATATTTTGGGGGATTTGACTTTCACTTTGAAGTAGAACCCTGTTTATGTAAACGTTTGAGTCAACGTAACCATGGGAGCGACTTCAGTGTTCTGGATGCGAGCGGGCCTTCCGTTACCTTGAGCTGCAAGGCCTGAGTCTCCTTCATAGATAGCGCCTGCTTGCACACACGATTGTCGGTGTCGGTCTTGAGATACTGGAAAGAGGAAGAAAAAAAAAGCGTACAGAGAGCACGCTGTTCAACATCCTGTTGCCATGCTGGCGTAAAAACAACGGCGCAATAAACATTACGACCGCACTTTATGGATTTGTTTGTATTCAAACGCTTGAATTCGTTCCAGAGGCCTGAACAATGACAGGAAGCGGCGCTGCTCGCCACGGGAGAACCACCTGAACGCTTTGCCAAAGTAAACGGGCACTGGACGCAGTGGGCGGGGGCCTGCTGGAGAGCAGATTCTCATGCGCCGTCATGGCCGTGTTAAAAATAAGAGCCAGACGTACGGTGTGACTCATCAGATTTTTATGGGGTCTGTTTATTGCCAAAGCTACTCGCTCTCCGTGGCCTGGACATGTTTTCGGGGTGTTTTAACGCGTGGGAGTATCTCCCTGTTAGGTCGCGTGTTTACTTAAGATTGATGCGAGCTGCCTGAATTGCTTTTGTGCGTGTTTAAATGGCGATAAAGAGAGCAGCCGCTTTCACCTGAGGAGGTTGCGCTGATAAAAGATCTTGAGACATTTAGCTGCTTAGAAATCATTTGATGGCTGGCGAGACCTGCTTTATGGCTCGTTGGCGGTTTTGCTAGATTGATAAAAAAAGAAAAAGAAAAGATAAGTAAATCATATGGGCAAAGGTTTAACCCCCAGCCCTGATTGATTGGTCAAGTTGTTCTCAAATGGGGAGTCATATTTACTTGAAGAAAAAAAAGTTTTTCTCACTCAGAAAACTAAATTTTGCAAGAAGATTTTTTAGTACGTTTGACTAGTTTATTAACTCATTCACTGCCATTGACGGCTATAGACGTCAAAATTAATTTGAACTATTTCTATTAGTTTAACATTTTCCCCCCACTTTTGTTAACAAGAGTATGAAAACCTAGATTAAAAAAAATTGTATTAGAACAGGTATAAAATTTGTGATTAATCGTGACGTAACTAGTGAAGTAATGCGATTAATTATGATTAAAAAATGTAATCGCCTGATGTCCCTAATTTAAAAAAATATTTTCTTTAAAAAAATTTATAATATTGCTTTTTTCTCTCTCTCTTTTATTTATTTATTTATAAACTCATAAAAATGTGCTGTACTCAAAATTCTCCATAAAAGTTGCAAAAAAATTCTGAGTGAAAAAAACTTTTTTTCAAGTAAATATGACCCTTTTCTTCTTTCTTTTTTTTACAGTGCAAAATGTATCCACTTTCCAAGCATACAATTATGGACATTTCTTTGTGCACTGGGAACAGAAATGAGCCTTCCCTCAAACTGTTCCACAAACTTGGAACATGAAAGCATGAAATTGTCCAAAGATGAAAACTAAGAACCAGGAGACAACTAAGGGGTCTTACCAAATAATTATTTAAGATTATTGTAAACTACTGTAACATTCTATTTTATCATTTAATATGGTCTATATATATATATATAAATCGTTGAGTGGTTTAGGTCCAAGTAGGAGTCTGAGGTCTGCAAACTCAATCGGGTCAATTAGTGGAGCCCAGAGTTCAATGTAAACATGGTGAAGCAGCATTTAGCTGTTATGCTGCATGTAGATGGAATAAGCTGGAAATAGAAGTGAATACAGCCGGAAGTGTAAATGCTTTTAAATTCATGTTAAAAACGACGCTCTTTTACCATACCTATGATTAAGGTCTTTAAAAACATTTTTAAAATCAAAATCATGTTTTTGTTAAGTCACCTGCAACATACCACTTACCTCTTTGTGGTCCTCGGTGAGACGCATCTTCTGGATGTCCCGTTCCTTGTTCTTGAGGTCCTCGATCTGCATCATCCTCATGGTGTTGTCCCACTCCACCTGGATGATGCCCTTACGGAAGTCTTTGGTCTGCACCATCACGGCTATCTTCTGATCGCCGAGGGTCTGATTGGACAAAGCGGCAAAAGGTGAGACACTGGTTGGTTGGTTGGTTGAGCCTCTGCCAGGAGAGTGAGTGCGCTCAGCTGACCCTGATGGTGTGGTTGAGTTCTTCCACTTCGTCCCTTTGGAGAAGAATGGACTCGCTGAAGTCGGGGATGAGATCCATGTTGGTCACCTCCACCTGGCCCTGTTTGAGCAGGAACTGGACCGTGATGTCTGTCAGGAAGTTTGTCTTCTCCTTGCGCATGCTTGAAGGTGTCAACACACAGAAAGGGAGGCACAATCGAATGAGATTGATACTAAAACTTTTCATGAAGCAGACATGGATAATTAGGTCACATTAAGTGGGTTTCCATCCACCTATTTTTATTAACATTTTCGAAAAAAATTCGGGGGGGACGCCCAAATTTAGCAAAAAAAACGTTTTTACGCTTGGAGGGGGTGGTTTTTGAAGCGTATCGAAAAGGGAAAATGCATTTTGCGAATAACGACGACAAGACCGGATATACGTCACGCGCACGTTTGTAGTCACAATAAATGGCCGATGATAAAGTAAGATTATTTGGGGAGACGAAGAAACACGATTCTTTTTATAAATAATTAAAGAAAAAAAAAACATGAATGCAATTTTCGATGGCTTTATTCACATCAGCTCTCAACGTAACGACACACTTCCCTTACATGCGGGAGGGAAGCCAAGAAGACAAACTA